>NW_022437052.1:60256-98445 GCF_009761245.1 Sapajus apella
TTGGGGTACATGTGAAGAACATGCAAAATTGTTGCATAGGAACACACGTGGCAGTGTGATTTGCTGCCTTCCTCCCCATCACCTACATCTGGCATTTCTCCCCTTGCTATCTCTCCCCAGCTTCCCACCCCCCACCCTCCCTCCCCTATTTCCCCCCAACTGACCCCAGTGTGTAGTGCTCCCCTCCCTGTGTCCATGTGTTCTCATTGTTCAACACCCGCCTATGAGTGAGAACATGCGGTGTTTGATCTTCTGCTCTTCTGTCAGTTTGCTGAGAATGATGGTTTCCAGGTTCATCCATGTCCCTACAAAGGACCCAAACTCATCGTTTCTGATGGCTGCATAATATTCCATGGTGTATATGTGCCACATTTTCCCTATCCAGTCTATCATCGATGGGCATTTGGGTTGGTTCCAGGTCTTTGCTATTGTAAACAGTGCTGCAATGAACATTCGTGTACACGTGTCCTTATAGTAGAACGATTTGTAATCCTTTGGATATATACCCAGTAATGGGATTGCTGGGTCAAATGGAATTTCTATTTCTAGGTCCTTGAGGAATCGCCACACTGTCTTCCACAATGGTTGCACTAATTTACACTCCCACCAACAGTGCAAAAGTGTTCCTATTTCTCCACATCCTCTCCAGCATCTGTTGTCTCCAGATTTTTTAATGATCGCCGTTCTAACCGGCGTGAGATGGTATCTCAGTGTAGTTTTGATTTGCATTTCTCTGATGACCAGTGATGATGAGCATTTTTTCATATGTTTGTTGGCCTCACGTATGTCTTCTTTTGAGAAGTGTCTGTTCATATCCTTTGCCCACTTTTGAATGGGCTTGTTAGTTTTTTTCTTGTAAATCTGCTTTAGTTCTTTGTAAATTACGGATATCAACCCTTTGTCAGATGGGTAAACTGCAAAAATTTTCTCCCAATCTCTTGGTTGCCGATTCACTCTAATGATTGTTTCTTTTGCTGTGCAGAAGCTGTGGAGTTTGATTAGGTCCCATTTGTCTATTTTGGCTTTTGTTGTCAATGCTTTTGGCGTTTTGGTCATGAAGTCCTTGCCTACACCTATGTCCTGAATGGTTTTGCCTAGATTTTCTTCTAGGGTTTTTATGGTGTTAGGTCTTATGTTTAAGTCTTTAATCCATCTGGAGTTAATTTTAGTGTAAGGTGTCAGGAAGGGGTCCAGTTTCTGCTTTCTGCACATGGCTAGCCAGCTTTCCCAACACCATTTATTGAACAGGGAATCCTTTCCCCATTGCTTGTTTTTGTCTGGTTTGTCAAAGATCAGATGGTTGTAGATATGTTGTGTTGCCTCCGAGACCTCTGTTCTGTTCCATTGGTCTATATCTCTGTTTTGGTACCAGTACCATGCTGTTTTGATTACTGTAGCCTTGTAGTATCGTTTGAAGTCTGGTAGTGTGATGCCCCCCGCTTTGTTCTTTTTGCTTAGAATTGACTTGGCTATGCGGGCTCTCTTTTGGTTCCATATGAAGTTTAAGGTGGTTTTTTCCAGTTCTGCAAAGAAGGTCATTGGTAGCTTGATGGGGATAGCATTGTATCTGTAAATTACTTTGGGCAGTATGGCCATTTTCACGATATTGATTCTTCCTAACCATGAACATGGGATGTTTCTCCATCTGTTTGTGTCCTCTCTTATTTCGTTGAGCAGTGGCTTGTAGTTCTCCTTGAAGAGGTCCTTTACATTCCTTGTTAGTTGTATTCCTAGGTATTTTATTCTCTTTGTGGCAATTGTGAATGGAAGTTTGTTCTTGATTTGGCTCTCTTTAAGTCTGTTACTGGTGTATAGGAATGCATGTGATTTTTGCACATTGATTTTGTATCCTGAGACTTTGCTGAACTTGCTTATCAGTTTCAGGAGGTTTGGGGCTGAGACGATGGGGTCTTCTAGATATACAATCATGTCATCTGCAAATAGAGACAATTTGACTTCCTCCTTTCCTATTTGAATGCCCTTTATTTCTTTTTCTTGCCTGATTGCTCTGGCTAGAACTTCTAATACTATATTGAATAGCAGTGGTGAGAGTGGGCATCCTTGTCTGGTGCCACATTTCAAGGGGAATGCTTCCACTTTTTGCCCATTCAGTATGATATTGTCTGTTGGTTTGTCATAAATAGCTTTTATTATTTTGAGATACGTTCCATTGATACCTAGCTTACTGAGTGTTTTTAGCATAAAGGGCTGTTGAATTTTGTCAAAGGCCTTCTCTGCATCAATTGAGATAATCATGTGGTTTTTGTCTTTGGTTCTGTTTATGTGGTGAATTACGTTTATAGACTTGCGTATGTTGAACCAGCCTTGCATCCCTGGGATGAAGCCTACTTGATCATGGTGGATAAGCTTTTTGATGTGCTGTTGCAATCGGCTTGTCAGTATTTTATTGAAGATTTTTGCATCTATGTTCATCATGGATATTGGCCTGAAGTTTTCTTTTCTTGTTGAGTCTCTGCCGGGTTTTGGAATCAGGATGATGTTGGTCTCATAAAATGATTTGGGAAGAATTCCGTCTTTTTGTATTGTTTGGAATAGTTTGAGAAGAAATGGTACCAGCTCCTCTTTGTATGTCTGGTAGAATTCAGCTGTGAACCCATCTGGACCTGGGCTTTTTTTGGGTGGTAAGCTCTTAATTGCTGCCTCAACTTCAGACCTTGTTATGGGTCTGTTCAGGGTTTCGGCTTCTTCCTGGTTTAGGCTTGGCAGGAGGCAAGTGTCCAGGAATTTATCCATTTCTTCCAGGTTTATTAGTTTGTGTGCATAGAGTTGTTTGTAATAATCTCTGATGATGGTTTGAATTTCTGTGGAATCTGTGGTGATATCCCCTTTATCGTTTTTTATTGCATCAATTTGGTTATTCTCTCTTTTCTTTTTTATTAATCTGGCTAGTGGTCTGTCTATTTTGTTGATCTTTTCAAAAAACCAGCTCCTGGATTTATTGATTTTTTGAAGGGTTTTTTGTGTCTCTATCTCCTTCAGTTCTGCTCTGATCTTAGCTATTTCTTGTCTTCTACTAGACTTTGAGTTTTTTTGATCTTGCTCCTCTAGCTCTTTCAGTTTTGACGATAGGGTGTCAATTTTTGATCTCTCCTTGCTTCTCATGTGGGCACTTATTGCTATATATTTTCCTCTAGATACTGCTTTAAATGTGTCCCAGAGATTTTGGTATGTTGTGTCTTCATTCTCGTTGGTTTCGAAGAACATCTTTATTTCTGCCTTCATTTCATTGTTTATCCAGTCAACATTCAAGAGCAAGTTGTTCAGTTTCCATGAAGCTGTACGGTTCTGAGTTAGTTTTTGAATTCTGAGTTCTAACTTGATTGCACTGTGGTCTGAGAGACTGTTTGTTACGATTTCCGTTCTTTTGCATTTGCTGAGGAGTGATTTACTCCCAATTATGTGGTCAATTTCAGAGTAGGTGTGATGTGGTGCTGAGAAGAATGTATATTCTGTGGATTTGGAGTGGAGAGTTCTGTAAATGTCTATTAGGTTTGCTTGGTCCAGGTCTGAGTTCAAGTCCTGGATATCCTTGTTAATTTTCTGTCTGGTTGATCTGTCTAATGTTGACAATGGGGTGTTAAAGTCTCCCACTATTATTGTGTGGGAGTCTAAGTCCCTTTGTAAGTCATTAAGAACTTGCCTTATGTATCTGGGTGCTCCTGTATTGGGTGCGTATATATTTAGGATCGTTAGCTCTTCTTGTTGCATTGATCCTTTTACCATTATGTAACGTCCCTCTTTGTCTCTTATGATCTTTGTTGCTTTAAAGTCTAATTTATCAGAGATGAGAATCGCAACTCCTGCTTTTTTTTGCTCTCCATTTGCTTGGTAAATCTTCCTCCATCCCTTTATTTTGAGCCTTTGTGTATCCTTGCATGTGAATGGGTATCCTGGATACCCATGGGATACGATGGGTTTTGGCATTTTATCCAATTTTCCAGTCTGTGTCTTTTGATTGGGGCATTTAGTCCATTGACATTTAGGGTTAATATTGTTATGTGTGAATTTGATACTGCCATTTTGGTGCTAGCTTGGTGTTTTGCCCTTTAGTTGAGCTGGTACTTGTTGTTCCTTTATATGTGTAGAGCCTCTTTCAGGAGCTCTCGTAGAGCTGGCCTGGTGGTGACGAAATCTCTGAGTACTTGCTTATTTGCAAAGGATTTTATTTTTCCTTCACTTATGAAGCTTAGTTTGGCTGGATAGGAGATTCTGGGTTGAAAGTTCTTTTCTTTAAGGATGTTGAATATTGGCCCCCACTCTCTTCTGGCTTGTAAGGTTTCTGCTGAGAGATCTGCTGTGAGTCTGATGGGCTTCCCTTTGTGGGTAACCCGACCTTTCTCTCTGGCTGCCCTTAGTATTTTCTCTTTCATTTCAACCCTGGTGAATCTGACGATTATGTGCCTTGGGGTTGCTCTTCTTGACGAATATCTTTGTGGTGTTCTCTGTATTTCCTGGACTTGAATGTTTGCCTGCCTTGCTAGGTTGGGGAAGTTTTCCTGGATAATATCCTGAAGAGTATTTTCCAGCTTGGATTCATCCTCTTTGTCGCATTCGGGCACGCCTATCAAACGTAGATTAGGTCTTTTCACATAGTCCCACATTTCTTGGAGACTTTGTTCATTCCTTTTTACCCTTTTTTCTCCAGTCTTGCCTTCCCGTTTTATTTCATTGAGTTGATCTTCGACCTCTGATATCCTTTCTTCTGCTTGGTCAATTCGGCTGTTGATACTTGTGCATGCTTCGCGAAGTTCTCGTGTTGTGTTTTTCAGCTCCATCAATTCACTTATATTCCTTTCTATTTTGTCCATTCTCGTTAGCATTTCGTCAAATCTTTTTTCAAGGTTCTTAGTTTCTTTGCATTTGGTTAGAACATGTTCTTTAAGTTCACAGAAGTTTCTTACTACCCACCTTCTGAAGTCTGATTCTGTCATTTCATCACACTCGTTCTCCATCCAACCTTGTTCCCTTGCTGGTGAGGAGTTGCGATCCCTTTTAGGAGGAGAGGTGTTTTGGTTTCGGGTGGTTTCATCCTTTTTGCGCTGGTTTCTTCCCATTTTTAAGGATTTATCCATCTGTCGACTTTGTAGTTGCTAGCTTTCAGATTGGGTCTCAAATCTTTCAGATTGACGTTCTGTTTGTTGATGATGAGGTTATTTCTGTTTCTTGGTTTTCCTTCTGACAGTCTGGCCCCTCTACTGTAGGTCTGTTGAGGTTCACTCCAGGCCCTGCTTGCCTGGGGTTCACCTGCAGCAGCTGTTGAACAGCAAGGGTTGTTACCAGTTTTCTTCTTCTTCTATCTTTGTCCCAGAAGGATACCCGCCTAGTGTCAATCTGATCTCTCTTTTATGAGGTGTCTTTTTGGATATATAGGGGTCAGGGAGCTGCTTGAGGAGACGGTCTCTTCTTTATAGGAGCTCAAATGGTGAGCTGTGAGCTCTGTCATTGTTCATTCAGAGCTGCTGGGCAGGTACTTTTAGGTCTGCTGCAGCAGAACTCATAAACTGCTTTTTGTTCCCAGGTGCTCTGTCCCAGGGATTTA
The DNA here is from genome assembly GCF_009761245.1 of Sapajus apella. Taxonomy (NCBI): domain Eukaryota; kingdom Metazoa; phylum Chordata; class Mammalia; order Primates; family Cebidae; genus Sapajus; species Sapajus apella. The sequence continues at coordinate 65,817 of NW_022437052.1, forward strand.
GGGCTTTATTTATGAGTTTCCGTTATGCTGCCGCCTTCTTTTTTTTTTTTTCCTTCAGGCCTGCCCAGCCCAGCAAGGAGGCAGCCTAGTCACTGTTGGCCTATAGCAGCTTTGCTGAGCTGCTGTGGGCTCTGCCCAGCTGCCGAGTGAACTTCCCTGCAGTCCTGTTTATATAGGTGTAGTTAGAACTGCTTTGGCGATGGTGGCCCGTCTCTGTTGAGGTGGACTCTCTTTGCTGTGGCGGGTTGCCTTGGCAACGGCGGGCTGCCTCGGTAATGGCGGACACCCCTCCCCCACAGAGCTGGACCGTCCCGGGTTCAGCTGCGCTTGCTGTGAAACTCTCAATCCAGAGTTTCTGGTTGCTGTTCTTTTGTGGGGGTGGGGCCAGCCGAGCCTGATCGCCTGGCTCCCCGCCTCAGAGCCTTTTTTAAGTTGGTGTTCCAGTCGCCTGTTGAAGAGTCACTGGGGTCTGTTTGTTTTCCCCTGCGGCCACTCACTGCGCTGGCTTAAACAGCGGCACTGAGGTTTGTGGCGCTTTTTTTTTTTTTTTTGCCCTGGAATCTACTGTCCTGGTTCTCTGCTCAGTCCCCTTTTTGAACCGGCGAATGGGCGACTTCCCGTGGCTCCAATTGCCAGCCAAGAGGGCACCCGGACCGGTGTATTTTGTACAGAGAACCGCGGCTCTGGGGCGCCGACAAAGCAGCCGCGTGGGGCAAAGCAGCGGCCCCGGCCGGCACAGCCTCACTGGCCGAAACAGCCGTGCTGGCGACCGTGGAGCACCTCCGCCCAGGAATTTCCTAGTCTGTGGGCAATAAAAACGCGGCATCAACTCACCCTCTGCACTTTCACTGGGAGCTGCAATCCTGAGCTGTTCCTAAACGGCCATCTTGGATCGTCCCTCTCTTTTTCTTATTTATTTTCTTTTACTTAGTTTTTACATATACATATGCAATATGCCTATGTAAATTCTATATATTTAAAAAATATAAGTACTTTTGCATTATTATGAACTCTTTATAAATATAATATCCAGTGTCTCATTATATATATATATATATATATATATGTATATATATATGGTTTTTGAGACAGAGTCTCACTCTGTCATCCAGACTGGAGTGCAGTGGTGCTATCTTGGCTTACTTTAACCTCTGCTTCCCAGGTTCAAGCAATTCTCCTGCCTCAGTCTGTCAAGTAGCTGGAATTACAAGTGTATGCCAACATGCTCTGCTAATTTTTGTATTTTTAGTAGAGACAGGGTTTCACCATGTTGGCCAGGCTGGTCTCGAACTCCTGGCTTCAAGTGTTCCACTTGCCTTGGTCTCCCAAAGTACTGGGATTACAGGCTTGAGCCACTGTGCCAGGCCATGATATTCTATTATAAGATATACTAAATCATTCCCTGGTTGATAGATGTTTATTTTGTTTAAAAATTTCTGTTTATAATAAACATGGTTTGCTAAATATTGCATGTATGTATATCTACGTTTAGATTTATTTGTTTTGAAATACTACATAAAGTAGAAATACTGCATCAAAGTGTATGAACAACTTAAAGAATTAAAGATTTTTAAAAATATTGCGAAATTGCTTTTCAAAAGGGTGGTACCATTTTGTATGTCTGTTAACAATGTTTGACCATGCTTGTTTACTCCTTACCTGCACTGTGTATTTTAAATTTTAAAAAATATTCACTAAAATCAAAGGCACATTTTAATTTTCATCTCTTCGGTTACTTGTAAAGTTGAATATTTTTTCATGTTTGTATGTGAATTAAACTTTTTTAATGAATTGCTAATATATTTTGGCCAATTGTTTATATTATAATTATATTTTCTTATTATTGAATGAAATCTTTTTGTAATAATATTTTTAATAGCTTTTTTTCTCATTATAAGAGTTCTCTTTGGAAAAATCAGAAAATGAAGATGCATTTTAAAAGAGAAAGTCAGTATCAGCCATTATCCAACCACCAAGGAATAACTTGTTATTTCTTGTTAAAATGGTGGTGAATATTCTCTTGTTTGTTTTAAGAGCTGGGGTCTTACTATATTTCTCTGGCTGGTCTCAAACTCCTGTGCTCCAACTATCTTCCTGCCTTGGCTTCCTGAAGTGTTGGGATTACAGGTGTGAGCCACTATGCCTGGCCAGGTGGCGAATTTTCTTTCAGATTTTTTCGTGATCATATATATGCATGTAAATAGGGACATATGTCAAAAATGAGGAAAATAGGGTCCCTATTTTCAAAGTGCTTTGTCATTATATTTTTTCATGTCGTAGACTGTGAACAGCTTTTCCATACCAGTAAATGTAATATAAGCCTATATTATCATCTTTACTATGTGACTAGTATTTCATTGCATAGGTAGATATACCTAGTATATTTGATCAATTCCCATATTAACTGATGTGTTGAAATGTTTCCTTTTTTTCTACTGTAAACATATCTACAGTGAATATATGGTAGTTATAACTATATTCCATTGTCTTCCTATTTCCTAGAGAAAGCTTCTGAGAAGTAGAATGCTGGGCCACGGAGCCAACATGTTTAATGTTTTGGTATGTATCACCAAACTGCTCTCTGTGAAGTGCTAACAATCTCACTTCTGTCCACTGCAGTGTTTTTACCTGATATATATATGCTGCCTTTTTTTTTTTTTACAAATTTGCCAATCTCATAGGTGAAAAATAAGTTTTATATTTTGATTTACATTTATTTGATTATTGGAGCAATCAATAGGCTTTTAATTTACCAATTACCTGTACCTGTTTTGTGTTTCCTCATCCGTGTGTGATCCAATTTTCCCTGGGGAATGTTTATACTGAGATATTTATCTTTTTATATGACCTCCATATATCTTTCTTTTCTCTCCTCTTTTTTTTTTTTTTTTTTGAGACAGAGTCCTGCTCCATCACCCAGGCTCAATTGCAGTGGCATAATTTTGTCTCACTGCAACCTCTGCCTCCCTAGTTCAAGCGATTCTCCTGTCTCAGTCTCCCAAGTAGCTGGAATTACAGGTGCCTGTCACCATGCCTGGCCAATTTTTGTATTTTTTAGTAGAGATGGGGTTTCATCATCTTGGCCAGGCTGGTCTCAAACTCCTGGCCTCAAGTGATCTTTGTGCCTCAGTCTTCGAAAGTGCTGGGATTATGGGCATGAGCCACCTTGCCTGGCCTATTTTTCTTTTTTAATAGTCAAATCCATCAGTTTTTAGCTCTATTAATATTTTCTTTGATTTTATGACTAGAAGGTCTGTGATGATAATTTTTGAATTACCTTTTTGAAATATAGGGAGAACATAGGTTAGTTGAAAGGATGAGGCAGGCTGATAATTTGGAAAAAATGCTAGAAACAATTATGCCGTACACAGAGCCCAGCAGAAGATTAGTTTAAGTTTTTCCTGACTTTTAGATTTTCTTTTTGTTAAGACACCTTCATTCTCCTGGACAATGGACATAAATATAATCTTTTCTTCATGCCATATATTTAATGGGGCAACAATTCTTTCAATGTCTTCTGTTGAAACATATCTTGGATTTGAATTTCCTTTCCTATTTTTTCCAACATCATCTGGGTCTGCATTACTGCCACACTGTGTGTGTGTGTGTGTGTGTGTGTGTACATATAATTCTGGGAAGGAAGACCTTTGGTTGCCTTACTGACTACTGCATCCCAGCACCCCAAAAAGATCCTGAAACAGAGCAAGTGCTCAATGGACATCTTGTGGAATTAATTGATGGACTAGTAGAACAGAATGGGTGATGTGGCTGCTTTGCCCATCAGTGACTGCACTCTCAGGAAGAAGTCAATCTGTCTGTCTTCTATCTATCTGGCCATCGATCTTTTATTCATAGGTGTCTGAAATCCCTTGTGAAAAGAGGTGGGTTAAGAAAACAAATTATTTGCAGTACTAGCTGGTACTTATAGAAACTGACTTGAATTAGATCAAGTAAAAGGGGGGAAGTGATTAAGGATGTAGCTCAGTTTCATGGAAACTGCATGGAGAAATGCAGCTGGACTCTCAGAAGGGACTACAATGATGATGAGATTTTTCAGTCTCTTTACTTCTGTCCTTTTCTGAATGTCTGCTTGATATGGTTTGGCTGTGTCCCCATTCAAAGCTCAACTTGAATTGTATCTCCCAGAATTCCCACGTGTTGCGAGAGGGACCTAAGTAATGGAATCATGGGAGCTGGTCTTCCCTGTGCTATTCTTGTGAGAGTGAATAAGTCTCACAGGGTCTGATAGATTTATCAGGTGTTTCTGCTTTTGCTTCTTGCTCATTTTCTCTTGGTGCTGAGATGTAAGAAGTGTGTTTCACCTCCCACATGATTCTGAGGCCTCCCTAGCCATGTGGAACTGTAAGTACAATTAAACCTCTTTTTCTTCCCAGTCTTGGGTATGTTTTTTTCAGCAGCATGAAAATGGACTAATACAGTAAATTGGTACCAGTAGAGTGTGGTGTTGCTGAAAAGATACCCAAAAATATGGAAGCAACTTTGGAACTGGGCAACTGGCAGCGGTTGGAACAGTTTGGAGGTCTCAGAAGACAGGAAAATATGGGAAAGTTTGGAACCTCATGAGATTTGTTGAATGACTTTGACAAAAATGCTGATAGTGATATGAACAGTAAGGTCCAGGCTGAGGTGGTCTCAGATGAAGATGAGAAACTTGTTGGGAACTAGAACAAAGGTGACTCTTGTTATGTTTTAGCAAAGAGACTGGCAATATTTTGCCCCTGCCCTAGAAATCTGTGGATCTTCAAACTTAAGAGAAGTGATTTAGGGTATCTGGTGGAAGAAATTTCTAAGCAGAAAAGCATGCAAGAGGTGACTTGGGTATTGTTAAAAGCGTTCATTGTAAAAGGAAAACAAAGAATAAAAGTTTGGAAAATTTGCAGCAGTAGAAAAGAAAAACCCAGTTTTTTGAGGAGAAATTCAGGCCGCTGCAGAAATTTGCATAAGTAGCAAGGATCCTAATGTTAATCCCCAAGATCATGGGGAAAATGTAACCAGGTCATGTCAGAGACCTTCCCCCTAGAAGAGATCTTCACAGAAGTCTCTCCCACCACAGGCCTGGAGGCCCATGAGGAAAAAGTGTTTTTGTGGGCCATGACGAGGGTCCCTGTGCTGTGTGCAGCCTAGGGATTTGGTGTCCACTGTTTCAGCCACTCCAACTATGGTGGAAAAGGGCCAACATACAGCTTAGGCTGTGGCTTCATAGAAGCCCACAGTTCAGGGAAACCCTAAGCATCGTTGAGCCTGCAAGTGTACAGAAGTCAAGAATTGAGGTTTGGGAACTTCTGCCTAGATTTCAGAAGATGTATGGAAATGCCTGGATACCCAGGCAAAAGTTTGCTGTAGGGGCGGGCCCTCATGGAGAACCTCTGCTAGGGCAATGTGGAAGGGAAATATGGGGTTTGGGCCCCCACACAGAGTCCCTACTGGGGCATTGCCTAGTGGAGCTGTGAGAAGAGGGTCACTGTCCTCCAGATCCCAGAAAGGCAGATCTGCCAACAGCTTGCACTGTGCACCTGAAAAAGCTGCAGATACTCAATAACAGCCCGTGAAAGCAGATGGGAGGGAGGCTGTACCCTGCAAAGCCACAGGGGCGGAGCTGCCCAAGACCATGGGAACCCACCTCTGCATCAGCATGACCTGGATGCGAGACCTAGATTTAAAGGAAATCATCATGGAGCTTTAAAATTTAACTGCCCCACTGGATTTCGGACATGCATGGGTGCTGTACCCCCCTCCTTTTTGGCCAATTTCTCCCATTGGGAGCAGCTGTATTTACCCAATACCTGTACCCACATTGTATCTAGGAAGTAACTAACTAGCCTGCTTTTGATTTCACAGGCCCATAGGCAGAAGAGATTTACCTTGTCTCACATGAGACTTTGGGCTGTGGACTTTGGGTTAATGCTGAAATGAGTTAAAACATCGGGGGACTGTTGGGAGAGCTTGATTGGTTTTGAAATGTGAGTGCATGAGATTTGGAGGTGTCAGGAGCAGAATGATATGGTTTGGCTATGTCCCCATTCAAATCTCAACTTGAATTGTATCTCCCAAAATTCTTGCATGTTGTGGGAGGGACCCAGGGGGAGGTAACTGAATCATGGGAGCTGTCTTTCCCATGCTATTCCTATGATAGTGAATAAGTCTCATGAGATCTGATGGGTTTATCAGGAGTTTCTGCTTTTGCTTCTTCCTCATTTTCTTTTGCTGCCATGATGTAAGAAGTGCCTTTCACCCCCTGCCATGATTCTGAGGCCTCCCCAGCCAGGTGGAACTTCAAGTCCAATTAAACCCCTTTTTCTTCCCAGTCTTGGGTATGTCTTTACACCCAAGTTTACAAACGAATACACTGCTCTTGTCTATTATTTTTTATTAACCCCGAACACCAGTTTTCTCTCCTTAGATCACAAGGGATGCCAGAATACAGCCATGTTACAGCTCTTGAATTTATATCTACTCCATCGAAGACACTAGTCTAGATTGAACAAGAATCAGCCTCACTTCTACATTCTCCAAAGAAAGGACCAGACAACTGTGACTTAGGGGTAGTTGGGGTTGTGTTATGTTAGTATGGCTTGTGGAGCTGGTGGGCTGAGGAATTCAGAGGATCTTGGGGAGCTTTGCAGACACCTTGAAGGGGTCTACAGTTACTGTCATCAGCCTGGCTTTGGGGTGTGTGGAACAGGCTGTCTTTATCAGTTAAGCTCTATTGTGCTTTTTTCCTTAGAATATCCTCCCTGGGCTCAATTCATATTGGTCAAGGATTTCACAAAAATACCCAGAAGAGGGCAAATGTTTGCAGGATTAATGGAATTCCAAGGAAATGGGACTATATGGGAAAGTTTGAAACTGAGTCTAACACATGAACTTTGGAATTAGTGGCAATTTTTATTAGGGACATAGTTCTTTGCTCCTGTTTAATTCTTCTCCCTCCAGCTAGGTCTGCCAGATTTTACATGTGTCTAGGGTTACATATGTTCCATGCAATGTTAAGGACACATGTACACTAAAAAATTATTTATTGTTTGCCTGGAATTTCAATTTAACTAGTATCCAGTATTTTATCTGGTAACTCTACCCCCAGCACCGTTAATTATAAGTGGAGAGGAAGGTTTGAATAAATCAAAATATGTTAATCATACTTTTTGAGGTTCTAGTGTTTTGGGCCCCGTCAATTAAACTAGTGTTATTGGGGCACAAAATTATATATCTCTTATTGCCTTGGTGCATATTTCTGGAAGGCAGGAGTGATGACAATGCAAAAAAGGAGGTAATAATTAGAACTGGGACAGAAAATTTTAGTGTACCCATTTCTACCTAAAACCTAAACAAACCAACCCTCAGAAACTTCACTCGGTTGTGTCTAATACTTTAGCATCAAAGATTTATTCCCTTGACTGAAAGTTTTCGGCATCCTGGTAAGATGAACAAATGCCTAGAAAGAAGAGTAACCAGTGTCATCAGGCATTTCACAGCTTATCAGAGTCTTTCTACGAACAAATGGTACAGCTTCAATTGCTTTCTACCCCACCCACAACTCAGTCAAAAGTAACTGCTTTCCCTCCTACATTTCCATTAGTTCATTTATTCATTTTACAAATCTTTGTTAAGCATGTGCTCTCTTACTGAAGTTTTGCTAGGCGCTAAGTAGAGAATAATGCCCACGACATTCCCACCCTCAGCTATCAGAGTCCTCAGTATTATACATTATAATAGTATAATGGGTATACCTGTGGGTAGGAAGAAAATAGTGGGTATTTTCTTCCTACCCACAGGCCAAGGGCTTCTCAAAGTGGAAACAATGCTCTATTCACCTCTGTACCCTTGGCTTCTAGCATGGCATCTCATACAATTGCCAAATTGATACTTGGTGCTTCAAGAGTTTAAGAGAAAGAGGTTCCAGAAAGTGTAACTGGATGGGCTGAAGATACTCTTTTTTTTTTTTTTTTTTTTTTTTTGCCACATTCATGAATTCCTGATAGACTGACATTTTCCAGGGGGTTGGATGTCAATCAATCCCACATTTCAGCCCATAGTTCCCCTGATATGTTCAGGGAGATGCTGGATTTCTTTGCCTTTAGTGTACTAATGCTGGGAACAATAATATGTGTGTGTGTGTGTGTGTGTGTGTGTGTGCGCGCGTGTGTGCATGCGCGCATGTGGGTGGGAGGAGGTATACACTGTTGATGAAGAGTCAAACTCTGTAAAATCTTTAAAGAGATTTATTCTGAGTCAAATATGAGTTACCATGGCTTGTGACACCGCTCTCAGGAGGTCCTGTGACCAAGGTGGTTGGGGTACAACTTGGTTGCATTTTAGGGAGACAGGAGACTTCAATCAAATACACTTAAGATGTACATTGGTTCAGTCCAGAAAGGTGGGACAACTTGGAAACTGGGGGGGGCTTTCCAGTTATAGGTAGATTTTAAATTTTCTGGTTGACAATTGGTTGCATTTAAAGACCTGGGGTCAATAGAAAGGGAAAGTCTGGGTTGTGATAAAAGGTTGTAGAGACCAAAGTTTTATTACGCAGATGAAGCCTCCAGGTAGCAGGCTTCAGAGAGAATAGATTGTAAATGCTTCTTGTTTTTCTTTTTCTTTTTATTTAGTTGTACTTTAGGTTCTGGGGTACATGTGCAGATCATGCAGAATTGTTGCATAGGCACACACATGGCAATGTGGTTTGCTGCCTCCATCCCCCCTGTCGTCTACATGTGGCATTTCTCCCTTTGTTATCCCTCCCCGACCTCCCCACCCGTGCCCCTGCTGTCCCTCCCTTGGCCCCTCCCAACAGACCCCAGTTTATGATGCTCCACTCCCTGTGTCCATGTGTTCTCATTGTTCAACACCCACCTATGAGTGAGAACATGTGGTGTGCAATTTTCTGTTCTTGTATCAGTTTGCTGAGAATGATGGTTTCCAGATTCATCCATGTTCCTATGAAGGGCACGGACTCATTGTTTTATGGCTGCATAGTATTCCATGGTGTATATGTTCCACGTTTTCCCTGTCCAGTCTATCATCAATGGACATTTGGGTTGGTTCCACGTCTTTGCTATTGTAAACAGTGCCGCTATGAACATACCTGTGCATGTGTCCTTATAATAGAATGATTTATAATCCTTTGGGTATACACCCAGTAATGGGATTGCTGGGTCAAATGGAATTTCTATTTCTAGGTCCTTGAGGAAGCGCCACACTGTCTTCCACAATGGTTGAACTAATTTACACTCCCACCAACAGTGTAAAAGTGTTCCTATTTCTCCACATCCTCTCCAGCATCTGTTGTCTCCAGATTTTTTAATGATCGCCATTCTAACTGGTGTGAGATGGTATCTCAATGTAGTTTTGATTTGCATTTCTCTAATGACCAGTGATGATGAGCATTTTTTTCATATGTTTATTGGCCTCACATATGTCTTCTTTTGAAAAGTGCCTGTTCATATCCTTCTTCTTTTGAATGGTTTTTTTTTTTTTTTTTTTTTTTTCTTGTAAATCTGTTTTAGTTCTTTGTAGATCCTGGATATTAGCCCTTTGTCAGATGGTACATTGCAAAAATTTTTTCCCATTCTCTTGGCTGCCGGTTTACTCTAATGATTGTTTCTTTTGCTGAACAGAAGCTCTGGAGTTTAATTAGGTCACATTTGTCTATTTTGGCTTTTGTTGCCAATACTTTTGATGTTTTAGTCATGAAGTCCCTGTTTATGCCTATGTCCTGAATGGTTTTGCCTAGGTTTTCTTCTAGGGTTTTTACAGTATTAGGTCTTACATTTAAGTCTTTAATCTATCTGGAGTTAATTTTGGTGTAAGGTGTCAGGAAGGGGTCCAGTTTCTGCTTTCAGCACACTGCTAGCCAGTTTTCCCAACACCATTTATGAAACAGGGAATTGTTTCCCCATTGCTTGTTTTTGTCAGGTTTGTCAAAGATTGAATGGTTGTAGATGTGTAGTGTTGCCTCCAAACCTCTGTTCTGTTCCGTTGGTCTATATCTCTGTTTTGGTACCAGTACCATGCTGTTTTGATTACTGTAGCTTTGTAGTATAGTTTGAAATCAGGTAGCATGATGCCTTCAGCTTTGTTCTTTTTGCTTAGGATTGTCTTGGCTATCCAGGCTCTCTTTCGGTTCTATATGACGTGTAAGGTGTTTTTTTTCCAGTTCTGAAGAAGGTCATTGGTAGCTTGATGGGGAATAGCATTGAATCTATAGATTACTTTGGGCAGTATGGCCATTTTCACGATATTGATTCTTCCTAACCATGAGCATGGAATGTTTCTCCATTTGTTTGTGTCCTCTCTTATTTCCTTGAGCAGTGGTTTGTAGTTCTCCTTGAAGAGGTTTTTTATGTCCTTTGTTAGTTGTATTCCTAGGTATTTTATTCTCTTTGTAGCAATTGTGAATGGGAGTTCCCTCATAATTTGGCTCTCTGCTAGTCTGTTATTGGTGTATAGAAATGCTTGTGATTTCTTCACGTTGATTTTGTGTCCTGAGACTTCGTTGAAGTTGCTTATCAGTTTAAGGAGATTTTGGGCTGAGATGATAGGGTCTTCTAAATATACAATCATGTCATCTGCAAATAGAGGCAATTTGACTTCTTCTTCACCTAATTGAGTACTGCTTATTTTTTTTTTCTTGCCTAATTGCTCTGGCTAGAACTTCCACTACTATATTGAATAGGAATGGTGAGAGAAGGCATCCTTGTCTAGTGCCAGATTTCAAATGGTATGCTTCCAGTTTTTGCCCTTCAGTATGATATTGGCTGTAGGTTTGTCATAAATAGCTTTTATTATTTTGAGATACGTTTCTTCAACACCTAGTTTATTGAGAGTTTTTAGCATAAAGGGCTGTTGAATTTTATCGAAGGTCTTCTCTGCTTCTATTGAGATAATCATGTAGTTTTTGTCTTAGGTTCTGTTTATTTGGTGGATTATGTTTATAGACTTGCATATGTTGAAACAGCCTTGCATCCTCGGAATGAAGCCTACTTGATCGTGATGGATAAGCTTTTTGATGTGCTGCTGCAATCGGTTTGCCAGTATTTTATTGAAGATTTTTGTATCTAGGTTCATCATGAATGTTGGCCTGAAGTTTTCTTTTTTTGTTGAGTCTGTGCCAGGTTTTGGTATCAGGATGATGTTGGTCTGATAAAATGATTTGGGAAGGAGTCCCTCTATTTGGATTGTTTGGAATAGTTTCAGAAGGAATGGTACCAGCTCCTCTTTGTATGTCTGGTAGAATTCAGCTGTGAACTCATCTGGACATGGACTTTTTTTGGTTGGTAGACTATTAATTGCTGCCTCAACTTCAGCCCTTTTTATTGTCTGTTCAAGATTTCAATTTCTTCCTGGTTTAGGCTTGGGAAGGCGCAGGTGTCCAGGAATTTATCCATTTCTTCCAGGTTTACTGGTTTATGTGCATAGAGTTGTTTGTAGTAGTCTCTGATGGTAATTTGTATTTCTGTGGAGCCAGTGGTGATACCCCCTTTACAGTTTTTTATTGCATCTATTTGATTCCTCTCCCTTTTCTTTTTTTATCAGTCTGGCTAGTGGTCTGTCTACTTTGTTGATCTTTTTGAAAAACCAGCTCCTGGATTTAATGATTTTTTGAAGAGTTTTTTGTGTTTCTATCTCCTTGAGTTCTGTTCTGATCTTAGTTATTTCTTGTCTTCTGCTAGCTTGTGAGTTTTTTTGAGCTTGCTCCTCTAGCTCCTTCAATTTTGACGATAGGGTGTTGATTTTAGATCTTTCCTTCCTTCTCAGGTGGGCATTTATTGCTATAAATTTCCCTCTAGACACTGCTTTAAATGTGTTCCACAGATTCTGGTATGTTGTTTCTTCATTCTCATTGGTTCTGAAGAACATCTTTACTTCTGCCTTCATTTTATTGTTTATCCAGTTGACAATGAGGAGCCAGTTGTTCAGTTACCATGAAGTTGTGCAGTTCTGAGTTCATTTCTTAATTCTGAGTTCTAATTTGCACTGTGGTCTGAGAGACTGTTCGTTATGATTTCCGTATTTTTGCATTTGCTGAGGAGTGAATTACTTCCAATTATGTGGTCAATTTTAGAGTAGGTGCCATGCAGTGCTGAGAAGAATGTATATTCTGTGGATTTAGGGTGGAGATTTCTGTAGATGTCTATTAGGTCCATATGGTCCAGATCTGAGTTCAAGTGCTGGATATCCTTGTTGATTTTCTATCTCGTTGTTCTAATATTGACAGTGGAGTGTTAAAGTTTCCCACTATTATTCTGTGGGAGTCTAAGTCTCTTTGTATGTTGTTAAGAACTTGCTTCATGAACCTGGGTGCTTCTGTATTGGGTGCATATATATTTAGGATTGTTAGCTCTTCTTGATGCATTGATCCTTTTACCATTATGTAATGTCCTTCTTTGTCTCTTTTGATCTTTGTTGGTTTAAAGTCCATTTTATCAGAGACTAGGATTGCAATTCCCGCTTTTTTTTTGCTCTCCATTTGCTTGATAAATCTTCCTCCATCCCTTTAATTTTAGCCTATGTGTTTCCTTGCACATGACATGGGTTTCCTGAATACAGCACACCAATGGGATTTGAGTTTTTATCCGATTTGCCAGTCTGTGTCTTTTGATTGGGGCATTTAGCCCATTTACATTTAAGGTTAATATTGTTATATGTGAATTTGATCCTGCCATTTTGATGCTAGCTGATTGTTTTGCCTGTTAGTTGACACATTTTGTTCATTGTGTTGATGGTCTTTACCATTTGGTATGTTTTTGGAGTGGCTGGTTCTGGTTGTTCCTTTCCTTGCTTAGTGCTTCTTTCAGGAGCTCTTGTAAGGCAGGCCTGGTGGTGATGAAATCTCTCAGCAATTGCTTGTCTATAAAGTATTTTCTTTCTCCTTCGCTTATGAAGCTTAGTTTGGCTGGATATGAAATTCTACGTTGAAAGTTCTTTTCTTTAAGGATGTTGAATATTGGCCCCTACTCTCTTCTGGCTGGTACAGTTTCTGCAGAGAGATCCACTGTGAGTCTGATGGGCTTTCCTTTGTGGGTAACCTGACCTTTCTCTCTTGCTGCCCTTAGCATTTTTCCTTCATTTCAACCCTGGTGAATCTGATGATTATGTGCCTTGGGGTTGCTCATCTTGAGGAATATCTTTGTGGTGTTCTCTGTGTTTCCTGCAGTTGAATGTTGGCCTGCCTTGCTAGGTTGGGGAAGTTCTCCTGGATAATATCCTGAAGAGTGTTTTCCAGCTTGGATTCATTCTCTCTGTCACATTCAGGTACACCTATCAAACGTAGATTAGGTCTTTTCACATAATCCCATATTTCTTGGAGGCTTTCTTCATTTGTTTTTACTTTTTTCTCTATTCTTGCCTTCTCATTTTATTTCATCACTATTTTTTCTCTATTCTTGCCTTCTCATTTTATTTCATTGAGTTGATCTTCAGTCTCTTATATCCTTTCTTCTGCTTGGTCAATTCTGCCATTGAAACTTGTGTATGCTTTGCGAAGTTCTTGTGCTGTGTTTTTCAGCTCCATCAAGTTGTTGACATTCTTCTCTAAGCTGTTTATTCTCGTTAGCATCTCATCTCACCTTTTTTCTAGGTTCTTAGTTTCTTGGCATTGGGTTAGCACATGTTCTTTTAGCTCTGCGAAGTTTGTTATTACCCACCTTCTGAAGCCTCTTTTTGTCAATTCATCCTATTCATTCTCCGTCCATATTTGATCCCTCGCTGGTGAGGAGTTGTGATCCCTTGGAGGAGGAGATGCCTTCCTGTTTTTGGTGTTTTCCTCATTTTTGCACTGTCTTTTCCCCATCTTAGTGGTTTTATCTACCTGTGGTCTTTGTAGTTGGTGACTTTTGGATGGGGTGTCTGAGTAGATGTCCTTTTTGTTGATGTTGAAGCTATTTCTTTCTGCTTCTTAGTTTTCTTTCTAACAATCAGGCTTCTCCGCTGCAGGACTACTGGAGGTCCACTCCAGACCCTGCTCACCTGGGGATCGCCTGCAGGGGCTGCAGAACAGCAAGGGTTGCTGCAGGTTTCTTCCTCTGCTATCCTTGTCCCAGAAGGATACCTGCCAGATATTGGTGTGAGCTCCCCTTTATGAGGTGTCTCTTTGGGTATATGGGGATAGGGGAGCTGCTTGAGGAGACAGTCTGCCTTTTATAGGAGCTCAATTGCTGTCCTGGGAGCTCCACTGTTCCATGCAGAGTGGCTGGGCAGGTACGTTTAAGTCTGCTGCAGCTGAACCCATAACTGCCTCTTTTCCCAGGTGCTCTGTCCTAGGAAGGCTGGCTTTATTTATAAGTCCCTGTTGTGCTGCTGCCTTTTTTTATAGATGCCCTGCCCTGCACGGAGTAGTCTAGTCACAGTCTGCCAGCAGAGGCATTGCTGAACTGCTGCAGGCTCTGCCCTGCTGCTGTGTGAACTTCCTGGGTCGTGGTGGACTTCCTTGGTAATGGGGAATGCCCTTCCCCCCACTGAGCTGGACAGTCCTGGGTCCAGCTGTGCTTGCTGTGAAACTCTCAATCCAGGGTGTTTCAGATTGCTTGTTTTGTGGGGGTGGTACCCTCTGAGCCAGATCCCCTGGCTCCCTGTCTTAGCCCCCTCCCTTTCAGACCCTCCCTTTCAGTTGTCTCCCATGCTTTCTTGGCACCAGCCAAAAAGGCAGACCAGACTTGTGTGAGTTTCTGTGCACCAATGTGGCACTGGCTGAAACTGCCGCGCTGAAATCTCATGGTGCTTTTTGGCCTGGGAATCTCCCGGTCTGTGGGCAGTGAAAACTTGTTTGGAAATGCGGTTAGCACTCATACTCTGCGCAGCTCTCACTGGGAACTGCACTTGGAGCTGTTCCTATTCAGCCATCTTGGATCAAGTATAAATGCTTATCAGACTTAAGGTCTATATTGATTTTAATGCGGGAAGAGGTGTAATGAAGCATGTCTGACCCCCACTTCCTGTCATGGCCTGAACCAGTTTCTCAGGCGAAATTTTAAGAGTGCCCTGGCCAAGGAGGGAGTCCATTCAGATGGTTGTAGGACCTCAGAATTTCACTGTTGGTTTACAACAGAAGTAAAGTGACGAGTTTCTAGGGGAACAATAAGCAATTATTTTCAATGCAAGATTTGGACTTCTGTTATCTACGGCCCAGAAGCTGTCTCAGAACGTATCTGGGGACTGAGACATGGCTTGCAGTGGCATTTTGGCAAGTATTGCATTTGTTTTAACACAGAAAAGGAATTTCACCCTTTCCCAAGGTGTTCATGGCCTTTCTGATTTCTAAGGAGAGTTCTGCATGCTTGTGACAGTTTGACTCCTCTTGAGCTGCTCCCTTCTCCATCAAAGCATCATAAACTTCCAGAGCTGGAGGGAACTTTGGACAACAGAAAGGCTACCCCTTTTATTTAGCCGATCCTGGTAAAAGGGTTTAAAGCGGTGAAGCAGCTTGCCTGAGGCCACGTAGGAAATTAATCCTTTGATTCTTAGCTCACTACTTCGTAATCTCCAGCAATGCCTCATAAACTGTTAAACTGTTTTTTTTGGGTAACACAATCCTTTTTTTTTCCAGATCAATCATATGAGCAATACATATATGCACATTCCTATGCATAGATACATGAATATACACGTGTGTACACACAGGCAGATAAATAAAGATAGAGCAGCTCTGACCAAATTAGGGGTAGTGGCCAGTTCTACCCTTTTGGTTTTTCTTTCACCCGCTTTGGAATTCTCCACAGAATCATGGGCTATGGCCCAATTATATAACCAGTTCATTACCCCATATTGTATCTTAACTCTGACCCTGTAACTTTTTTCACAAGAAATCTAATAGATTTCTGGCCCTGATAATTCTAATGTGTGAGAGCATACCAGGTTTGTTCCATTTTGTCTCTAATGAAACTCAGAAATCTGGTGTGGGGGAGAAACTGCAGACAGTCAGGAAGATGTCTAATACCATTTGGGAACCAAGAGGGTAATGGGAAAAACTGCCATCCTCCAGCCTAGCTGCAGGATAGGGTGAGCTCCATCAGTGTCTCTGCACCCACCCACTGCTTTTCAGCAGAAGCACAATCTAGTTTTCTTCCTCCGTGTTTTGTGTTTTTACATTTAAATTTATGAAAGATAGAATCATCAAGTGCATTTTAACATAAAAAGATTTTTCCCCAAAGGTAAAATCCAAATACAACTATTTCTACGACTTGTTAGTGATAAAGAAGATGGAGGAAGACACAAGATGCTAGTAATGATGAAATCTTTTAGAGTATCTTTCCCATGAGTGCGGGACACAGCACTATTTATTAGATGATTACATCTCTGGACAGACTGCTTTATCATCTATAGACTTAGGCAGAAATTTCACCTTTTCTTTGCAATTTCCCCAATCCTATGTAATCCAACAAAGATGGTAGCTACCCTTGACTTCAGGCATTGAACTTTTCAGTCTGTTAAAAAGTAAGTTACTATTACGTAGATGTCTATCAGTATAATAGGGTCAGAGAGAGGGAGAAAGATGCTCCTTGAAAGGTACTGTTTATGTCCTCCCCAGGATTGGAGCCTTTCTTATTAAGCTAACAGGTGGGCCCATCTTGCTTTTCAGCCTTCCCCTGGGGTTGATATCTGAAGGATTTTTATGATTACAACAGATATTTACATGTTTAAAGGGAATGTCCCTTTAGCCAAAACGCAAAGGAAAGGCATAAATGTAGCAAAGCTGTTAGTCTGTGATGGAGAGCTGGTAAGGCCATCCAAAGGATTTTTGCATTTAGATTCTGCCTTTGTCCTTGAGGTTTTTCTCAGATGATGCCAAGAATTTTTAGGCAACCACTTTCAAAATAAAAACATTGCCTTTTAAATACACACAACCCTAATCCTAAGGCAAGAGCAATTGTTTGCCACTTGGGATTTTTTCTCCCTGAAGATCTCTGCTTCACAGTGCCCTTGTATCTTGTTGATTTAAGGGCAATTTTGTTCTAACATATGATAAATATCTGTGGTTCTAACTTCATGACCAAAGAAAAGCAAAAATATTTCTGCAAATGTTTCTTGAATCACAGATGAGTTGTTAATTTTTATTTTCCAAGTAAAAAAAAAAGAATATTCTATTGCAATGGAATAAACTCTAGCAACAGCAAATTCTACTTTATTTAGCATCTTTAGAACTTTTGTGCAGTGAATAATTAAATAGTAACATCTTGAAGATACGTTGATTCAATTGCAAGTGTTCAGCAGTTGTGTCCTTTTCCTTGCTACAGCCCTGCAAGCTTTGTCTACCTTTTTTTTTAACGTGGGTAAAATGCTCAGTTCTGCTCCACTCACCCACTTGCTGCAGACAGTTCATGTGAGCATTCAGAATTTTACATTTCTGCTGATCACTGTTGTAAATAGGACTTCTGGATATATTGAGGCACTCAATGATGACCTTATGATCTCTGTCCATGTGTTCTGGCTCAGTACCCAAATTCTTTGAGAGTTGATAAAATCTGTTACCCTCCTTGTGTGACCATTGAAGTAAATGCTCCCACTCTCCCCCTCCACAGACTTCTGAACTAGGGACAACACATCTCCAAGTTTCTGCAGTGAGACCTGCAGGAGAAAGTAGCAAAATAAAGTCCAGCTCTTGGTCCAGCTGATACAGATGGGAGGCAAGGAAATGCTGGGTAGAAGAGAACAGTTCCCTGGGAAAGGCCCCACCCTCAATACTGAAAACCCCAGCCATAAGTGGGAACAGGCATTCCTGTTTTTGTGCCCAAATGTTGTTTTTTCGAAGACCACTCTGGCCCACCATGCCCCTGTCCTATGCCCATGTTAACCCCAGACTCCACTGACAGAGCAGCAGAGTGGCATGGCTGGGGAGAGAAGAGGGGTATCTGAACATCGAGAGGAGTTTGGCTGGGAATACTCCATCCCATTTTCAGCTCCCTATCCATCCCACTGAGAGCCACTCCACTACTCAAAAAAATCCCTGAATTCACCATCCTTCAAGTTCGTGCAACCTGATTCTTCCTGGAGGCTGGACAAGGACCTAGGTACCTAGAGGGCAGGGTGTAAGACTCTCCGCTCAGCTGGTGTAACACATAGCAGTCTATGGATGGCAACTGCTAAAAGATCATTAATTGTAACACACCCCTGGATGCTACCATGGGGCTGGAGCCCAAAAGTGCACACCCTGGCTCCTGCACCTGCCCCTCTACATGTTCCCTCTCCCATAAGGGGCTTGTGCCTGTGACAGTTGAGCAAATGAGCAGCACCCCTGTTGCAGGTGCCATGAGGGTGTCAGGGAGCTCTTTCATTTCACAAGCTTTTGTTACTGAATTTCACTTTTCCCACCTCCCTCTCTGTGGCAGTGCCCTTTCACCGTTCTCATACTTATCCCAGATCTGGTGTCTATGTGCAGGGTTCTTTCCTGCTTGTGATAAAATATAGTAGGCTTGAGACTGCTGTTCTTAGAATAGCTTACTTGCAAGGCTGACTCTTGTCTTCTGGGAACTTGTTTAAAGGAAATGTCCCTTTAGATAAAATGCAAAGGAAAGGGCATAAGTGTAGTTCTCATCATTTCCTGATTCCTTTCCTGTGCCTAAACTGTTTGTGCAAACAATGTGTTTTACACTTTACGCTTGCTTCTCTGGGAGTTTGGAATTTGTGTCTGTGCCAAGTAGAGGGTGCCTACATGAGCAGCCCCTAATAAGAACCCTAGGTGACGAGTCTCCAGTGAGCTTCCCTAGTAGACAGTCTTTCACATATATTGTCACAATTTGATACTGGAGGAATTAAGCACAGAGGAGATGTGGCTCCACTGGGAGAGGACTCTTGGAAGCATGTTCCTGGTTTCTTCTGGACTTTGCCCATGTGCCTTTTTTATTTACTGATTTTGATTTTTATCTTTTCAGCATAATACATCATCGATTTGAGTACTAAATTTTCTGAGCAAACCTGGGATAGTCTTGGGGACCTCCCTTATTCCAAACATACTGCTTCCTCAGCTTGAGGCTTCTGACTCCCCAGTTGGGCATCTGTCCATGGATTGAGGATATTCTGACAGTTGTCAAGATGCAAGGTCTCACTGCAGGTTGTATGGCAGCAGCATTGCCCTCATTTCACTCCTTTTTCTTATTTTTCTTTATTGAAGTGTAATTTATATAAGTGAGACGTTGATATCCTCTAGTTTAACCTTTGCATTGTATCTCTACAAAAACCAGCACCTATTGGACAGGCGTTGATAACGGTCATGTACCAAAGCTAAATCCTGAGGTCTGTAGCTGGAGTTGTAGTAGAGGCCAAATGACGTATGTCTGCAATGGGTTGAGAGAGTCCCTGTGATGGTTAAGTTTATGTGTCAACTTGCCTAGGCAACAGGGTCCCCAAATATTTGGTTAGACATGATTCTGGGTTTGTCTGTGAGGGTATTTCTGGAAGAGATTACCATTTGAATGGGTAGACTAATTGCTACCCATTAGGGTAGCAAAGCAGATTGCTCTCCCTAATGTAGGTGGCCTTCATCCAATCAACTGAAAGCCTGAATAGAACAAAAGGTTGGCCTTTGATGGTTTGGTTGTGTCCTCACCTAAATCTCAACTTGATTTTTTTTCTCCCAGAATTCCCATGTGTTGTAGGAGGGACACAGGGGGAGGTAATGGAATCATGAGGGCCAGTCTTTCCCATGCTATTTTCATGATAGTGAATAAGTCTCATAGCGAATAAGTGATCTGATGGTTTTATCATGAGTTTCTACTTTTGCTTCTCCCTCATTTTATCTTGCTATTGCCATGTAAGAAGTGCCTTTAACCTCCCACCATGATTCCGAGGCCTCCCCAGCCACGTGGAAATATAAGTCCAATTAAACCTCTTTTTCTTGCAAGTCTTGGGTGTGTCTTTATCAGCAACATGAAAATGGACTACCACAGTAAGTTGGTACCAGGAGTGGGGTGTTGCTGAAAAGATATCTGAAAATATGGAAGTGATTTTGGAACTGGTTAACAGGCAGAAATTGGAACAGTTTGCAGGGCTCAGAAGACAGGAAAATGTGGGAAAGTTTGGAACTTCTTAGAGACTTGTTGAATGGCTTTGTCCAAAATGCTGATAGTAATATTCTCCCAATTTCTCTATTGGAACTGGAGCAAAGGTGATTCTTGTTATGTTTTAGCAAAGAGATAGCAGCATTTCACCCCTGCCCTAGACGTTTGTGGAGCTTTGAGCTTTAGAGAGATGATTGGGGGTATCTTGTGGAAGAAATTTCCAAGCAGTATTCAAGAGGTGACTTGGGTGCTGTTAAAGGCTTTCTTTATAAATTGCTTCCTTTATAAACTGCTTCCTAGTTTTATAAGAGAAGCAGAGCATATATGTTTGAAAAATTTGCAGCCTGACTATGCAATAGAAAAGAAAAACCCATTTTCTGGGGAGAAATTCTAGCTGTAGAAATTTGCCTAAGTAGGTAGGGGCCTAATGTTAATCCCCAAGACTATGGGGAAAATGTCTCCCGGCCATGTTAGAGACCTTCGTGGCAGCCCCTCCCATCACAAGCTCAAAGGCCTAAGATGAAAAAGTGGTTTTGTGGGCTTGGCCCAGGGTCCTTATGCTGTGCTGCCTAGGGACTTGGTGTCCTGTGTCCTAGCCACTCCAGCCATTGCCAAAAAGGGCCAATGTATAGCTTAGGCTGTGCCTTCAGAGGGTGGAAGCCCCAAGCCTTGGCAGCTTCCACATGCTATGAGCCTGTGAGTGCACAAAAGCCAAGAATTGAGGTTTGGGAATCTCTGCCTAGATTTCAGAAGATGTATGGAAATGCATGGATGCCCACGCAAAAGTTTGCTTCAGGGGCAGGGCCCACATGGAGAACCTCTGCTAGGGCAGTGTGGAAGGGAAATGTGGGGTTGGATCCCCCACACAGGGTCCCTACTGGGGCACTGCCTAGTGGAGCTGTGAGAACAGGGCCACTGTCCTTTAGACCCCAGATGGTAGATCTACTGATAGCTTGCACCATGCACCTAGAAAAGACACAGACACTCAACACCTGTGAAAGTCAATGGGAAGGAGGCTGTACCCTGCAAAGCCACAGGGGCAGAGCTGCCCAAGATCATGGGAACCCACCTCTGCATCAGCATGACCTAGATGTGATACCTGGAGTCAAAGAAGATCATTTTAGAGCTTTAAAATTTGACTGCCCTGCTGAATTTTGGACTGGCATGGGCCCTGTAACCTCTTTATTTTGGCCAATTTCTTCCATTTGGAATGGCTGTATTTGCCCAATACCTACTTGTACCTCCATTGTATCTAGGAAGTAACTAGCTTGCTTTTGATTTTACAGGCTCATAGGCAGAAGGGACTTGCTTTGTCTCAGATGAGACACCTCTTATTTTTGGCCAATTTATCCCATTTGGAACGGCCTTGTCTTAGATAAGACTTTGGACTATGGACTTTTGGGTTGATGCTGAAATGAGTTAAAACTTTAGGGGACTGTTGGGAAGGCATGACTGGTTTTGAAATGTGAGTACATGAGATTTGGAACCATGTTACAGCTCTTGAATTTATATCTACCTCATTGAAGACACTAGCCTAGACAGAAGAAGAATCTCTCAGCCTCACTTCCACATTCCCCAAAGAAGGGGACAGGCAAATGTGACTTTGGAGCAGGGTCATGTTGTATAAGTGTGGTTTGTGGGGCTGGGGGGTTGAGAAATTCAGAGGACCTTGGGGAGCTTTGCAGATACCACGAAGGGGTCCACAGTTACTATCATCAGCCTGGCCTTGGGGTGGGTGAAACAGGCTGTCTTTATCAGGTAAGCTGTATTGTGCTTTCTCCCTTAGAATGTCCTGTCTGGGTTCAATTCATTTTGGTCAAGAATTTCACAATACTACCCAGAAGAGAGCAATAGACATGGCTTACCCTCATGTATCTTCCATAAATGTTGACACAATGCTTCAGCTGTCATTGGTGAAGACTTATTGGGAGACAGTGTGCTTATGAGTGTTGTACAATATATTCTAAAGAAAAATGTTTGAGAAAGAAAAAAAAGTTACATGATAGTATGGAAATGTACAGCAATACCACCCTCTGAGAAGGCTTATTCCTGCCTTTCTGTCTGCTTTTTCCTTAGTCTTCTCCCTGCATTTTTCCTTCCATATTATTGATTACACTTCTTTCTGGTTCTTAAGCTTTAGGGTGTATGTACATGGGAAGCTTACTGAAGTACAGATTTCCAGGCCAAGACTGGAAATTTTTTCCAGAAATCCTGTCAGGATTTCTGACTCAGGAAGCATAAGTTGAGGCCTACTGATTTGCATTTCTAACGAGATCCCAGGTGGTTCTCAAGTGTCTGTCCAAGGACCACACTATCTGATCTCCCTGCCTCCCTGTTCAGCCAAACAAGTCTACAAACAAGTCTAGCCATTGGACTTGGCATGGGAAAGCAGGGATGGACCATGCGTGGCATCTAAACCTTGACTTAGGGAAAATCAGAGTGCTTACTCTGGATTTTTTTCGATTTTGAGAAATCAGATAAACAATGTAAATAATATTCCTGGGGCCTAGGTGATTCATTCATTCATTTGGACTATTGTCTCCTGAGAACCAGAACTGAAGCAAAAAATTAGAAGGCTTTGTCCTCTAAGACTTACAGTTACTGGGTAAAATCTAATTTAATCCCACTCTGGGTAATGAGGGACACAATAAATAGACCTCAAAAGTAGATAAGCAAAAATTCAAGCCTTTTTGTTAATATCAACAGATGAGACAACATTTGAAATTTATGAAAATAAAGTGGAAATCCCAAGAAGGGAGAACAGTATGAACTTTAGGTAGCAAAGGAGTAAGGACTGAGAGAAGCCAATTTTTTCAGTGTTGCTGATTTAATGTGTGAGACTTTTAAAAAGAGAGATATCATACTGTGTCTGGCATCAAAATTAATGAGTAAGACGTTTCATGTACTTAGGGCATTTTGTGGCTACCCTCTGTGGCATTTGCTTTGTCAGGAATTCTATTACTGGAGTCCTTGGCATAAAAAAAGTACTATCTCAGGAAGACATTAAACAATTAGCTCAAGAGAAAAAGAATGTAGCCAAAAGAAAGCATTTATTATAATATTGACTCTCAATGCTTCCTGGAATAATCCAGCAAGAAGCCAGAAAGAGACTTTAGTGTTTATCATTCAAGTTTCTAGGCTTGAATTTGCAAAGCTGGCACTCCTATTGTAATCTGTCCACCAGAAGCAGGAGGTAAGCTGCAAATTCAACCCAAAGATTTTCAATTTTTTTGGTAGCCATATTAAAGAAAGGAAAAGGAAACAGGAGAAGCTAATTAAAATTTATTTTATTTAGCCCAATATATAAAAATACCATTTCAACATATAATCAAAGTAAAAATTATTAATTTAAATCTTTTGTTGTACTAATTAAAATATATTTTATTTAGCCCAATGTATAAAAATACCATTTCAACATGTAATCAAAGTAAAAATTATTAAGTCTTTTATTGTACTAAGGCTGAATACCTATTTTTTTTAAGAGTTAAAAAATTTTTTTATTTTTGTGGGTACATAGGTGTATATATTTATGAAGTATATAAGATATTTTGATATAGGCATGCAGTGTGTAACAATCATGCCTGGGTAAATGTGATATCCATCTCCTTAAGCATTTAACCTTTGTGTTATAAACAATCCAATCATAAGCTTTTAATTATTTTAAAATGTGTGATTAAATTATTTTCGACCATAGTAACCCTGTTGTGCTAGCAAATACTAGGTCTTATTCTTTCTAACTTTTTTGAACTCATTAATTATCTCTACTTCTCCCCATCCCACCACTACCCTTCCCAACCTCTGGTAACCATCCTTACTCTCTATCTCCATGAGCTCAATTGTTTTTATTTTTAGTTCCTAGAAACAAATGAGAACATGCGATGTTTGTCTTTCTGTGCCTGGCTTATTTCACTTAACATAATGAACTCCAGTTCTATTCATGTTGTTGCAAATGATATGATCTCATTCTTTTTTTGTGGTTGAATAGTACTTCATTGCATATAAATACCACATTTTCTTGATCCGTTAATCTGTTGATGGGCACTTAGGTTGCTTTCAAATATTGGGTATTGTGAACAGTAACGGCAATAAACATGGGAGTAAAGATATCTCTTCAATATCCTGATTTCCTTTCTTTTGGGTATATACCTAAGCGTGAGATTGCTGGATCATATGGTAACTTTACTTTTAGTATTTTGGGGACGCTCCACACTGTATTACATAATGGTTGTACTAATTTGCATTCCCATCAACAGTGTTCAAGGGTTCCCTTCACCACATCCTTGCCAGCATTCATTATTGCCTGTCTTTTGGACAAAAGCCATTTTAACTGGGTTGAGAGTATATCTCATTGTAGTTTTGATTTGCATTTCTCTGATGATCAATGATGTTGAGCGCCTTTTCATATGCCTGTTTGCCACTTGTATGTCTCCTTTTGAGAAATGCCTATTCAAATCATTTGTCCATTTTGTAATCAGATTCTTAGTTTTCTTCTTCCTATAGAGTTGTTTGAGCTCCTTACATATTCTGATTATTAATCCTTTGTTAGATGGGTAGTTTGTAAATATTTTATCCCATCCTGTAGGCTCTCTCTTGACCTTGTTGATTGTTTCCTTTGCTGTGTAGAAACTTTTTAACTTGATGTGACCCTATTTGTACATTTTTGCTTTGGTTGCCTATGCTTATAGAGTATTACTCAAGAAATCTTTGCCCAATCAAATTTCTGGGAGAGTTTCTAGAATTTTTTTTGGAGTAGTTCCATAATTCAAGGTCTTAGATTTAAGTCTTTAATGAATTTTGATTTGATTCTTGCATATGTTGAGAGGCATGGGTCTAGTTTCTTTCTTCTGCATATGGATATCCAGGTTACTCAGCACTATTTATTAAAGAGATTATCCTTTCTCCAAGGTATGCTCTTGGTACCTTTGTAAAAAGTGAGTTCACTGTACATATGTATGGATTTAATGTATGGATTTAATTCTGAGTTCTTTATTCTTCTCCACTGGCCTATATGTCTGTTTTTGTGCCAACCAATACTATACTATAGCTCTGTAGTATAATTTGAAGTCAGGTAATGTGATTCCTCCAGTTTTGTTCTTTTAGCTTAGGATAGCTTTGGCTATTCTGGGTCTTTTGTGGTTCCATATAAATTTTAGAATTTTTTTTTAATTTTAAGAATTTTTTTTCTATTTCTGTGAAGAATGGCACTGGAATTTTGCTAGGGATTGCATTAAATCTGTAGATTACTTTGGGTAAAACGGATATTTTCACAATATTGATTCTTTCAATCCACAAACACGGAATATCTTTTCATTTTTTGTGTCACCTTCAATTTCTTGCATTAATGTTTTATACTTTTTTTTTTTTGGAGATCTTTCACTTCTTGGTTGAGTTATTTTCTAGGTATTTAATTTTATTTGTAGCTACTGTAAATGGAATTACTTTCTTAATTTCTTTTTCAGATTATTCACTGTTGGCATGTAGACATGCTACTGATTTTTACATGTTGCTTTTGTATCCTGCAACTTTACTGAATTTGTTTATCAGTTTGAATAGTTTTTTTGGTGGGTTCTTTAGGTTTTTCCAAATATAACATCATACCATCTGCAAACATGGGTAATTTGACGTATTCTTTTCCAATTTGAATTCCTTTTATTTATTTGTCTTGTCTGATTGCTCTAGCTAGAAACTCCAGTACTATGTTGAACAACAGTGGTGAAAGTGGGCATTTTTGTCATGTTTACAATCATAGAGGAAAGGCTTTTGGCTTTTTACCATTAAGGATGATACTAACTAAGGGTCTGTCATATATGGCTTTTATTATGTTGAGCTATGTTCCTTCTATAACCAGTTTTTTGAGGGTTTTTTTCTTTTTAAATCGTCAAGCAGTGTTGAATTTTATCAAATGCTTTTTTAAAGAAGCAATTGAAATGATTATATGTTTGTTGTCCTTCACTCTGTTGATATGATGTATCACATTGATTGATTTGCACATGTTGAACCATCCTTTCACCCCTGGGCTAAATTCTACTTGGTTATGATGAATGATCTTTTTAATGTGTTGTTGAATTTAGTTTGCTAGTATTTTGTTGAGGATTTTTTCATCAATGTTCATCAGTGATATTGACCTGTAGCTTTTTTTTTCCCTTGATTTTTTTTTTTTTTTTTTTTTTTTGAGACAGAGACTTGCTCTGTTGCCCAAGGTGGAGTGCAGTGCAGTGTGATCTTGGCTCACTGCAACCTCTGCCTCCCAGGCTCAAGCAATTCTCATGCTTCAGCTTCCCAAGTAGCTGTGATTACAGGCACTTACCACCATGCCCAGCCCCTTTTTTGTATTTTTTGTAAAGATGGGGTTTTACCATTTTGGCCAGGCTGGTCTTGAACTCCTGACCTCAAGCAATTCACCTGGCTCAGCCTCCCAAAGTGCTAAGATTATAGGCATGAACAACTGTGCCTATCCCCTTTTTGAGGTGTCTTTGACTGGTTTTGGTATCAGGGTAATATTGGCCTCAGAGAGTTTGGATGTATTCACTTCTCTATTTTTGGAATATTTTCAGTAGGATTGGTATTAATTCTTCTTTAAAGAATATTTTTGGTTGAATTCAGCAGTGAAGCTATTGGGTCCCAGGCTTTGCTTTGCTGGGAGAGGTTCTATTACTGCTTCAATCTCATTACTTGTTATTGGTCTGTTTAGGTTTTGGATTTTTTCATGGTTCAAGCATAGTAAGTTGCATGTTTCTAGACAAACTTCCCTTTACTTTTCCCTCTGCTTTTTTCAAGCAGAAGAAGTCTCTCTCTGTAGCCACCACAGCTAGGAATGTGGGGGATCTCACCTAAAGTCAGCACCTATCAGAGTCTCATCCAAGGCCCATGACATACTAATTGGGTATCACTGTTGGTTATTCACAGGCCAAAGGCTCTTTAGTCAGTAGGTGATGGGCCCTTCCCTTCAAGGAAGCAGGTTCCCTTCTGTTCCAGGGTTTATCTAGAAATGTTTTCTGGGACCTAGGGCTTGGATATGTGGACCTCTTGACTCTGACTGGTGCCCTATTGTACTGTGGCTGAGCTGGTATCTAAGATGAAAGACAAAGTCCTCTTATTCTTCCCCCTCCTTTCTTGGAGCAGATGGAAGGGGTCTCTTTTGGAGCTGCAGGCTGTGCTGCCTGAGCTTGGGAGAGGAGGGGCACAAGTACTCCCTTAGCTACCCTGGCTGCTGTCTCACTAGGTCATATGCTCACAAAGTCCACTGGCTCAGGGCTCAGCTCAGCAACTAGGACTTGCCTAGGAGTTGCAGTCTTTGTGGCCTACACTGCCTTTCAAGTTTATTTAGGTCCCTAAGGCCCTTTAGCCCGCAGTGGTGAGGCTTGCTAGAACTTGAATTCCAACCACTGGAAAGGGTGATTCCTTTCTGGCTAGGGCTGGTCTAAATGCTTCTTACATGGGTGAGTGTTGACTGAGTTCAGCCGAGTTTTGCTTTCTGGTCTGATGGGGCATTGCTGAGTTCAAAGCAAAGTCTCCCAGTCACTGCACTTTCCCACTCCCAAGTACATGGATTCTCTCTCCACACCACACAGCCCCTGTAGGGGGATTGGGGAGAAATGGTGTCAGCAATTCAATGCTCTTTCCTTCCTATTTAGTGCATCCTTCAGTGATAGGAAGTGAAAACTAGGTAAGGTGAATGCTCACCTGATTTTTGGTTCTTTTGAAGATGTTTGTTTGTGTGTATATAGTTGTTAAATTTGATGTTCCTTTGGAGGAAACAATTGGTGGAGCCTTCTGTTAAGCCAACTTGCTCCCCACCTACTTTTTTTTAAAATACTTTCACCACATTTCAGTTCAGACTCACCACATTTCAAGTGCTCAGTGGGCACCTGTGGCTAGTGATTAATGTATTAGAGAGCACAGCTCTGTAGCCTATTTGCTCCTCCTGAGGTGCTTTAGCTGCAAAAGAGATGCTGCCATGATTTATTATTCAATCAACCACGGTCCCAGTTTGCATAATAAATGGTCATTGGCTTATCACATACATTTCTGCTTTTTGCATGCATATCGAATTTTATTTAAATAGTTGAAGATAATCATCAGTTGATATGGCTATAATATTTAAGTGTTCTTATATAATACACAATTTAGAAAAAAGGTTGTAGAAATGCAAGTGTCTTTTCAACAAACATTCAACGATTATTTATTAGTAGCCACTGTGCACCCTTGCCCTTGTAGAAGCTGGGGATAAGGCAATGAACAAAACAGACATAGCTGCTGCCCACATGGTGTTCATGTTCTTGGTGGGGAGGTGGACAATAAGTAAACAAATAAACATATGGTATGGCAGGTGGTAAGTGAAATGATGAAAAATAAAGGAAGGGGAATAGAGGATGCTGGGGTGAGGCTTCACTTGTATATTCTAACATTTTCCAGAATTGATCTAAAGTTTTTCCTCTTTCCTCTGAGACACCTTTATACCTACTTTTCATCTCTTACTTCAGTGACAAACTACCCTCCCTCTGAAAGTCTAAAGCTTCTGGAATTATAGAAAATGTATTTTATTCTTTCTAGTACAGACATTAACATGTCCAAGGAGAATTATCCAACTGACTTTTTGAAGTTCAAGGAAAAATCCTTTTGAAGTTTCTTAATTTCAGTTCTTGTCTCTGCTCATTGTTAGAAATGGAAATAAAAATGGATTTTGGGTACTGTCGTCCATGACTTAAAAACAAACAAACAAACAAACAAACAAAGGAAAACAGTGTACAAGCGTTCCCTTTTCTCTAGATGCTTGCCAACATTTGTTACTGCTTGTCTTTGAGATAAAAGCCATTTTTAACTGGGATGAGATAATATCTCATTGTAGTTTTGATTTGCATTTCTCTGACGATCACTGATGTTGAGCACCTTTTCACATGCCTGTTTGCCATTTGTATGTCTTCTTTTGAGGAATGTCTATGCAGACCTTTTGCCCATTTTTAGTTTAGATTATTAGATTTTTCTTATATTTTAATAGAATTGTTTGAGCTCCCTATGTATTTCACTGCATTGGTTTATTCCCAGACATAATGCCTCATGTTTACAGCCTACCAGCTTAGCAATTCCAGTGAAAATACCCTCTTTCTAATCAATTCAGCAAGATTCCAGGTGCCTCTCAATGGCCCTGCTTGGGGTATTTTGCCTATTTATAGACAATTTAATGTATGATTTGCCTATCTTGGGTCACATGTTTTCCTCAGTGCTCTGGTAGAATTAGCCCCATAATTAACATGTAATCTAAAATAGTGGTGGAATGTTGTTGTCAGAAGAAAACAGAATAGATTCTGGGAATGGAAAAAAAAAAAAAAGATGGTCACTAAGTGACCCTAGCTAAGACAGGTAGCATGATGTGGAGAAAGAGCCCTGTATTCCAAGTCACAAGACCTATGTGTGGGTACTCTGTATTCTGTAAATTAATTTGTATTCTTAAATGTCTGTGTCCTTATTTGTGGAATTGAGATAGAGTATTCTTTGCTCCATTTAGTTTACATGGATGTTGGGAGAAAAAATTTTGATCAAGGATGTGTGAGAGATTTGTGTATCTTTGAGTACAGCACAGAAATCACTGGTTCTTTTATCAACGTATTACAATTCAGGAGACCTAGATAAAAATTTCTTTCTGATCAAAGACTTTGAGTTATGGAAATTACAGCTATAAAGAATTAAGGACATTAAAGTAAGAATTTACTAGGGTTTTAATTAAGGATATAAAGTAGCTTCCATACAGCAGGACATAGGAAGAAATAGAAGAAGGCTTTTACAGAATTTCTTCAACATCTCCCTTTTACTATTTAAGAGCAATTATAGACCTGTTCTTCTCTTTGGCTTCAGGGTTGCTTAATTCCTGCCTTGGAAGGAAGTACATACATAGGTAATACCAGATGAGCAACAGATTCTGTTAGTTTGCATCTCAGTTGAAGGTACTCTAAATCTTTTGCATTAGTCTGGGTGCCCCAAGAAGCAGAAGCCAAGGTGGGATTTAATTAGGAGAAGAGCTGGGAGAAATACTGGAGAGGGAAGCAGGAGAGGCTGGGAAATCTATCAGACTAACATGCAAGTCAGACTCCTACTAAAGGAAGAAGAAAAGAGGGCCTGGTGGGAGCATCATAGATCAATGAGCAGTCACAGAAAAGCTCATCAAGGCTACCAGGGAGTCTTGTGTCTCCATAATGGGCCTGCCACAGTATCTGTGCTGCATTTGGGCACCAGTTGGCAGAAGTCCATGGGAAACTTGGTGAGTTTCATCAGCTCCCTTTGGTAAACAAATTTCCCAGTAGTTGGAGATGTGCAAGATACATTGGCATGGCTACCATTTTGTTCATTGTTTTCACTTGTTTGTTCATTTGGTAAATGTTGAGCACCTAATGTGTGTCAGGCACTATTATGAGCACTGGAGATCTGGTTATAAACAAGACAGACAAAGGACCTGCATTCTTGAAGCTTACATTCTAGTGGTCTGATTAGCAACATTCCAAATTGGCTCCCCTGGGTTTTATGTTTGTCTCTCATAGAATTATACATGATGTACTTTCTCATTTGATACTCTCACCCCATATTCTCCACACTCAGTTTTACATAGTTTGGTCTTAGGGATCAAGACCATAACCAGAGAAATCACATCGTTGGCTAGTCCTAAAGATTAAGGTTCAGGGTTAGTCCAGAGGAGCCCCCTACCCATCTGTTGGTCCTGCCTGAAAATTCCTTGTTAGCAAGTTATCTCATCACAGTTGGAAAGGATTGAAATTCCTTCCCTGATCATAAAAAGCCCTATTTGATTATACGCCTGCTCTCCCCCATGCCACACCTTGTTTCCTTCACTCACCATGCTGCAACAACTTTGACTGTGTCTTTCCTGAACATTCCAATCTCATTCTCCCCATAGCGAGAAGCATGATATTTTATCTCTCTAGGATGCTCTTGATTTGGCTGGTAGATTCTTGTTTCCAGACTCCATCTTAAATATTACCTTCTCAGAGAGACCTTTCCTGACCATCCAATCAAGTAGCCAGTTTTTATCTTCATGTCAATTTATTCTAATTCTTGGCAATTTATCACAATCTGATATGTTTTTTCTTTCATTATCTAGTGTCTTTTTCCACAACTAGAATGTAAGTTCTGAAAGAACCAGCTGAGCTGTTATCTATCTTTTTGACCAACATATTTCTAATCTAGAGCCTAAAACAGTTCCATTACCACATAAGAACATCAGTAATTTCTTCATGAATGAAAAGAAATGGGTGGCTAGGTTTCAACAGCTTCAGGACCATGGGAAGCTCCTGCCAAGTGTTGTGTTGTTTTGTCTTTAGCACCCCAAACTTACCTGAAAAGTATCAAATCCCTGTCTTGTCAAGAGAAGGTGAGACCTTTGGATGTCCTGATTGGGTGGGATGATTCAAACAGTAGCTGCTATTTTCCTGCTTGGATCTGTCTTATTTCTTATTGTTAAACAACACTGAGATTTCCCTTACTAAGTCTAGCCATGTCTCTGGAGAATCCTATCTTAATCTAACTTTTTCTTCCCTATATCTTGTGCAAAGGTATCTTTCTTTCTTTAAGAAACCTACTAGTAAAAAAAAAAAGAAAGAAAAGAAAGAAACCTACTAGTTATTGACTATCACTTGTGTGCCAGGAATTGTTCTTAGTGTTAATTCAGGATTGAATGAACAGAGCCCTTGCTCTTGATGGATTTGCTATCCCCTAGGGAAGTGTGCTATCAAAGAAAAATGAAAGTGCTGTGAGGAGAGAGAGAATATAATGCCTGAGTAATAATTTCTCAATAGAGAAACATTTGATCTCAGTTTTAAAGAACTGACAGAAGTTTATGAAGTAGAACATATAAAAAGGGCATTCGAGAGAGAAAATATAAAAAATAGGCAGGGAAGTGTATGATGGATTCAGGGACAGGGTAGCTAGAATATATGGGGAGGTGGGAAGCAGAGGAAACCAAACTGAAGTGGTAGGGTAAGGCTAGTTTATAAGAGGTCTGCATGCCATACAAATGATCTTGGATTTTATTCTGTAATAGTGACCACTTTAGCAGGGGATTTGAGCAGGGGAGAAACAATTTCATGTTGTGGTGTTTAAAGAATATTACATTGTGGCTGGGCACGGTGGCTCAAGCCTGTAATCCCAGTACTTTGGGAGGCTGAGGTGGGCGGATCACAAGGTCAAGAGATTGAGACCATCCTGGCCAACATGGTGAAACTCTGTCTCTACTAAAAATACAAAAAAAAATTAGCTGGGCGTGGTGGCATGCACCTGTTGTCCCAAAAGAATATTACATTGCTAGCTGGGTGCAGTGGCTCACACCTGTAATCCCAGCACTTTGGGAGGTCGAGGCGGGTGGATCATGTGAGGTCAAGACCAGCCTGACCAACATGGAGAAAGAAACCAGGTCTCTACTAAAAATACAAAATTAGCTGGGCGTGGTGACACATGCCTGTAATCCCAGCTACTTGGGAGGCTGAGGCAGGAGAATTGCTTGGACCCAGGAGCTGAGATCACATCATTGTACTCCATCTTGGGCAACAAGAGTGAAATCTATCTCAAAAGATATATATATATATATATATATATATATATATATATATATATATATA
>NW_022437052.1:98545-131333 GCF_009761245.1 Sapajus apella
TATATATATATGTGTGTGTGTGTGTGTATATATGTATATATATATGTGTGTGTGTGTGTGTGGTATATATATATATGTGTGTGTGTGTATATATATATATATGTGTATAAAATGTTGCCAGAGTTGAAGGAGGTAATGGACTAAAAAGGCTTTTAAAATCAAAACTATCATTCTGTAGTAAGAGTGATTGTTATTCTCATTGTTTCAAGTAAGATCCCTCTTAGGGGTTTTTCAGGGGGAATACCTATTTGGATCGGTTCAATTAAAACACAGCCTTGGCTGAGCGCAGTGGCTTACACCTGTAACTTCAACACTTTGGGAGGCTGAGGTGTGCAGATCATGAGGTCAGGAGATGGAGACCATCCTCACCAACATGGTGAAACCCTGTCTCTACTAAAAGTACAAAAAATTAGCTGGGTGTGGTGGTGCCCGCCTGTTGCCAGCTACTTGGGAGGCTGAGGCAGGTGAATCGCTTGAACCCAGGAGGCAGAGGTTGCAGTGAACCGAGATTGTGTCACTGCACTCCAGCCTGGTGACAGAGGGAGACTCCATCTTAAACAAAACAAAACAACAAACAAACAAACAAAACCCAGCCTTTTTTCTCCTGATACAAGTGATACAAGTTTGTAGTAGAACAATAAAAACACATGAACAATAAAAAAATTCACCTCAATCCCATCACTCAGATGTAACTACAGTTAGAAATATGTGTGTGTGTGTGAGTGTGTGTATGTTTGTTGCAGAGGGTTATTCTTTACATATATTTTGTACATATCCTGTACATATACTTCTTGCTTTACAATTTATCATAAACATTATTGTACATCATATCAATCAATAAATATCTATTATTTTAATGGCTACTTACTCTGCCATTGGATTGATGTACTCTAAAATCTTTAAGGTAAGGACTATGTGAGTTTATTGTAAGATTTATTCCTTTTTTGGTAAGAGAAGCTCAGTGGAAAATGGGAAAGGTCCGTGGATTGTAAACTTTGGGCAAGGAAAATATTTTGAGATTTTCAAGGAGAGGATTAACATGGCTGGACACTAGCTCTGAACAAAGTTTTAAACTCTGTGAAGCTTTTCAAAAAGCTTGTAGCCTGTTAGAATTGAGATAGGACCAGACAGTGACCCTTGGGGTTTTCCCTGCATTGAGAATACTCACATGGCTTAGTTGTTCTTATCTTCTAGCTGCCATGGCAGGGACTTGGCACCTGATGCTGAGCTGTTCTGACTCTGGCAAATATGTCTATGGCCAGGAATGCTTCTAGGCCCTGGGTTTCCAAATCCCCTAGGTATGATTCTTAGACCACAGACTGCCAAACTTTCTGGACTTCAGTAAAATATTATGAAGTACACATCTTAAATATATACATATTTGTTTTAAGATTGCATTCAAATTTCACTATACTAGATATTTGATACATTATAAAACATACAGCAAATAGACATTTAAAAACATAAGAACTAAAATAAAACATTTTAAAATAAACATTTTTTGCTCAGTTAAATATTATTCACATAGCATGTAAAATAGTTATATAGTATTAATATTTCAGGAAGCTCAATGTAGTTGAGTTATGCTTTAAGATTTAGATATTTATGAATTCTTTTCTAAGTTCACTTCATTTTTGTGCTTGCTTTTTAATGACTCTAAAATTAAAAATGATACTGCCCAGAGATATGTTGATACATTGAGAAGAAAGTTATACTTGGTTGTATTTTGTAAATCATAATGTTCATTTTGAAATTCCCTCCACCGCTTTTACATACAGGTCTTAGTTGAAATTTGGTTAGTAAATTTCTATCTCATTAGAGGCTATTAGTTGTAGCTTTCTATTTACTAGGTTAAAACCACTGAAATTCTTCATTTGGAAGATTTGTAAAATCCAGCTTAAAGATTGGATGGTTGTAGATATGTTGTGTTGCCTCCGAGGCCTCTGCTCTGTTCCATTGGTCTATATCTCTGTTTTGGTACCAGTACCATGCTGTTTTGATTACTGTAGCCTTGTAGTATAGTTTGAAGTCCAGTAGTGTGATGCCTCCTGCTTTGTTCTTTTTGCTTAGAATTGACTTGGCTATGCGGGCTCTCTTTTGGTTCCATGTGAAGTTTAAGGTGTTTTTTTTCCAGTTTGGTGAATAAGATCATTGGTAGCTTGATGGGGATAGCATTGAATCTGTAAATTACTTTGGGCAGTATGGCCATTTTCATGATATTGATTCTTCCTAACTATGAACATGGAATATTTCTCCATCTGTTTGTGTCCTCTCTTATTTTGTTGAGCAGTGGCTTGTAGTTCTCCTTGAAGAGGTGCTTTACGTTCCTTGTTAGTTGTCTTCCTAGGTATTTTATTCTCTTTGTGGCAATTGTGATTGGTAGTTCGTTCTTGATTTGGCTCTCTTTAAGTCTGTTACTGGTGTATAGGAATGCTTGTGATTTTTGCACATTGATTTTGTATCCTGAGACTTTGCTGAAGTTGCTTACCAGTTTCAGGAGATTTTGGGCTGAGATGATGGGGTCTTCTAGATATACAATCATGTCATCTGCAAATAGAGACAATTTGACTTCCTCCTTTCCTATTTGAATACACTTTATTTCTTTTTCTTGCCTGATTGTTCTGGCTAGAACTTCCAGAACTATATTGAATAGGAGTGGTGAGAGAGGGCATCCTTGTCTAGTGCCAGATTTCAAATGGAATGCTTCCAGTTTTTGCCCATTCAGTATGATATTGGCTGTTGGTTTGTCGTAAGTAGCTTTTATTATTTTGAGGTACGTTCCGTCAATACCTAGTTTATTGAGGGTTTTTAGCATAAAGGGCTGTTGAATTTTGTCAAAGGCCTTCTCTGCATCAATTGAGATAATCATGTGGTTTTTGTCTTTGGTTCTGTTTATGTGGTGAGTTACGTTTATAGACTTGCATATGTTGAACCAGACTTACAACCCCGGGATGAAGCCTACTTGATCATGGTGGATAAGCTTTTGATGTGCTGTTGCAATTGGCTTGCCAGGATTTTATTGAAAATTTTTGTATCTATGTTCATCATGGATATTTGCCTGAAGTTTTCTTTTCTTGTTGAGTCTCTGCCGGGTTTTGGAATCAGGATGATGTTGGTCTCATAAAATGATTTGGGAAGAATTCCCTCTTTTTGTATTGTTTGGAATAGTTTCAGAGGGAATGGTACCAGCTCCTCTTTGTATGTCTGGTAGAACTCAACTGTGAACCCATCTGGACCTGGGCTTTTTTTGGGTGGTAGGCTATTAATTGCTGCCTCAAGTTCAGACCTTGTTATTTGTCTATTCAGGGTTTTGACTTCTTCCAGGTTTAGGCTTGGGAGGAGGCAAGTGTCTAGGAATTTATCCATTTCTTCCAGGTTTACTAGTTTATGTGCATAGAGTTGTTTGTAATAATCTCTGATGATGGTTTGCATTTCTGTGGAATCTGTGGTGATATCCCCTTTATCGTTTTTTATTGCATCAATTTGGTTATTCTCTCTTTTCTTTTTTATTAATCTGGCTAGTGGTCTGTCTGTTTTGTTGATTTTTTCGAAAAACCAGCTCCTGGATTTATTGATTTTTTGAAGGGATTTTTGTGTCTCTATCTCCTTCAGTTGTGTTCTGATCTTAGGTATTTCTTGTCTTCTGCTAGGTTTTGAGTTTTTTTGACCTTGCTCCTCTAGCTCTTTCAATTTTGACGATAGCGTGTAAATTTTAGATCTCTCCTTTCTTCTCATGTGGGCACTTATTGCTATATATTTTCCTCTAGTGACTGCTTTAAATGTGTCCCAGAGATTCTGGTATGTTGCGTCTTCTTTCTCATTGGTTTCGAAGAACATCTTTATTTCTGTCTTCATTTCATTGTTTATCCAGTCAACATTCAAGAGCAAGTTGTTCAGTTTCCATGAAGCTGTGTGGTTCTGAGTTAGTTTTGAAATTCTGAGTTCTAACTCGATTGCACTGTGGTTTGAGAGACTGTTTGTTATGATTTCCTTTCTTTTGCATTTGCTGAGGAGTGATTTACTTCCCATTATGTGGTCAATTTTAGAGTAGGTGTGATGTGGTGCTGAGAACAATGTATATTCTGTGGATTTGGGGTGGAGAGTTCTGTAAATGTCTATTAGGTTTGCTTGGTCCAGGTCTGAGTTCCAGTCCTGGATATCCTTGTTAATTTTCTGTCTTGTTTATCTAATATGGACAATGGTGTGTTAAAGTCTCCCACTGTTATTGTGTGGGAGACTAAGTCTCTTCGTAAATCATTAAGAACTTGCCTTATGTATCTGGGTGCTCCTGTATTGGGTGCAAATATATTTAGGATCATTAGCTCTTCTTGTTGCATTGATCCTTTTACCATTATGTAATGTCCTTCTTTGTCACTTTTGATCTT
Organism: Sapajus apella; assembly: GCF_009761245.1. Taxonomy (NCBI): domain Eukaryota; kingdom Metazoa; phylum Chordata; class Mammalia; order Primates; family Cebidae; genus Sapajus; species Sapajus apella. Next base: position 102,931 of record NW_022437052.1, read on the forward strand.
TGTTGCTTTAAAGTCTAATTTATCAGAGATGAGAATTGCAACTCCTGCTATTTTTTGCTCTCCATTTGCTTGGTAAACCTTCCTCCATCCCTTTATTTTGAACCTTTGTGTATCTTTGCATGTGAGATGGGTTTCCTGGATACAGCACACTGATGGGTTTTGGCTTTTTATCCAATTTTCCAGTCTGTGTCTTTTGATTGGGGCATTTAGTCCATTGACATTTAAGGTTAATATTGTTATGTGTGAATTTGATACTGCAATTTTGATGCTAGCTAGCTGTTTTGCCCGTTAGTTAATGCAGATTCTTCATTGTGTTGATGCTCTTTACCTTTTGGTATGTTTTTGGAGTGGCTTGTACTGGTTGTTCCTTTCTATGTGTAGAGTCTCTTTCAGGAGGTCTTGTAAAGCAGGCTTGGTGGTGATGAAATCTCTGAGTACTTGCTTGTTCGCAAAGGATTTTATGTTTCCTTCACTTATGAAGCTTAGTTTGGCTGGATATGAAATTCTGGGTTGAAAGTTCTTTTCTTTAAGGATGTTGAATATTGGCCCCCACTCTCTTCTGGCTTGTAGGGTTTCTGCTGAGAGATCTGCTGTGTCTGATGGGCTTCCCTTTGTGGGTAACCCGACCTTTCTCTCTGGCTGCCCTTAGTATTTTCTCCTTCATTTCAACGCTGGTGAATCTGATGATTATGTGCCTTGGGGTTGCTCTTCTTGAGGAATATCTTTGTGGTGTTCTCTCTATTTCCTGGACTTGAATATTGGCCTGCCTTGCTAGGTTGGGGAAGTTTTCCTGGATAATATCCTAAAGAGTATTTTCCAGCTTGGATTCATTTCCTTTGTCACATTCAGGTACACCTATCAAAGGTAGATTAGGTCTTTTCACATAGTCCCACATTTCTTGGAGACTTTGTTCATTCCTTTTTACCCTTTTTTCTCTAATCTTGCCTTCTCGTTTTATTTCATTGAGTTGATCTTCAACCTTTGATATCCTTTCTTCTGCTTGTTCACTTCAGTTGTTCAAACTTGTACATGCTTCGTGAAGTTCTCGTGTTGTGTTTTTCAGCTCCATCAATTCACTTATATTCCTTTCTAAGTTGTCCATTCTTGTTAGCATTTTGTGAAATCCTTTTTCAAGGTTCTTAGTTACTTTGCATTTGGTTAGAACTTGTTCTTTTAGCTCACAGAAGTTTCTTATTACCCACCTTCTGAAGCCTCATTCTGTCAATTCATCACACTCATTCTCCACCCAGCCTTGTTCCTTGCTGGTGAGGAGTTGTGATCCCTTTTAGGAGGAGAGGTGTTCTGGTTTCGGGTGTTTTCATCCTTTTTGCGCTGGTTTCTTCCCGTCTTTGTGGTTTTATCCACCTATCCTCTTTGTAGTTGCTGACTTTCAGAGTGGGTCTCTGAATGGATGTCCTGTTTGTTGATGATGAAGTTTTTTCTATTTCTTAGTTTTCCTTGTAGCAGTCTGGCCCCTCTGCTGTAGGACTGCTGAGGTTCACTCCAGGCCCTGCTTGCCTGGGTATCACCTGCAGCAGCTGCAGAACAGTAAGAGTTGCTAACAGTTTCTTCTTCTGCTATCTTTCTCTGAGAAGGATACCCACCAAATGTCAGTCTGATCTCTCCTTTATGAGGTGACTCTTTGGATATATTGGTGTCAGGGAGCTGCTTGAGGAGACAGCCTGTCCTTTATAGGAGCTCAAGTGCTGAGCTGTCAGCTCTGTTGTTCATTCAGAGCTGCTGGGCAGATTTGTTTAGGTCTGCTGCAGCAGAACACATAAATTGCTTTTTGTTCCCAGGTGCTCTGTTCCAGGGAGTTAGGGCTTTATTTATGAGTTTCCATTGTGGTACTGCCTTTTTTTATTTCAGGGCTGCCCTGCCCAGCAAGGAGGCAACCTAGTCACTGTCTGCCTGCAGAGGCTTTGCTGAGCTGCTGTGGGCTCTGCCCAGCTGCCGTGTGAACTTCCCTGTAGTCCTGTTTATATGGGTGTAGTTAGAACTGCCTCGGCAATGGTGGCCCACCTCTGTATTGGCAGACTCTTTCTGTAATGGCAGGCTGCCTTGGCAACAGTGGGTTGCCTTGGCAATGGCAGGCTGCCTCGGCAATGGCAGAGTACCTCCATAGTGGTGGAATGCCTCGGTAGTGGCAGACGCCCCTCCCCCACAGAGCTGGACTCTCCCAGGTTCAGCTGTGCTTGCTGTGAAACTCTCAATCCAGAGAGTTTCTGATTGCTGTTCTTTTGTAGGGGTGGGACCAGCCGAGCCTGATCACCTGGCTCCCTGCCACAGAGCCTTTTTTTTTTTTTTTTTTTTAGGTTGAACAGTCGACTCTTTACCAGGTGTTCCAGTTGCCTATTGAAAAGGCGCCGGGATCTGTGTGATTTCCCATGGGATGACTCACTGCGCTGGCTTATACAGGGGCGCTGAGATTCATGGAGTTTTTTTTGCCCAGGAGTCTCCTGGCCTGGCTCCCTGTTCAGTTCCCTTTTTAATCAGATGAGTGGGTGACTTCCTGGGGCTCCAATTGCCAGCTAAAAGGGCACCTGGACCAGTGTATTTCGTATGGAGAACCACTGTGCCTGGGCACCGGCAAAGAAGCCGCGCCAGGTAAAGCTGACCAAAATAGATGCCCTGGCCGAAACAGCCGTGCCACCAAAAACAGCCGCGCCAGCCAAAACAGCTGCGCCGGCCAAAACAGCTACGCTGGTGACCTGTGGGACTCCTCCGCCTGGGAATCTTCTGGTCTGTGGGCAATAAAAATCCATCTGAAAGTGTGGCGTCCACTAACCCTCTGTGCTTTCCCTGGGAGCTGGAATCCTGAGCTGTTCCTAAACAGCCATCTTGGATCTTCCTCCTGTATTCTTATTATGCTTCCCTCTTTGTACCTAAAGGGGACAAGGAGGTTTTTTGGTTAACCCCAAACTCAGGCCTACTAAGCAAAAACAATAATTTTGAAGTAAATTTGCAGAAATAGAAAAGGCTTTTTCGTCACTAGGTCTGTCTCCAAGTCCCATGAGCCATCAAGTCCTCCAGTTTATTTCTTCCATATTTTTATGACAGTCCTTAAATATTTTTTTCCCTTTATCCCAGCAAATGCCACCTCTTTGCACTGAACAAATCTCAATCCCAAATACAATAAAGTCTTTTTTTCTTTCTTTTTAAAGAATAGATTGAAGCTGGGTTGAAGCAGAAATATTATTCTGTTAGAGCTTAGAATTTGCAAGTGTAAATCTTTTCCATAGCCTGGTGCATGAGGCCAAAAAGATAAGGGTGTTAGGAGGTGCATTTCCATGTTGGAAATATTCTGGGATTAATTTGAGGCCACTTGTTAATAGCATACTATTTCTCCACTCTCAGGCATGTTATTGTTGCTCAGTTGGCCAACTTGATGTCTTAAAATCAAACTCTTGTTAAAAAAATGGGAGAAGGAATTAAATATTAACACTTCTAAATCACCCTGTAATAAATAAGTATATGAAATGCTTTTGGCTGCCTTTTTAGAAGATGAAAGACCTTCTGAGAAAGAGAACAGTAACAGAGAATTTGAATTCAGGTGACTGCATCTGCAATGAGTGCAGTTGAGTTGTTCATTTAGGAGTGGACTGAATGGAGATTGAATAGGTGCCAAGGTCACCAGCCTAGGGGAGAAGACAACTTCAGAAGATCATCCAAAATGCTCTCTGAAAATATGTAAGAATAACTCTTCATGAAAAAGTTTTGATTGACTTATTTCATTTTCTGTTTCTCAAGTTGGCATATGCACACTTTCAGGAGTATATGTTGCTGTACCCAACAGGCATGTGAAGTTACAGAATATGCCATATCCTGTAGTACCAGTTGATTTTGGCACCACCACATCCTTTAAAGATTAAAATTAAAAAAGATATAATTTGGAAGCTGTTTTGCAAATGTAGAGGTTAGGAACACAGGGCTTATGATTAGGCAAAACTGCATGAAATCCTGGCTCTAACAGTTGTGAGCTTCAGCAGTGACTTAACCTCTCTAAATCTCAATTTCACCCTGAGTGGGATGAGGGAATTAATATCTACTTCACAGGGTTATAATGAAGACTAAATGAAATTAAGTCTACCTCTTAGCACATGCCTAATACATACAAGTGCTTAGAAAGTGGGGACTATTATAGGCTCTTGGTAAGAACAGAGTTAATTTGGTTACAATCAACTCAGTCCAGCTCAGCTAAGGATGGTTTATTGTGAAAATACAACAAGCAATCTCAAAGACAACCAAAGAAGAAAATATATCTGGCTGGTTTTATAGGGGCTGACCTGGAAAGTCTGGAAACAGTGATTCCTTCATTATGCTTTTCTCTATGCCTTTACTCCATTTGTCTCTAAGTGTATACATCAGTTAATTTACCTCTGCCACTTGGGATATTTTGTTGGAAAACCTTGAAAGAGTTTGAGTGTGCTCCTGACATTGGATACAAAGAAGAGCAATTATGTATTGTCAGAGTTGAAGAGTCTCAGATGCTACCTGGACTGGGTATGGCAATGACGCAGCACAGGGATACATTTCTCATTCCTCTTATGCACATGGCAGACATCACCAATCAATCCTAATAGTGTTTTGTGCTGAGATCAGAATTGGCCTCATAATCTTTCTCAGCATTGCATATCCAGGCTTTCAAAGATAGCCACTACCAAATGAAAGGAAAAGGCTCATGAAATAAAGCTGATTTTCCATTCTTCACCCAAACACTTTTTTGAATAGATGAAGGCTGAAGTTCAGAGAGAGGCTGTGGCTAGCCAAAGGTCATATGGCTAAGCTAGAATCAGAACCAAACATTCTTTGGAGTAGAGGATAAAACTATCCCATGGGAGAATCAGAACTCAACAAGTGCCAAGCTAGTGGATACTGAAAGACTTTGAGAAGATGTTATAGCAAAGATTTGATTTATATGAACATGAAAGGAATTGAATAGGTAGAAAGAAGAGAGAGCAGCATTCATAATGACCCACAGGATTGCTGGGGAGAGACTGGGAAACCTGGTCCTTGAGGTAAGATTCTTCCGTTAGCTGCCATAGAGAAGTGTCTGCAAAGCTGCTCTCTTGTCCTGGTATTTGCCACAGGAGCCATCATCATCATACTGTTGCTCCATAGAAGCAAGAAATGCCTTCCTAGATAGAGCAGCAGCTGTCTACTGATGGTTGTTGTATCAACAATCTACCTGGATTCTTATTGCTAATTAGATTAATGACATTATTGCACAGGAGATCGATGGCTGCATTCAAAATGATGCTTTCCATTTTTAAGCACATTTTTTGCTACAAGTAGAGACAACACTGATAGGAAGGCAGAGTTCCATCTGCATTTGGTGAACCACTTCAGAGAGAATCACACATGCTTCTCTTCTTCCTTTAATTGGGACCAAGGCTACATGTTTTGTTGGTCTGTGATCTCCATTTTAAACAGTCTGCATATCTTAGAAATTCTTCACTATTGCAAAGGTTCTGTCTGAACCTGATAACTGGCATTTTCAGGGACAATTTCTACTCTGGGTTTGACACTTCAGCAAAATCTCTGAGAGAATTTGTATTAAAGCCCAACCAGCTGTTTGAACTCAAGTCAGTTACTTAACCTCTCTGAGGTCATACAGCCTCAGTTTCATCCTCTGTACAAGGTGGATGATATGAGTACCGATTTTACAGTGTTTGAGGATTCAGTGCAACAATCGATGGAATACTCAGCAAGGTGCCTGATACACAGTAGACCCTTAATTAGTGGTAGCCATTAGATTTTTATAATTAATTTGTAATTAGAATGTTATCTTGACTTTCCATGATTCTTTGATTTTCTATACCTAAATCCTTGATGAATTTTATTTAATGATTTCTAAGAAAGGGCAACAGCAGATATTTTTCATTTTTACCACACTATTCTCTGTTTCTGAAAGGTAGATGGTGGCATCTGGTGAGTGTGCCTTGGGCAGCAAAGGAAGGAAGAAATCTGAAAATGGGACACTTTAATGCCAGATAGCTCTAGTGCAACTCCTCACTTCTATAAATGAAGAACCTAGGGCCTGGAGATGCCAAGTGACTTGCCCAAAGACACACAGAAAATTTGTTAAAGAGAAAAAGAGAGGAAGCAAGTAAGAAATCAAAGGCTGCCTGCATTTGAAACCATAATGCTTTTTGTTTTGTTCTACTGCCTGGCAGTTAGCTCAGGCCCTTGTGGGAGAAGGAATAATCAGAAGACCTGAATTCAGGTCCAGACTACCAGTTAGTAGCTAACTGACTTTGAAGCTATCTCTGAGCCTCAGTCCTCTCATTAGCAAACAAGAATAATGAATCTATAGCTTCATAAGGCTGTAGTCAAATTAAATGAGGTAATACATGTAAGATGTCTCAAGATAGTATAAGATGCCTTATACATGGTGAGCACTTAATAAACATCAACAGTGATAACCGTGATGGCATTGATAGCATCCAGAAAAATTAGATGTGGGTAGTTCAAACACAAACCAGGCAGTAGGTCCAGGCAGAAGTGGGCAAGGGTGGCAGTGCTTGTAACTGTGTAGAATTGCAGCCAGGCAGGCTACAGTTGGTTGGACTGCTGCATGTGTGGCATGGAGTTTAGGGAAGGCCACTGGGCTAAGAAAGTGTTAAAAAGTCACTTTGGTGGCTTTCTTCTCCTCTTTTGAGTCTCCGTTCCCTATGCAGTCAAAGTGCATGCATAGGACTCATTTGTGAACTCCTAACCATGCCCTTGCTTCGTGCTGAGCACTAGGCTAGGTGTGGGATATAGTTGGTGTCCTGGTTCTTCTTCAGTGTTCAGCAGAACAGTCTTGACCATGTTCATGACGTGGAGACACTGTGAAGACTTGTGCTGTGATGCTTGTAGAAATTGGGAGAATTGGCAATTTAAATCATTATTACAAATTTAAATATAAATTCAAATTGTGCTTTAAAAGAATCATCTGGCAACAAAAGTCAAAATAGATAAATGGGATCTAATTAAACTCCAGAGCTTCTATACAGCAAAAGAAACAATCATTAGAGTGAACTGGCAACCAACAGAATGGGAAAAAATTTTTGCAATCTACCCATCTGACAAAGGGATAATATCCAGAATCTACAAAGAACTAAAACAGATTTACAAGAAAAAACAATCAAGCCCATTCAAAAGTGGGCAAAGGACATGAACAGACACTTTTCAAAAGAAAATATATATGAGACCAACAAACATGAAAAAATGCTCATCATCACTGGTCATTAGAGAAATGCAAATCAAAACCACATTGAGATACCATCTCATGCCAGTTAGAATGGCAATCACTAAAAAATCAGGCGACAACAGATGCTGGAGAGGATGTGGAGAAATAGAAACATGTTTACACTGTTGGTGGGAGTGTAAATTAGTTCAACCATTGTGGAAGACAGTGTGGGTGTGGTGATTCCTCAAGGACCTAGAAATAGAAATTCCATTTGACCCAGCAATCCCATTACTGGGTATATATCCAAAGAATTATAAATTGTTCTATTGTAAAGACACATGCACATATATGTTCATTGCAGCACTGTTTACAATAGCAAAGACCTGGAACCAACCCAAATGCCCATCAATGATAGACTTGACAAGGAAAATGTGGTACATATACACCATGGAATACTATGCAGCCATAAAAAATGATGAGTTTGTGTCCTTTGTAGGGACATGGATGAATCTGGAAACCATAATTCTCAGCAAACTGACACAAGAACAGAAAATCAAACACCCCATGTTCTCACTCATAGGTGGGTGTTGAACAATGAGAACACATGGACACAGGGAGGGGAGCATCACACACTGGGGTCTGTTGGGGGGAAATAGGGGAGGGATAGTGGTAGGTAGGGAGGTTGGGGAGGGACAACATGGGGAGAAATGCCAGATATAGGTGATGGGGATGGAGTCAGCAAACCACATTGCCATGTATGTACATATGCAACAATCCTGCATGTTCTGCACATATATCCCAGAACCTAAAGTGCAATTATATATATATATATATATGTATTTGCACTTTATATATATATGAAGCATCACCACCACCACCACCAGAAAAAAGATTATTCTGCTGTAACAGACACCTAACCATACTTATTAGATAGGAGGAACAGAAAGTATGTGAATGGACCAAGTGCTGATGTGTGAAAAGTACTTAGGAACAACTCTAATTACCTTTGTTTTCTGGACGTATCAAGATGATGCCCCCTTGGGGGAGGAGCAGTGAAGTAGAAAAGATGTTATAGATGCTATTAGAGGAGGTGGCAAGATGCCCAAGATAAATTCCACCTTCTTCACTTGCTTTTTCAGGGCTATGTCAGCCTCAGTGAATTACATATTATTTTCCAATTTCACAACCCATCATTCTTCCGTTTTTCTTTTCCTTTCTGGCTTTCCATTCTTCTGTGTTCAGTAAAACCCTCTGGCACTTGCTGCCACAGGAACATTGGCTGTTAGTCAAATCCTTCTTCCCTTCAGGGAAACAAAAGCAAATCAATATATGATATTAAACAACCTAGAAGACCCTAGTGATTTAACACATCCTGTAAATGTCAGCCATTCCTGTAGCTGTACATGGTCTTGCTCTTCACATCTGTCAATTTCCCCTCTCTTCTCTCAGTTGCCTCTTGATGTCTCCCTTGGAGAGGGTTAGATTGGCAAGGACAAAATAAGCTTGGAAGAAGGAATAGGAGGCAGAGTGGTCTTCATCACTAAAGGCATTCAAAGAGAGGCATAATGACCTTCCTGAGTGGGACAGTGGGTCATTCAGGGTTCTTTTAATTGTAAGTGACAGAAAACGTACCACAACTAGGTAAAAAAGAAAGTTTAATGGCTTAGACCACTTAAAATCAAGGGATAGGCTTGTTTTTCAGGAATTATTTGATGCCATTGGGAACCACTTTATTTCTTTCCATCTCTTGGTTCTACTTTTTTGTTTGTTTGTTTAAGCTGGGTTTTAGGCTCCAAGATGAGAGCAGAAACTCAAGACCTATCTTCTCAGCTTCATACCCAGCAGGGAAGAGCATCTACCTCCACTGTAGCATCTCTGCAAAAGGTAGTTTCTTTCGTTATCTCTGCCTGAGACATGTATCAATCCCTGAACCAATCACTGTGTCAAGGGTGGTAGGATAGTCTGATTGGTGTAGGTCTCACTTCAATGATCTATACCTGAAATTAGGGGTGGAACTCTCCCTAAAGCCTATTGGCTGGGAGCATTAGTGAATATGATTTTCAGAGGAAACATCAAGGTACATGACTCAGTAGAATAGGAAATGGGTGGAGAATGTCACAAATCATAGATGGCTGTAACCTGTTCTGCTGCTTTGTAGGACCTGCATTCAGGCAGATTATCTAGGAAGGATCAGGTTATATTCTGTGTATATGACTCAGGGTTGCAACCACTGGGGATATTTGTCATTGATAAGAGCTAGGATGCTGTTATCTTAGAACCTGCTGATCAAGTGGAGGCCTAGAGATGGGGAGGCTTGTCCAAGCTCACCCAGCATGTGAGTGGCAGAGCTGGAATGAGAATAAAGCCTGCTGATTCTCAGCCTGGATTTTTCTCCTCTGTTTTGAGTGACTCTGTCTAGCTCCCCAGTCGGCTTCCAGAAAAGCTGTTCACCTAGCTGAGTCCTGCTGCAATAGGGACTGCTGCTTGCTTTGTCATGTAGGGGATTAATGGTAACACTGGATCCACAGCAAGAATTGTGAAATCATTGCAATCAATTGTAGACTTTTAGCACTTGCTGATTGAAAGCCAGGGAAAGTTGTGAAAGGAAAAGGTGGGGAGAGAAGTGGCATCATTTCAGGAAGAGAAGTATAGGTATTTCTTTTTTTTTTTCTTTTTATCTTTTTACTCCTTCTGTCTACCCCACTCAGGGACAGCCTTATGGAGTGTAGAAAGAGGCAGTATAGGACGAAGAAATGGACACTGTTTTGGAGTCCAGAGACCTAGCCCTTATCCCTAGGTAATTCTGGCTGTCCTCTCTGGGCCTGTTTCCCCATTTAATAAAATGAGGCAGCTGGATGACAGAGCTCATCAATTACTGTGTATTCTCTTGTTCTGTTTGGAGTGGTTGCTAATGTGAACAGCATATGGCCCTTTTTTTCTTTGTCATTGTTATATCCCATAGAACCTGGGACCAGGGCTCACAGAATACAACTGCAGGGTATGCTACCTTGGAGGTGGGCAATATGGCAACCTATGAGTTCCTAGCATTTAGTAGGTACTCAGTTAATATTTGTAGAATGAATGAATGTGAGGAGATGTCAGGTAGGACCCAATGAGAATTGTTCCACCCTTATAATGTCACTTCTTCAAGTCTTGAAAGCCCCTTCTGCTTAAATATTCCTTTAAAATGCAAACTATTTCAGGGTTGTTTGGATTTTAAATTCTAAATAAATGATATCTTTTGACTGAAAGAAAGCATGGGGTCCAGATTAGGGGCATGGAGTGAGGGAGACAATATGGTATGAAAGTTGGGTTCCTGTAGAATTAAAGAAAATGATGAAACCTTTCAAGCATCCAAAACTAATTGACAATATAGGACACACTTAAAATTTACCACCAAGTTTGAGAAATAAAATCTTACTGATAAAAATAAGACTCCTGAAGATGGCTAAATAGACACAACTCCAGTGCACAACACCCAGGGAGAGAGATGCAGGAATCAAGAGATCTCCTAGCTCCAATTGAGGTACCAGGTGCATTTCAACTGGTCTGGTCAGACAAGCCCAGACAGGGCAGAGCAAGGCAGGGAGGGGTGCTGCTTCACCCAGAAAGTACATCTGACTGATGAGTCGGAGACTCCACATTTGGCACCCTGGTCCAGATACAGTGCTTCCCCCAAAGCCTCAGCAATCCACAGATCTTTGCCAGTCAAGTGCAGGGAATTACAAGCACAGAGTTCAGTAATAATCCATGATGGTGGCCTGGATTGTTGCACAGATCTAAGCAAACTCATAAGCCCATAAGTCGACTGGGAGAGCCTTTGGACCGAGATATTGCCCCCTCACCCTGCCCAGAGAGAGAGGGAACTGAAAGCCAGAAGACAGACAGAGCAGCTGGGCAGGTCCCTCCCCCATGACTGGAGGGAGAGGTAGCTGAAAGTTGGGAGACAGATGGTGGGGCAGGGTGGGTTCCTACCCTCCCCCACAAACTCCAGAGGGCTGAAGCACTAACTCTAGTAGGTTATGCAGTCAGTGCCTCAGTCCGAGCTGTACGCTGAATGATCCAGCTCTGTGGAGGAAAGGCACAACCCACCATTAAAGAGGCAGGATTAGGCTTCATGTTTTAACAAAAACACAGGAAGCCTACTTAGCAATGGGACGGTGTTCTTGACCACCCAGCAGCGCCTCCAGGTCAGTGGAAGAGGCAGGCCTAATCTCCCCATGTAAACAAAAAACACACAGGAAGCCTACCTAGCAACATGAATGAGTCCCTGGAAACCCAGTAGAGCTTAGACAGGCAGACAAGCGAACTCATCAAGCAGCTCCCTGAGATCAGAGCTAGATAAATCCACAAAGATGGGGAAAAAACCAGCATAAAAAAGATGAATCCATCAAAGATCAGAAAGCCTCTTCTCCTTCAAGGGATCACAACTCCTAATAAACACGGGGACACAACATGACTGAGAAAGTGTGCAATGAACTGACAGAAACAGGCTTCAGAAGGTGGGTAATAACAAACTTTTCTAAGCTAAAGGAACACATTCTAACCCAATGCAAAGAAACTAAAAACCTTGTAAAAAGGTTAGATGAAATGCTAACTAGAATAACCAGCTTAGAGAAGAATATAAAAGACTTGGAGTTCAAAAACACAACACGAGAACTACATGAAGCAAACACAAGTTTTAATAGCTGAAGAGATCAAGCAGAAAAAAGGATATCAGAGATTGAAGATCAACTCAATGAAATAAAAGAAGGCCAGACAAGAGAAAAAAGAGTGAAAAGAAATGAACAAAGCCTCCAGGAAATAAGGGATTATGTGAAAAGGCCTAATCTATGCCTGATAGGTGTACCTGAATGTGATGGGGAGAATGATTCCAAGCTGGAAAACACTCTTCAGGATCAGGATATTATCCAGTAGAACCTCACCAGCCTAGCAAGGCAGTCCAACATTCAAATCCAAGAAATACAGAGATCCATAAAGATATTCCTCAAGAAGAGCAACCCCAAGGCACATAATCATCAGATTCATCGGGGTTGAAATGAAGGAAAAAATGCTAAGGGCAGCCAGAGAGAAAGGTCAGGTTTCCCACAGAGGGAAGCCAATCAGACTCACAGAGGATCTCTCAGCAGAAACCCTACGAGCCAGAAGACAGTCGGCTAATATTCAACATCCTTAAAGAGAAGAACTTTCAACCCAGAATCTCATACCCTGTCAAACTAAGCTTCATAAATGAAGGAGAAATAAAATCCTGTATGGGCCAGCAATTACTGAGGATTTTGTCACCACCAGACCTGCTCCTGAAAGAAACACTAAACACTGAAAGGAACAAGTACCAGCCATTGCAAAAGCACACCAAATGGCAAAGACCAAAAATTCAGTGAAGAAACCGAGTCAACTAACGGGCAAGAAAACCAGTCAGTAACAAAATGGCAGGATCAAATTCACATATAACAATATTAACATTGAATGTAAACGGCCTAAACATCCCAATCAAAAGACACAGACTGGCAAACTGGACAAAAAGTTAAGATCCATCTGCGTGTTGTATTCAGGAAACCCATCTCTCGTGCAAAGACACACATAGACTCCAAATAAAGGGACGAAAGAAGATTTCCCAAGCAGATGGAGAGAGAGAGAAAAAAAAGCAGGGGTTGCAATCCTAGTCTCTGATAAAACAGACTTCAAACCAACAAAGATTAAAAGAGACAAAGAAGGGCATTACATAATGGTAAAAGGATCAATCCAACAAGAAGAGCTAAAGACCCTAAATACATATGCATCCAATGCAGGAGCACCCAGATACATAGAGCAAGTTCTTAACAACCTAAAAGGAGATTTAGACTCCCACACAACAATACTGGGAGACTCCAACACTCCACTGTCAATATTAGACAGATCAATGAGACAGAATATTAACAAGGACATCCAGAACTTGAATGTAGAGCAGGACCAAGTGGACCTAATAGACATATACAGAATGCTTCACCCCAAATTCACAGAATATGTATTCTTCTCAGCACCACATCGCACTTACTCTAAAATCGACCACATAATTGGAAGCAAATCACTCCCCAGCAAATGCGAAAGAATGGAAATCATAACAAACAGTCTATCAGACAACAGCACAATCAGATTAGAACTCAGGATTAAGAAACTCCCTCAAATCCGCACAACTACTTGGAAACTGAACAACTTGCTTCTGAATGTCAACTGGTTAAACAATGAAATGAAGGCAGAAATAAAGGTGTTCTTCAAAGCAATCAGAATGAAGACACAACTTACCAGAATCTTTGGGACACATTTAAAGCAGTGTCAAGAGGGAAATTTACAGCAATAAATGCCCACATGAGAAACATGGAAAGATCTAAAAGTGACACCCTATCATCAAAATTGAAAGAGCTAGAGGAGCAAGATCAAAAAACTCAAAAGCTAGCAGAAGACAAGAAGTAACTAAGATCAGAGCTGAACTGAAGGAGATAGAGACACACAAAACCCTTCAAAAAATCAGTAAATCCAGGAGCTGTTTTTTTAAAAAGATTAACAAAATAGACAGACTGCTAGCCAGACTAATAAAAAAGAAAAGAGGGAAGAATGAAATAGATGCAATAAAAAATGATAAAGGAGATATCAACACTGATTCCACAGAAATACAAACTACCATCAGAGATTCCTACAGATGACACTATGCACACACACCAGTAAATCTGGAAGAAATGGATAAATTCCTGGACACTTGCACTCTACCAAGACCAAACTGGGAAGAAGTTGAAACCATGAATAGACCAGGCCAATAACAAGGGCTGAAGTTGAGGCAGCAATCAATAGCCTACCAGCCAAAAATGTCCAGATCCAGACGGGTTCTTCCAGACATACAAAGAGGAGCTGGTTCTATTCTTTCTGAAACTATACCAAACAATACAAAAAGAGGGAATCCTCCCTAACTCATTCTATGAGACCAACGTCATCCTGATACCAAAACCAGGCAGAGACTCAACTAAAAGAGAAAACCTCAGGCCAATATCCATGATGAACATAGATGCAAAAATATTCAATAAAATACTAGCAAACCGAATGCATCAGCACATCAAAAAGATTATTCATCAAGATTAAGTAGGCTTCATCCCAGGGATGCAAGGCTGATTCAACAGATGCAAGTCCAATGTAATTCATCACATAAATAGAACCAAAAACAAAAACCACATGATTATCTCAATAGATGCAGAGAAAGCCTTCGACAAAATTCAGCAGTCCTTTATGCTAAAAACTCTCAATAAACTAGGTATCGATGGAATGTATCTCAAAATAATAAAAGCTATTTATGACAAACCCACAGCCAATATCATACTGAATGAGCAAAAGCTGGAAGCATTCCCTTTGAAATCTGGCACTAGACAAGAATGCCCTCTCTCAACACTCCTATTCAATATAGTATTGGAAGTTCTAGCCAGAGCAATCAGGCAAGAAAAATAAATGAAGGATATTCAATTAGGAAAGGAGGAAGTCAAATTGTCTCTATTTGCAGATGACATGATTATATAGTTGGAAGACCCCATCGTCTCAGCTCCAAATCTCCTTAAACTGATAAGCAACTTCAGCAAAGTCTCAGGATACAAAATAAATGTGTAGAAATCACAAGCATTCCTATATACCAATAACAGACAAACAGAGAGTTAAATCAAGAATGAACTGCCTTCACAATTGCTACAAAGGGAATAAAATACCTAGGAATACAACTAACAAAGGATATAAAGGACCTTTTCGAGGAGAACTACGAACCACTGCTCAATGACATAAGAGAGGACAAACAGGTGGAAAAACATTCCATGCTCATAGTTAGGAAGAATCAATATTGTGAAAATGGCCAGAGTAATTTATAGATTCAATGCTATCCCATCAGGCCACTAATGACCTTCTTCACAGAACTGGAAACAACCACCTTAAACTTCATATGGAACCAAAAAAGAGCCAAGACAATCCTAAGCAACAAAGCCAGGGGCATCACACTGTCGGACTTCAGCCTCTACTACAAGGCTACAGTAGTCAAAACAGCATGGTACTGGTACCAAAACAGAGACATAGACCAATGGAACAGAACAGAGGCCTCCAAAGCAACACCACACATCTACAACCATCTGATCTTTGACAAACCTCAGAAAAACAAGCAATGGGGAAAGGACTCCATGTTTAATAAATGGTGTTGGGAAAACTGGCTAGCCATGTGCAGAAAGCAGAAACTGGACCCCTTCCTGACACCTCACACTAAAATTAACTCCAGAGGGATTAAAGATTTAAACATAAAGCCTAACGCCATAAAAACTCTAGAAGAAAACACAGCAAAACCACCCAGGACATAGGCATAGACAAGGACTTCATGACTAAAACACCAAAAGCAATGGCAACAAATGCCAAGATGGACAAATAGGATCAAATTAAAGCTCAGAGCTTCTGTAGAGCAAAAGAAGCAATCATTAGAGTGAACTGGCAACCAACAGAATGGAAAAAAATTTTTGCAATCTACCTATCTGACAAAGGGCTAATATCCAGAATCTACAAAGAACTAAAACAGGCAAGAAACAAACAAACAAGCCCATTCAAAAATGGGTGAAGGATATGTACAGACACTTCTCAAAAGAAGACATATATGAGGCCAAGAAACATGTGAAAAAATGCTCATCATGACTGGTCATTAGAGAAATGCTAATCAAAACCACATTGAGATACCATCTTATGCCAGTTAGAATAGCGATCATTAAAAAATCTGGAGACAGATTCTGGAGATGATGTGGAGAAATAGGAACACTCTTACACTGTTTGTGGGAGTGTAAATTAGTTCAACCATTGTGGAAGACAGCGCGGCAGTTCCTCAAGGATCTAGAAATGGAAATTCCGTTTGAACCAGCAATCCCATTACTGGGTATATACCCAAAGGACTATAAAGTGTTCTAAAGACACATGCACATGTATGTTCATTGTGGTCCTGTGTACAATAGCAAAGACTTGGAACCAACCCAAATGCCCATCAATAATAGACTGGACAAAGAAAGTGTGGCACATATACACCATGGAATACTATGTAGCCATAAAAAACGATGAGCTCATGTCCTTTGTAGGGACTTGGATGAATCTGGAAACCATCATTCTCAGCAAACTGACACAAGAACAGAAAACCAAACACTGCATGTTCTCACTCATAGGTGGGTGTTGAACAATGAGAACACGTGGACACAGCGAGAGTAGTATCACATACTGGGGGCTGTTGGGGGGGTTGGGGAGGGACAATGGTGGGTGGGGTGGGTGGGGAGGGATGACCTGGGGAGAAATTCCAGATTAGATGAAGGGGGACTAGAGGCAGCAAACCACATTGTTATGTATGCACCCATGCAACAACCCTGCATGACCTGCACATGTACCCTAGAACCTCAAGTGAAAATTTAAAAAAAAAAGACTCCTTTATAGCCTTTCCACATGTTTCTCCATCCCCAGAGCTAACTGTGGTCTTCCTCAAATGCTTTTACATTTATTATGTATATATGAATGTATAAACTATATATAAAAATGGACATATTGTATAGTTTTATAGAAATTTAGTCATACTGTATTTTTTTGCCACTTGCATTTTTCTTTTAATATTGTTTTTGACATGCATATATGTTGAAATATATAGTTCTAGTTGATTCATTTTAAAATGCAGCAATTCCTTGAATGATAATAATTTGCAGTTACTTTTAATTTTCTTGTTGATGAATGTTTAGGTTGTTTCTGAGGTTCTGCTATAACCAACATGGTGTGATAAAATTCCATGTAAGTACCTACTTGCTACATGTACGTCAGATTTTCTGGTGCAAATACCTAAGAATGAGATTGCTGGGACATGCTGTAGTCCTATTTTCAACATTATTAAATGTTGAGACAGGTTTATAAAGGTTTGCTACCAATTTGTACCCCATAGGCATTGTGTGAGAGCTCATTCTCCAGTGACGTTGACCAGTCCTGTGAAACACATAGTCCTACTTCTTCATGCCATGACCAAGACCTGGACTCCTATTCAATCACCAACAGTCTTCTTGACACACACAGATTATTTATGAGGTGGAAAGGTGGAAGGTACAATTTTGGGGGACATTTAATTTGAGTTAGAGACAAATATATTTTTTAAAAGGCAGTACTATGTAGACTTTAAAATCTGATAGGTTTTAATGCCAGCTCTGTTGTTTACTAGTTGTGTAGCTTTATACATGGTAGTTTGCCTCTCTATGCCTCAGTTTTTCTATGTCAAACTAAAAAATAGTGTTCACCTCATGGGTTATTTGAAGAATCAGATGAGCTACTACTACTTGTGACACCCTCAGCACAGTGTACGTCTTAGTCCACAGTAAGTGGCCAATATGTGATAGCTATTAGCATTATTATAGGTCATGTTTCCAAGTCATTACCATCTTTTTCTTCCTTGGGGGTTTGTTTCTCAGCTGAGGAGGTCATGTTAAATTTTTTTTTTTCCTATGCTGAACAAACTGCATGAACTAAGCAGCATTTAATTCATTTCATTTTTAGCTATCCAAGCCATCTGGGACTGCTAGCCAGCTTCTGACTACCAGAAGGAACAGTGCTGATACACAGAGCAATTTCAGTTAAAAACAAGGAAACTTGGTTTTTAGTTAGCCAGTGTGGCTTCATCACATGTAAATGTGTGTCTTTCATCAGGTTATTAGAAATATTGTTTCTAACCATTGACTACCCATCATGGCCTCTAGATTTTGACTCCTGATCTAGCCCTACCTCTTTTTTCCCAGATAGGAAAATGGAGACTCAAAGAAAAGCAGGACATTTCTAATGGTTCCTTCATGGAGGCAGTTACTTAGTGGCCAGGTCTGGTCTTAGTTAACATACATGACTAATAAGAAGAGGAGTATCTGGGTATCTATTGCTGCATAATAAATGTCCCCAAATTTCAGTGACTCAAAGTCACAATTTATCTTCGTTCATGTTTCTGTGCGTTGATTGGGCTCAGTTGGGTGGCTCTCAAGTGGGTTGCTGGTGAGGTTGTAGTCAGATGGTGGCTGGGATGCAGGCATCTAAAGCCGCCACTGGGCTGGGCATTCAAGATGGTTGCCTCCCATGACTGACAGTGAAGCTGGAAGTTGACAAGAGTGCCTCCACAGGGTCTCTCCATGTGGTTGTGCATGTCACAGCATGTTGGATGGGTTCTCAGAGGGAACATTGCAAAATTGAGTGGTCCAAAAAAGGAAGCAGAAGCCACCTGGCCAGTTGAGGGCTGATTCCAGAACTGACACCACTTCTGCCATATTCTACTGGTCTTTGTAGTCACAGGGCCACCAAGATTCTAGGAGATCAAGTTAGATCTCACTTCTTGAGGAATGGGTGATCAAAATCACATTGCAGAAAATCATGTGAGATGGGGAAGGTTGCAACCGTCTTTGGAAAAGAGGGAAAAACTTCTGTTATGGCACCTTTATTTCCCCTTCATCCCAAGAATTTGCAAACATCTGTGGTAACGTGCTGAGTGATGTAAATGACATTGTGGCTTTTCTTCCCCACTCTGCCAGCCCTGGGGGCAGGAGGAAGATGCATTCCAGTTGAAAGAATCATGGAACATGTGAAAAACCTTTCACTGTCTGGCAAAACAGAAATATTAAATATTTTTAAGAAATACCTTACTCAACAACCATGCTCATACTCATAAGAATAAAATTATTTTTTAAACTTGTTTTAGAAAACGTTCATAATAAAACATCTTGTTCTTGAATTATTAAAAACAATGTTGAGTAAAAAATTGCTTAATTTAGTAAATAATTTTAAAGCAAGTCATTATTTTCTTCAAAGTTGAATTTACTAAAAGCACTCCAAGAATTTTATTACAAGCACGACTGCATAATGTAATTGTGTAATTAGTAATACATCTGACACTGTTGGAAAGATTTAGTTTTACTTAGGGCAGGAACAAAAGGTAGTTATTATTTTTTAAGACTGCATGAGGGACATTGCCTTGTTTTGCTGGTGGAGATTTTTTGTTTGTCTTAAAAAATATATTTCATGATTGAATTAGTAGAGAAAAAAGCCAACAGTTATTAAGATTGGATCTGTGGATAGAACATGTAGTTCAAAGTTAGACTGACCTGACTTAGGTTTAATCCTGGAGCTACCTCTTGCTACCTGTATTTTTTTCCCCCAAAGATCTCATAATCTTTATTTATAATAGGAATAATAATGTCTATTTAATGAGATTGTCTTAACTCTTAAATGAGATAATGTACAAAGATTGTGCTAGGTACCTAGGAGGTATAGATTTAGTATCCTTACTTCAAAAATCTGAAATCTGAAATGTCCCAAAATTCAAAACTTATGGAATTGTGACATGATGCTAAAAGGAAATGCTCACTGGAGCATTTTCAGATTAGGGGAAATGGTAAGTATAATGTGAACATTCCAAAATAAAAAAAATCCAAAATATTTAACACTTCTGGTCTTAAGCATTTCAGACAAGATATACTCAACCTGTCCTAGGTTGGGTTCCTTTGTCGTTCTCACCTGGTTTTTCTGTTTGGGCACTCGATTTTGTGAGTGGTTGGCTTAGATGGTCAGTTTAAGTTCCATTTCAGCTGTGTTTGCTGGACATAGGCCAGAGTTGGTGAATAAACCCAACTGTCAATTTTTCACTAGGTACACCAAAGAAGGTGTTTGTTCAAGACATTGACAACCTACATGCTTAGAATGCCTTGAAATAACAGTTATAAGCTACATCTTACATCAATGAGCTTTTCTTGTATTATTTGGTTTGGAGGTACAAATGTTGATTTAGGAGTTAGGAAGCTATTGCTGTAATGTGAAGGGCGGTGACTTCTGCACGACTGGCAAGCTGTGTTTTGTCTAAGTTTTAGATTATAGTCCCAGTGTAGTAGGCAGAATTCTAAAATGACCTCCCATGACCCTTTCCCTTTTATAGCCTCCTTCCCTTGAGTGTAGGCAAAACTTGTGATTATCACAGCTATAACTCCCTTGGTTATATTATGGCATACAGCAAAAGGGATTGTGTAGCTGTTATAAAGGTTACTAATTAGTTGACTTTGAGTTAATCAGATAGGTAGGACTCACCTAACTACATATCAGCCCTTTACATCTAAGTGTAGAATTTAGAGACAGGGGAAGTGAGAGATTCAAAGCATGAGGAATATTCAATGTGAGAAGGTTCTCCATTGCTGGCTTTAGAGATGGAGGGGGCCACATGGCAAGGCTGGAGAGTGCCTCTAGGACTTGAGTGACCCCTGGCTAATAGCCGCCATGAAACAGAGCCCTTAGTCCTATAACCCCAAGAAATGGAATTCTGCCTACAACCATGAAAGCTTGAAAGAGGATCCTTGAGCTGTAGAAAGGATGGCAGCCAGCCAACACCTTAATTTCAGCCTTTTGGGACCAAAGAGCAGAGGGCTCAGCCATCTTAAGCTTAGACTTCTGACCTACAGAAGCTAGGAAAAAATAAAGTTTTACCGTATTGTTTTAAGCCACTAAGTCTGTGGTAATTTGTTACACAACAATAGAAAACTAATTTGCCCAGTAATTCTCATTGTGGATCTTAAGTTGAACTGTTTTCTTTCCATCGTTGCCAGTTTCCTTGTCTTTAAGTAAGAGGATTTTCTAGTCTAGAACACTGGTACTCATAGTAATTATGTATTAAAATCACTTAGATTGTGACAAGAAGCTTTAAATATAGATTCACTTAGATTGTGACGAGCAGCTTTAAATGTAGATTCCAGACCATTTTCCTGATGTCCTGAATCAGATGATCTGGGAGCAATGCTGGGGGCTGCTTTGTTAACTGGTTTCCTAGGTGATTCTGATATTTGTGGGGCTGGATCCCACTGGGCAGGACATCTGTCTATACCCTGGAATAAGAATATACAGTCTCTTCTAGCACTTACAGGTAAAATTGGCAGGGAAGTCCTCTTTTTTTTTTTTTGTTACAGTCAGAGTCATAGTCAAGTATATGCAATGCTCAGCAGGTGTAAGGCATCGCACGAGAGCTGCTTACTTTCTCTTGTTAAATCCTTGTGATGAACTATAATAACCTGTAAGGTAGGCACAATTATTAGGCAGTCTTTACCGTAGCTTGAGGAGACAGAGCCAAATTTACACAATGCATAAGGGGCAGAACTGGAATTTGAATCCTGACCTTTGTCATTCCCAACTGGGGATTCTTAACGACTAAGTATATCCTGTGCTGTGAAATGCAGTGTCCGTTCATTTCTGTATCTGTAGCCCTAAGCACATGATAGATGAATAATAAACATTCTGCTTATTAAATTATCTGAACTCCATCCTGCCACCCAATACAGAGCAGTTTTTATGACAATGGAGAGGGAGGAGGAGGAGGATGATGAGAACATTTTCTGTGGCAGGGCTCCCTGCCCACTGCTGCCTTTCTATGTCAATTCTGCCTTGTCCTCTTTCTCTACAGTTGTCCCTTTATGTGGGATAACAGCAGTCACTTCCGCAGTATGGGATCCTGCTTCCCTCACCATAGCCGATTACCCCAGGGTAAGACATTGGAAATAGGAAACTTGGGATGGAAACACTCTGATCATGATGGTCCCTGGAGCCGAATCCCCTGCCATAGCAGCATTCTGGTAAGAAGGGCCACAAGCCTTCCCTGCTGCCCAGGCTCCTGGAGCCAGCCCTCTTCCTCTCTTCTTGAACATTCCAGCACCTTTCCATTAAGTTCCTTCTGTGGATTAAGAGGTTCTCTTTGTGACAAAGAACTCTGCTAATGCAGGAGTAGAGACTTTCTGAGCTGGAGGGCATCTGAAATGTCATCTTCTGCATTGTGCGGTCTGGTTGGGCATGGCAGGCACTCTCTGCTTGATGTGGCTCCTTCAGACCCTTTAGACTGGCCCAGTTTTCTCAACTCATTCATGCTCTTCTCCCCTTCCACTACTTCTCCAAAATGGACTCAGCTTGGAGGATGCCATACAAGACCCACCTCTTCCATGTGAAAGGCTTAAAAAAGCTGTGCCATACATATTTAAGATATTTTTCCTCTCTGCTCCACTTTCTGACATTTTCTCCACCATAATTTTCACTAGTTATAACACAAGGAAGTTCTTAGGGTAAGAAAAATCTATTTTCTGTTTGAATTGTTGCAAATTCCAGCTTAGTGGTATCAATCATAATAGCTAACATTTTTGTGCTAACACTTAAAAGCCAGGTTTACTAATATATGTCAAGTGCTTCATGAAGTTAGATGTGCTTAATATAATTTTCTCAATAAATTCATTGAGGCATCATTAGTATTATTCCTTGTTTCATAGATGAGGAAATCGAGAGGTTGAAATGTTCTAAATGGGCCAAGTGCAGTGGCTTACACCTGTAATCCCAACACTTTGGGCGGCTGAGGCAGGTGGATCACCTGAGGTCAGGAGTTCAAGACCAGCCTGATCAACATGGAGAAACACCATCTCTACTAAAAAATACAAAATTAGCCGGGTGTGGTGGCACATGCCTGTAATCCCAGCTACTTGGAAGGCTGAGGCAGAAGAATCGTTTGAACCCGGGAGGCGGAGGTTGTAGTGAGCTGAGATCATGCCACTGCACTCCAGCCTGGACAACAAGAGTGAAACACTGACTCAAAAAAGGTTTCAAATGGGTGAAATTATATTCCAGAACTGTCTGTATCCAAACAATGATATCAAGATCAAATCGTAAAGCATCTCTATTTCCTTTTTCTGCCACCATCTCCATGCCATTCAGTTTGGATACTGGAAAAACCAAAAGACAGTGCTGAACATTCCAGGGTAATGTGAGTGCTACAACAAAGTTGGACACCAAGGGAGGTCATATAACTGGTGAGGGTGAAGAATTCAGAAAGACTTTCCTGAGAGGTATGGCAGAGTATATTTTCTAAAGAAGGCTGCAACAATATTTTCCATTCCGCATGTTGTTCTAGAGTCTTAACACTCCCACATGAAGAGGTAGGGTCTATGTCCCCTCCCCTTGAATCTGGGTGCATCTTTGTGACTGCCTGGGCAAACAGTACAGAGGAAGGGACATAATGTGACTTCTGAGGCTAAGTCATAAAAATGCCATGTTCTTTTATTCTCTTGAGAAGCTCCCTCTTGCAACTCAGTCACCATGCTGTTTAGAAGCCCAAACAGCTCATTCAGAGGATCTGAAACCGACATCCCTGGCTGAGTTCCCAGCCAAGAGGCAGCACCATTTTTTTTTTAAAGTAGTGTAAGTGAGCAACACTGAAAGTAGATCCTCTAGTCTTCAGAGAAGCTGCCCCAACTGATGCCATATATAGCAGAGGTAAGCCATCCCCCTAGGTCCTACCTGAATTATAGATTCATGAGCAAAATAAATGGTGGTTGTTTTAGGCCATCAAGTTTGAGTTGCTTTATTAAACAGCAATAAATTAATGATACCAAAGAGGCTTAGAAAGATGGGCATCTTTCCAAACAAGGTTCAGAGGGCCATATGCTGTTTATTGACAGCTAGTAGTAGTAGTAATAAAAATAAATATTATAATAATGATACCACTCTTAGTAACTGTAGTGGTAGTTAAGTTTCACTAAGTTCTTTTCTGTGCCATGCTCATGCTAAGTGGTTCGTACTTTATCTTATTTAATTCTAATAATGACTCTAGGTAGACACTATTACCCTTATTTTACAGATGAGGAAACTGGAGTTTAGAGAATTTCACTTCTGTTTACAGCCACCCAGATTCTAAGGGGTGCAACTTGCCCCTTCCCACAAAGTTGCTTTTGTAGTATTCCCAAGCTAAAATATTTCCTGCCTGCTTGCCCAAACTCTACCAGAAGATTCATTCTTTAATGGAAAGGAATACTTTTAATTAGATTCACACTAAAGTGAGGATCACTGAAAGGTAGACAGATGCTTTCTTCCACCCATCTATTTGCATTTTCAAGGTGGATATTCACTAATCAAATTGAAAAGCTCTTCTGTAGTGCATTTTTGTAGAGCTATCTGGAGGCACAGGACCTTTTCCTAGAACTTGCCAAATCACTTTGTGCCTTAGACAAAGACCAAAAATCCATCTGACGTGGTCCTGGCAGCTCACACCTGTTCCTCTTTTGGCAGCTTGGAAGATGGGCTGCTATACACCATCCCCTCTAATCTCCACCACAAACTGAGCTGTGCTATCCCCCTTATTTGAGGAATCCACAGCTCAGGCAAATTCATAGCATGCCCAGGATCACACAGAAGAACCAAGACTCAAACATGGTTCCTCTAACTTCAAAAGCTGCGTCCAGTCTGCAACATGACTTTTGCTGTATCTCTGAAACTATGTGAATGACTCAGGAAGGTGGTTGATAAAATACAGCAGCTGGCAGAAGGAGAGCAGTGATCCAAACACCTAAGGGGAATTCTAAATAGCAGAAGGAAAGCAAATATTAAAAACTCATAGACAGAAAAAAAAAAGAGGAAAAGAAAGAAAACCATTTGGAAGTGCTCATTGAGTTGATGCACTGGATAATTTAATAAGCCGTCTGTTCTGATCCGTTTTGCTTCCCTGCTCTTAGCAGGGTGCCGTATGGAAGCTCCCACACAGTAATTATAATGGATGATCTTTCCCCCTGTCTGGGATCTTTGTGGTGTGATTTGGATAGCTCAGCTGCTAAGCTGTTTTTCTTGTGAGGCAGAGTGTGGGGCATGTGTGAAAATATGTGTGAGGGCTTGTGTGTGTGTTGCAGGGGTAAGGGACAGTGGCTGCGATTGGCCCTTACAATCTCTTTGCCATTTTAGCAACTTTTTAAAAAAATTTTACTTTGGGCTCTGGGGTACATGTGCACATCCTGCATAGAATTGTTACATAGGTACATACATGCTGTGGTGGTTTGCTATCTCCATCCTCCCCCTCACCTTCCCTGTCACCTACACCAGGTATTTTTCCTGGTGTTATTCCTCCCCATCCTCCCCTCCCACAGATGTCCCTCCCCTTCCCTTCCCTCCACCCCCTACCTAGCCCAGTGAGTGTTCCCTCTTTTTTTTTTTTCCTGCTCCTTCTTGGGATCTTGGTGCCAGGGTAACCTTTCTGCCTTCTACCTGATCACATCCTTCTCAGCGTATGGCCTCAACACTCAAATCTCTGCCAAGTGTCAATAAATTCATCAGATTAATGAATCCTTTCCAAGCTAATATGGCTCTCACTCAGCTAAGATAATTAATCAACAAATACTTATTAGAAACCTGTAAGTGTCAGGCACTGTTCCAAGAACATCCATGCTCTCATGAACATGGGTTTTAGTGGAGGAGATGGTTGGGAAGCAAGAAAACAAGTAAGTATGAATTTCAGGCACTGAGAAGTGACAGGAATAATAGGATGGCATGTGTTTCTGTTTGGGTGATCAGGGAGCTAAGTGATGTCTAAGGGCTCTGAAATCCAATCTGGACCTAAATCTAATCTAACCTGCCTCTAGCCTGATCTAAGGAAGAAGAAAGAAAGGAAATCTTGTCAAAGAACTCACTTAGGAGAACTCTTTTCTAATTTGACCTCCTGTGTATTGATGAGGCAGGCTGTCTGTTACTTGGCATGCCAACTACTATTTCTTCCTTTGACTTCAAGGATCTCATTTCAGGATAATGATGACAATGGTGATGATGACTGTTAATAAACACAATGTTTTAAATTCTATGGAGAAAAAAGAATTTAAAACATACATTTGGGAATTGCTCTCAAGAGATTTGCTTTGATCCTTTCAAATGGGGTGCACTGACTAGACAGGAGATCTTGAGCAAGTTCCTATCTCTCTGGGCCTCAGTTTTCCCATCTGTAATATGACAATATTGGGATAGATCAGTGGTTCTCAAGCTGTGGTCCCTGGACCATTAGTGGTGGCAGCACTTGAGTACTTGCTAGACATGCAAATTCTCAGGCCCTACCCCAGGCCCACTGAATCAGACATTAAACCCTGGCAATCTGTGTTTTAAGGAGCCCTCCAGGTGAGTCTAAGGCACAAAAAATCTAAACACCACTGAACAAGATGAAACCTAAGGCCTTCCTGAGCATGTGTATTTGCTTCTCAGGCTGGTTGGATGAAATTGGCCTGGAGTGGGATCCTCAGAGGGAGGGATGAGAAACAGAGGGAGGTGCCTTTCTTGGTTGCTTCTCTCCCCTTTGAAAGTTTTAATGCCTCCTCCTTATCCCTGCTTTCTCTCAGCATCCTCTGATGATAGAAGCTTATTAAGATGAGGGATTTTCCATAGGCCTGTTTCAGAGATCCTGGGGAGGAGTTTTAATTGCCAGACTTCACATTGAGGGTGTTAACATTTATGAAAGTCAGCTCCTCTGATTGCCTTTTAACAAGGCGGTAACTGCATACAGGAGATAACACTGGGTCCAGCCCGGCGAGGCCTCAGAGGCAGCTTAAAATAATCAGGCCCAGGGAAAACAGAAAGGCAGGCTGGTATAGCAGTAGCAGAGACATGGCAGCAGCTTTCATGCTCTCTGTACTGGGGGTGGCTAGGCCAGTGGAAGGGTCCAGGCTGCTGTGGGATCTGAGGTGGTTTCAGTTAACAAGGTGGGCATGGGAGAGTAGAAGGGAAAGGCTGGTAAGGTCCTGTTCAGGAACAGAATCGTTACAGGGATGGGGCAGAGAGGGCTAGGCTCCGGCCTCTTTTGTAATTTAGGTTTGAGTCTTATCACTTTCATAATTTTGTGAGGCGGGATAGAAGATGGACAATATGCTCTTGGGTAGTGGAGGGTGGAAAATACATCCAAAGCCCTGGTTCTAGTTTGGATTTGCTGCATTTGCCCTTGGAGCTCCTGGCCGTTTCCTCTGAGGCCTCCTGTGGGCTCACACACCACAAGATTAGTTTTCCTTTTTTTTCCTTTTTAAACATTTCAAAAGCTTTAAGGGTACAAGCGATTTTTTGTTTCATGGATGAATTGTATGGTGGTGAAGTCTAAGATTTTAGTGCACCCATCACTTGATTAGTGTACCTGGTACCCATTATGTAGTTTTTATCCCTCACCCACTTTCCAACCCCTGCTTCTGAGACTTCAGTGTCCATTACATCACTCTGTTTGCCTTTTTGTACCCATAGCTTAGCTCTCACTTGTAAGTGAGAACATGTGATATTTGGTTTTCCATTCCTGAGTTATTCACTCAGAATAATAGCTGCTAGCTCCAGATTGTTGCAAAAGACATTATTTCATTCTTCTGTGTGGCTGAATATACCACATATTTTTTTCTTTCTTTCTGTTTTTTCAGACAGGGCCTTGCTCTGTCACCCAGGCTGGAGTGCAGTGGTGCGATTTCAGCTCACTGCAACCTCTGCCTCCTGAGCCCAAGGGATCCATCCTCCCACTTC
This sequence comes from Sapajus apella, assembly GCF_009761245.1. Taxonomy (NCBI): domain Eukaryota; kingdom Metazoa; phylum Chordata; class Mammalia; order Primates; family Cebidae; genus Sapajus; species Sapajus apella. Next base: position 130,448 of record NW_022437052.1, read on the forward strand.
AGCCTTCCAAGTAGCTGGGACTACAGGTGCATGGCGCCACACATGGCTATTTTTTTTTTTTTGTATTTTTGGTAGAGATGGGGTCTCACCATGTTGCCCAGGCTGGTCTTGAACTCCTGGGATCAAGCAATCTGCCTGCCCTGACTTCCCAAAGTGCTGGGATTGCAGGTGTGAGCCACCACAGGTGGCCCACATTTTCTTTATCCACTTATCAGCTGATGAGCACTTAGACTGGTTCCATATCTTTGCAATTGTGAATTGTGCTGCAATAAACATACGTGTACTGGTATCTTTTTGATATCATGACTTATTCTCCTTTGGCTAGATACCCAGTAGTGAAATTGCTGGATGGGATGTTAGATCTGCTTTTATTTCCTTGAAAAATCTCTGGACTGTTTTCCAGCTGTACTAATTTACATTCCCACCAGCAGTGTATAAGCATCCCATATTCATCACATCTACCTCTATGCCCACAGCTATTATTTTTTGACTTTTTAATAATGGCCATTCTGGCTGGAGTGAGGTGGTATCTCATTGTGGTTTTAATTTGCATTTTCCTAGTGATTAGTGACTTTGAAGATCTGTTCACATTTTTTGGCCATTTGTATATCTTCTTTTGAGAAATATCTATTCATATCAGTTGCCCACTTTTTAATGGGATTATTTGTTTTTTCTTTACAGCAGTAATTTTTCAAACTGCATTCTCCCTGTCTTAAAAACCCAGCCTCCACTGTATCAGATCAAAGATCCAAGGAACAGAACGGCTGTCATTTCTCGGGGGTCTGTGAGGAGAGGAATGGCCTCTGTTCCTTCCTCTCCTTCACCGGGGGCATGTCTGATTTCTTCTGTTTTTTTTTTTTTTTTTTTTTTTTTTTTTTTTTTTTTT
>NW_022437052.1:131433-169221 GCF_009761245.1 Sapajus apella
GTTTTTTTTTTTTTTTTTTTTTTTTTTTTTTTTTTTTTTTTTTTGTCACAGAAGTTTGAAAGCATTATCACCAAGAAAGAAGAAGAAAAAAACCACCATTGAAAAACACCATGCTCGATTGCTTCTTTTTCTGTGATGAACTCAGCCTTCCTTCCCTGCTCCCACCTGCCCTTTCTCTGGATTTCCCCGCGTGGTGAAAGGCAGACCCAGCTGAGCAGCTGCCCCTTCTCTCTCTTCCTTGTCTTAGCATCCCACTTTGTTGCTACATGGTGCAGATTCTCCTTACCAGAGGCTCCAGAATTGGTGTCTTCTTTTCTTCCCTTCCCTTATGGTTATAGCTCAGATCTTTGTTGCTTCTTGCCTGGACTTGCAATATAGGCTCAGAACTGGTTGTGCTGTTTCTGGTCCTGCTCCCTCATATCCTTGTAGTCTGCACCTAGGATGACCTTGCCTCCTTTTTGCCCATCAAGTCCAAGCTCCTTGGTTCAGGGGTTCAGGCCCTCCATTAGCTGTGCTTTTCAGTCTTATCACCCTCTGCTCAGCCAAGCCAATCTCCTTCTGGTTTACTCAATACCTTTCAATAGTCAGCTCAGGTGTCACTTTCTCTCTGGTTCCTGTCCCTGACTCCCTGAGCTGAGTAAATTATTTTATTTGATAGGCAGATTACCCTCAAGATTATAATTGTATAACTGTCTTCTCCACAAACCTGGGAATTCCTCAAGGGTACAGTGAGTATGGACCATTCATCTTTGTATCCATAATATATAGCAGGCACATTATAAGAACTCTTGAATTCTGCAGGGCTATTCAAAGGACTTCTTTGGTCCCTTCCCACCCTTGTTTTCAAAGTACAGTGGTTTTTGCTTAGAGGTCAGTGGTCAAAGTATAACTGAGACTGCTGTGTTGGTGAAATGTAGTGAGCAGCTGGGGTGGGCACTGAAGGCCTGAGTCATCGTGCGACTCTTCTTAAGTGCCTTGGGCTGGTCACTTGGCCTCTCTGCAATTTGTTCTTTCTGCTCATGCATTTGACAGCTTGACAGTAGTGAGAAATTTCTGTGTCTTTGGCACACAAAGACTGAGTTGCAGTGGCAAGTCCTACCAGTGTGTATCCGACTAATAATAATACATACGTAACAAATTGTTGAGCATGTACCAGGCACTGAGTCAAGGCTAAGCTGTACCCACATAGTCTTATCTAATTCTTCTCACAACTCAAGAAAGTAGGTACAATTACCTCCATTTACTGAAGGCTCAGAAACACACAAGCTACTTGTGCAAGGTCAGGAAGAGTCAGGATTCAAATCCAGGTATAGAAGACTCCGAATGACTAACTAGTGGGCTGCCTGTCTTGTGGTCTGAAGAAGGTGAAATATGCCCTCACAATCATTGAAAGTGCTATGCATCCCCTGGCTAGGAGGGAACTATAACATGGCTATAGCTAAGAACTCTGTAATTAACCTAGCACTGCTTTCTATAGCATGCAAATACAGGTATCACATGTTCCCTTCCTGGGCTTTTTAGAACCTCACTATGGGGATGAAGAAAATAATGGTGATGATGTCAGTGGAGTGAAAATATGCTCAGGAGATAGTTGCCACCACCTACAGGCACTGGCTCACCTCTGCCCTTACTTCATAACAGTCTTGTCTGTTTCACCCTTTTCTGTACATGTGCACCTTCTTGCTGTTCTCTGCACATGCGAAGCTTGTTGCTGCCTCAGAGATTTTGCAGTTCCTATTCCCTGTGCATGAATGCCCTTCCACCATGAAGTGCATGAAGCCACTTCATGGCTTTTATTACTTACGGCCCAGTTCAAACCTCACCTCCTCAGAAAGCTCTTTCCTGATTCCCTGTCTGAAATATTTCCCTCTCTTCCCCAAGTTACATTCTGTCCCCTTCCTATGTTAGTTTATTTTAGAGCAGTCAGCATGCTTTGTAGTTATTTTCTTCACTTTTTAAAATGTCCTTCTCCTCCTTTCTCAAACAGGAACGCTAAGGGCAGGAGCTTTATCTATATTATGCACTACAGTATTGTTACTCAGTGCCTGGTCCATGATGATGATAAAAAAGTTGTTGAGTGAATAACCAAATGAATGAAGGATGACCAATTCTCACATTACTTTTCCTATTCTAGGCTGGACAGCACTTAAACTCATCCAATAACACTGGGCAGTTTTCTTAGCCACACTGGGCCTCTGTTTTCATACCTCCAGAATAAAGGAGTTGAACTAGAACCTGGGTCAGCAAGTGTTTCCTAAAGGACCAGAGAATTATTTTAGGCTCTGAGGGCCATGCAGTCTCTGCTACAATGACTGATCTCTGCTGTTGTAGCATGAAAGCAGCCATAGACAATATATCAACAAAAGGGCATGGTTGTCTTAATAAAACTGTTTATGAAATAAGAGGCCAGCCTGTGGGCCATAGTTTACTGATCCCTGGACTAGACAGCCACTAGAGACCTTCCTAGCTTGGACGTTTTAAATTCCTTATTGGCCATCTTATAAGAAGGCTTGCTTGGCTTGGACTTCTTGGTTAAAATCCCTCTTCTGGTGGCATGTATGTTTGGGACCCTCAAAGGGGCAAACCAATGTGGAAAGTAAAAATAGACTTTCTAAGGCTGTATGGCATACCAAGACTAAAAGCGACATTTGAAGGGTTTCCTGAGATGGTTAGAAACACTCAGATTATAGAATTTGGTGACCATCTTTTGAAATGATCCAGAAGTTTTCTTTCTCAAGACTTTTTCCTCCCCTTCCTTCCTAATATCTTCAACCTTCACTGAACTCCTTGAGCCCTGAAACCCTGAGCATTCAGTCTGTGTGTGACACCTCATCTGCTCAGTTGCATTGTCTTTCCTACCCCCAAGTGTGTGTCTTCTTTCCCCACTGAATTGTAATCTCCTTGACAACAGAGAATTTTCTTCCTTTCTGTCTCTCAAATGGCATCTAATATTGTTCTGAGCACACAGAAGTGCTGAATAAACATCAGTTGACATTCTAAGAGCCCCCTGACCTCCCTTCCTGCTGTGCATTGTTCAGGAGGCTCATGCCCTCATGAGGACAGAGCTCGATGATGACTTTTCTTTTTGTTGGATTCTATTCCATGTGATGTGGGTTCTGCCACCTGTCTGCTGGTTACCAGATACTTATCAGTGATATTTATAGTCAGACTCTGTGGCTGGCCGTGATGGTCAATTGGGTATCATCTGAACCCACAGACGTCAGAGAGCCCAGGCAATTGGGTAGGAGGTGAATATCAAAGGGGACTTGAGAACTGCATAGAAATAAAAGTACTCCAGATTTAAGATTCAGCTCTGCCACTAACTTACTGAGAGATTTTAAGCAAGCCAGATAGCTAGTCACTTCAATAAGCCATAGCTTCAGTTTCTTTATCTAAATGGAGATTAAGTGAAATAATTTATATGAAGGGACTGGTAGAAAGTAAAGGACCATGCTCATGTTGTAATAATTATTAGTAATGAGCTGCCATCACCTCACTTCCCTACTGGCCTCCCTACTCCCACCCTTGCCCACTGAGTCTGTTGTTTAAATGGCAGCCAGAGTTATCACATAAAGGTGAGTTGGATCTTAGATCTTGTCACTCCTCTGCGAAACCTCCAATGGCTCCCATCTCCCACACAGCCCAAGTCTTAATAATCGCCCCTTGGGCCCCACATCTCCTGGCCTTGTGGCCTCTGACCTCATTTCCTACAAAATTCCATTCCAGCCACCTATTCTTCTGTATTGTTCTCACTGCAGAGGCTTTGCTCTTGCTCTCTTTTTATCTAGAATGTTCTTTCCCTAGATATTGACACAGCTCACTGCATCATCTGCTTTAGGATATTACCCAAAGATCACCGTTTTCAGTGAGGCCTTTCCTGGTCATCGTTTTTTAAAAATTGCTTCCCATCTCCCATTCCTGTTTAAATTTTCTCTGCAGCACTTGGTACCAGCTAACATAATATTTATATCACTTGTTTTGTTTTTATCTGCTCCTGTACCCTGTGAAAGTTTCATGAGGGCAGAGAGTTTTATTGATGTACTTACTGCTATAATCCCAGTGTTCACACAGGGCTTGACACATAGTCAGTGCTTAACAAATATTTGTCAAGTAAGTAACAGAAGTTACCATTTCATTAGCTCAATAAGGGTGCCTGCTAGGGTGCACGGGAACTGTGTGTATTCAGTTTAATCCTTGGTTGATATGAATTCATCCATTTGCTATAGATTGGTGCAACTAATGCTCACCTCTTTCCATCAGGTCTCTAGGAAGATAGCATGCTTAAGTGACTAAACGTTTGGGCTTGGCTGTCAGACCTACACTCACTAGCTGTGTGTTTCACAAATAATCTACTTCTCTGGACTTGGGGTTCTCAACTGTAAAATGATAACTTCTACCTTGTAGTGTTTTCAAAAGGATTCAGTGGATAATTATTAATTCAAGTAAAATGTTTAGACAGGTCTTTAGCCCATGGTCAATTTTTGGCTAATGGTAAGTATTGTTATGCCAATAGCAATGTAAGAACATCATAAACATCTTCCAAGAGTGCATAGGCACAAGCATAATTTTAATAACTACTCTTTTTGTGTGAATTTGCTGAATTGTCCCAAGCCATGTCTTTTGTGTTTAAATTTTATATCATATTCTGCTATTAAGACAGGCATGCCGATTTCCTTTTTTCTACTTCTTTCCTTTCTCCCTATCTTTCCTTTACTCCAGGATGAATATTCATCCCATCTGCACCACTTACTGGCCATGTGTCTTGACTCCAGCCACTATACCATATAAAGCCTCAGTTTCCTCACCTGCATAATGAGACTGGAAATCTGCCTTGCCTACTTTGCAGAGACAGTGAGTGGATGAATTGAGAAGACGGATGTAAACAGTAAACCTACAAATATTAGGCTTGCTCCTCATTTTTATTGCCTCTCCCCAGCAATGGGTGTTTTTGTATGCCCATCTGTGCCTCTCTGTTCTTGCCCATCCTGGGGCGTTAGCTGTAGCATGCGCACAATGGACACAGCTTGCATTTTTTGTCTCTGATTCTGTGGGTTTATGATAGATGCCTCCCTGAAGCCAAGATAGAGTTCTTCTTTGGAGAACCATTTTTAAAAATGTTATATTGGAGATGACTTTCAGTTCAGCACAATAATTTAATTTTAATTATTGATGTGACTTGAACCTGGCATTTTGGATCTGTTTAGGCCTCTTGAAAGCTTGAAGATTTTTCAACATTGTGAGGCCACTAATTTACTATCTATCCAGAGGTTTTCTGCATCAAGTAAACATACTGTAATTTCATTATTATAGTTCTCTAGAGAAATCAACTGTATCCTTGGTGCTGAGGGAAATACATCAGACAGGAGAGAGAATAGTGGTGAATGCAAGGCTTGAGATGGCAATTGGGAACAGGGAATCAGACTCATTCCCTTTCTCCTTGCCTCCTTTGTCTCTAAGGCTCTGCAGAGTTGAGGACTTCAGCCCTCTATCCCACTAGGTTTATAATATTGTTATGGAAAAAACAAAATAAACCAAAACACCTCTTGGAAACCAGCCAGTTTAGGGATGGCAAATGGGTTTCTTTCCTGGTGTCAACAGACAGGTGGTGCTTGCTTGAAGCAAGTTGTTGAAGATTTCAAGTCCACATCTCCTTATTCAGCAATTTATTTTGTACTTACCGTACACCAGGAATTGTTCTAAGCCCCGTAACTTGTATTAACTGATTTAATCCTAGCAACACTATGATGAGGCATAAACCATGAATAATCCCTTCTCCACAGTTGAGGAAACTGAACTAACTGGCCCCAAATCACACACCTTGTAAAGGGTGGAGCTGGGATTTAAACCAGGCAGTCGGTTCCCTTAAGCTTCAGTAGCCTCATGAAGCACTTGGCTCAACCTTTGACAAATAGTAAAACTTGATGAACCTGGCTTGGGCAGATGCAGCAGCTGCTGCTGCTGCTATTACCATGTAAGGTTGCCATAGATAACCACACATTTCCCAGAACAAGGGAAGTTTAAAGATACCCATCTTTCTTTTTTCACCTGGCTACTCTATTCATTCTTTAGTCCCAGCTTAAAGATTCTTCCAAGAGAGGCTTTGCCTGACGCATTCCAGCCATCGTTCTGGTCTAAAATAGTTCCCCCCGTTATCATCTCCATCACATCCCTGTTCTTCCTTTTTTTCCTTTCACTTCAATTTGTGCCATTAAATATGTGTCTGTGTATCATTTGTTTAAAGTCTATCTGTCTTACCTGTAAGATGAAGGAGCTGGTTGTCCACTTAAGTGGGATGGTCTAACACAGTGTTTTTCAAAATATGGGTCATGACCCATTAGTGGGTCTTGAAATCAATTTCATGGCTCTTGAGCATTGAAAAACATGAAAAAAGAGCAAGTGTTGGAGTACTTCACACATTGAAAAAATACATATTATTTTGTGAAGCTTTTACTTGAAGATATTCATAGATAGATGGTGCCCATACACTGGGTTGGGTATAAAATGTGTTTCTAACTGCACTACAGCCAAAGATTTTGAAATTCCTGGCCTAAAGTGAATTCCCACATAAGATGTGGAGTTGGACCAGGTAACTGCTGAGGTCTTTCTCCCCTGAAGCAAGCTGCGGGATCTATAGGTCAGGTGAGGGCATTTGGAGCCTGGGGCTAATTCCTCTCCATCTGATGCATTGTATTTTTCAATGCTATTTGATTATGGCTGGCTGCTTTGGAGGCGCTCTCTCTCTTGTTCAATTAAGCTCATGCTTGCTTTTCAGCCTGCTAAATGAAGCCTTTGATCACAATTGAGAATTCACTGTTTCCGTTGGTATTACAGCTCTAAATTTGCCCATTTCCAACAGCCGCTGATTCTAATTGAAATGGAAGGGCTGTGGGGTTTTTTTTTTCTTTGGGGTTTAATTGTGTTTGTCTCCTTATGTATTGCCAACTGCTGGTTTCTTTTTAAGAGGAAAAAGGGGCAGGGTTGGAGAACAATGTGACAAATCTTTTCTGGGTTAAGGTGAGCAGATTACAGCCTTTAAGATCTAATGTTTCCAAGGCAGAGAACTGAACCAAAAAACAAACCACATTTTATTTTATTTGTGATTTATGTGCCTTAGTGGGAAATTAAGAACATTTTCTTGGTACCTTTAGGTGCCATCCTTTTGTTCCTACAATCTTGTTCCTCAAAATGTGGTTCATGGAACAGCATATTAGAATTACCATAGAGCATGTTAAAATTGCAGAATCTCAGGCCCTGCCCCAGACCCGCAGCATTTCAATCTGCATTTTGATAAGTTTGTGTGTGTGTGTGATTTGTGAACACATTTCATCTTGAGCACAAGATGAACACATTTCATCTTGAGCAGACCAGAGGCCCATCTTCCTCTATCACTCGCTAGTTTTGTGACCCTGGGCAAGTCTCTTGACTCTAGGGGCTCAGTTTTGTAGTCTGTAAAATGGGATCACAGTGGCGCTTGTTCTTTGAATGTTGTATGAAAGAAGACAATGTGGTAGAGGGGTTATCACAGAGACATAGGGTGTTTTGTTGTTATTGTTTTATCACAGAGGCATAGGGTGTTCTGTTGTTACTGTTTTTTGCCGTTGCTGTTACTGCCTTGAATTCTGATGTGTGCTCCTTTTCTCTGGCCTAGGTCTTAACATAACCATCCATAGTTCACATACCAATGAATGCCTCTTTCAACAGCAAAATTGTTGAGTCAAAATCTGGTCTCCCTACAAGCAGGTTCAGGACATGGAGAGGCCCTATTTTTTTTTTTTAATCATTTTAATGATTTAAATGAATCATTCCAAGGCAAAGGGGAAAAATGTTTCCCCTGACTGAGAGGACTCATTATCTGGAATGCATTCTCTAAAGACTGGAAATTTTAGCCTTTCTGAAATAGTGCCTGAAATGAAACACATTTCTCGTCATCCTCTCCCTAGACTGTCTGGGCTGCTGCTCTACTGTGGCTCCTCTGCCCCAGTTAGGGATGTGCTACATTTCAATAGCCTAGTTTAGTCCAGTCCTCTCAAGCAGATAGAATGAAGTGTTTTCAATTAGCAGGATCTCATTGCTGAGGGCACAAAGAGACAGTTCTTCTGGAGCAGAGAAACTAATTGAACATACATGGTGTATTTACTGGAGGAGGAAGCTCTTCAGCAGGGGTTTCGTGTTCCCATGCTTACCGGCCTGGGACTGCTCTAGCCATGAGGTCATTGTTTAGACACCTAGTCCAATCTCAGGATGCATAAATCCCTTCTGCAATAGCCCTGGTGGTGGCCATACAGCTCCTTCTGCACATCCTATGGGGATCCTGCCTTGAATTCTATGTATGCCCCTTTTCCCTGGCCTAGGCCTTAACATTACCATCCATAGTTCACATACCAATGAATGACTCACTTACAAGGCAGCCCATATCTTGGCTCGACATCCCTGGTTTTTAGAAATTTAGAACTTCCTTTTTTATGTTTAGTACAACTTTGAGGGCTGACTATTGCTCCCTATCACGTTTTCTTTAACTCTCACCATCGCAGTCATCACTCTTCAGTGTCCCTTATTTTTTCTATTTTCACCCTTTCCTTTCCCGACGCCCATCCAAGTATCAAAAGGCATGAAACGAGAGTGGCATTCATTGCTTCGCTCATTCATTCGTTCATGTATTACTCATTCAAAGAATATTTTAATGTCAGTTATTTGCCAGATAGTCTTCAAAATATTCGGAAAAGAGTGACAGACCAAATTCTTTTTCTCACAGAACATTTTCTAGTGGAGGAGAGAGATGTCAAACGAATAAACCAACAAGATAATTACAGGTTGGCTAGTGCTTTATTAGAAATAAACAAGGAGAAATAATCATGATCATGTCTTTGTGTGGGTACATATGTATATGGCATGTGCATACATGAGGTATGGTGTATGTGAGGTAGGGGGGAAGAGAGAGAGAGATGGGGATTGGTTGATTTTTCTTTAGATGGAGTGGTCAGGAGAAGCTTCTGATGAAGGTGATTATGTAGAAGCATAAACCTAAAAGAGAGGGCAGAATGCCAGCCAAGGATTGGGGAAAGAACATTCTCAGTAGAGGAAACAGGTAGTACAACGAGATTAGAATAAGAAGAGCTAGGTGTGTGGGATGGACGGGAAGAGCCCGAGGAGGACGGCACATAGGGAACAAGGGAGGGAAAGGTGCAAGATGCCAACGGAGAAGGAGGCAGGACTAGTTCGGAAAGGCATTGTAAACTAAGAAAAGGAATCTGCATTCTATTTTGGCTGCTGTAGGAAGTCACTATTCTCAGGTGGTTGAGGGGCATGATTTAAGCTTTAAAAGGAGCAGTCTGGCTATGTGTAGAGAATGCATTGCAGGATGGAAAGGGAATAGTGAGAGGACCATTGAGGAGGTAGCACAGTACTTGGGTTAGAGTCAAGAGGATGAATTTCAGTTATGTGTTTGGAGGCAGAAACATCAGGACTTAGTAATAAATTGTATACTGTGGGTGAAGAAAAGCATGTCCTCTATCCTTGAGGCTCTGAAAAATGTCTTCAGAAGGATATCTGTGTGTGGAAAGAGAGAGGAGGAGTCAGCTGCATTTGAAACACAATGACAGTGGGAGCACCCCATTTCTGGAAGGGATTTCATTTTTCCACCTGAAGGTGCTTAAAGACATAGCTTCTGTATGGATAAACAAAATATTTCAGAAGAAGTCATAGAGATCTAGTACTACCTTTTTAATGGACAGATGAGTCAATAGGGAAAAAACAAAACTAAAGTTGCAAAGCAAATTATTGTCAGAGCCAAGACTAAAATCAAGTTCTGATACCCAAGCAAATGCCTTTTCCACCACCCCACACTAAATGAGGGTTCTTGGGCCAGGGTGTTAAAAGGTCATGAAAATAAGATGGGCACCAACAAGATTCTAGGCATATTGATCATTTGATGGGAAAGGAATTGAGTAATGATAATATTTTTCCCTTTTCTTAAAACCCTTCAATAGCTTCCATTGTACAGTATACTCAAGTTTTACAGTGGTGGAACTGACCTCTGTATAGTCACCATCTGGTCCGGTGCATGGCATGCATTATTAGGTTCTCAGTAAATGCTTGATGAATGAGTGAATAAATGTTTCAGCATTTGGAGGCCTCTTAATAGGTAGTGTTTAAGCAGTCTTTTCTGCTGACTAAATGCTTATCTCATTTTGGACTGAAATTATATCAGGACTATTCAGACCAGGCATCAGAGAGTTCTACTCCATTCCAAACTGGCTAACACTTGGAGACTAATACTCCTTAGGTCACATGTTGGATCTAAGGAATGTTGGAAATTGTATGTCCAGGGAACTTGTAGTAATATCAAACACTGTTAAAAGAACAGATATATTAAACCTGGAGTAGAGTCAAGACCATTGATATACAAAGGGCTGTCGTGTTAAAATGGTCTGATATTTTGGTCTTGACTTACTTTTGGCTTCCTAGAGAGTAAAATGAAGACCAGTGACTCCAATTTTCAGGAAGGAGGAAAGATTCTTGTTCAGGCTAAGGATGAATAAAAAAACATAGCCATCTGAACATGAAATAGGTTTCCTAGAGTGAGGTAGAGGATTAGTGAACTGGTTGACATGGGATGCACTCTTGCCAAGAATGTTGTAAAAGGGGTCCCTAATTTTATGGAGGCTGATGTAGATATTTTCAGGTCACTTTCCAACCTGAGATTCTAAGACATTTCTAGAAAGTTAGTATGCATGCATCCATTCGTTCCCTATTCTGGGGATTACATACTGGTGAATAAAACACACTTAGTCTGTGTACCTTTGAATTTATAATCCGGTATGGAGATTAGATTGTTCCTTTCTACCACCAGAATTCTAGAATCCTCTTGACCACCAGCCCCCTCAATGGCCAAACGTAGTGCCAAACAGAAAGCCAGAAACCCTAGCTAGAACTGTCACAGTAGAAAGTACGGTATGATATAACTTTTGTTTTCCTAAGTGAGCTTAATTGTTTAAAAGCCAGCTGGCTCCCAGGGTCCTGATACCACCTTTTTATTTCCCTACAAATGAAGTTCTTCTCTGCCTTGTTCTTTCTCTGCATGTCTCAGCCAAGAGCAGGCTCTGTCTTCAAGTAGCTTTCAGTGACAATTATAGTAGTTGTGGCTTCAAGCACCAACTTTGCTGGAGCCAGGGGAACTGGTGGTATCATGAGTCATCCATATTGTTTTTCAGATTAGTAACAATGGGACTGTGAAAACTTCTCAGGCTACGCTTTCTTTGCTGGTGCTGTACTCCAGGCTGGGGGTACCCTTGAAGAAGACAGCCAAGTCTCATTAGAAATAAGGAAGTAGGGGCCCGGGATGTACTAATTCCCCCTGAGCTTCGTATGGTTACCATAATACTTCACTCTCTTTTTCTCTTGGTGGTTGGTGTTTCATCCGGAGCAAATTCAGTATCCGTCCTCTTGGAAAGGAGCTGGTAGTGGGATAACTGCATCCAGGGAAAGAATGGGTTCATGATGTATCTGTCTACCCCACTGAACCTCACTATTTTTAAACTTGCTTTCCTATTTAGACAGATACTCTTTTTTTTCACCTTCTCTTGATCTGGTTCAATTTACTCCTTAAGTCATACCCATCAATAAACAAGGCTTGAGTTGTAGGCTGAGATTCTTTCAATCCCTTCTAGGTAATTCTCATCATGTCCATGAAATGATAGGTGACCCCTCATTGGAGCTCACTAACTCTGAACCCTGAAAATGTATTTATCTAACTTACTGTCTGTCCAGAGTTCCAAGCTTCAGGTTTTCTCTCTTCTGTCCTTTGAGAGGCTCTAAATTGCCTTTCATCAGGGATGTCCATTCAATAATTGGATTTGTCTCTGACTAGGAGTGTTTAGGCTTCACGGATAACAAAGAGTGAGAAGGCGTTGAAGTGTTTATTTTGACAGTATCACATAAAGCCAGGTAATGTGTACAATGACATTTATTATTCCACAAACATTTGTTGGTTGTCATAGTAGCATGGAGGCAGGCAGGCAGGTTCTGGAGTTAGAACAGTTCAAATTTCAGCTTCATAATTTTACACGTGTGTAAATTTGGATAAGGTACAAACCACTCTAAGCTTTAGCAACCTAATCTGAATAGTACCTACCTCAAAGAGGATTAAATGATATAATATATATTCAGTGTTCAGTATATAGTAAGCATGTAATATAGTAAGCATGCAATAATACTTGTTAGGTATAATAAGCAGTATGTACTAGAAATATAGGTAGCTAATTGTTATAAATCCTGGAATAAATGATTTGGAGCAAGGGTTAAAGGAAATGAAACCTCTGGTACAAATTGAGCACAGTGGTCCTAATTATAAATCTCTTTTCTCTAAATATTTGCTTGTTTATCTTTGTGCTGCCCTAGGTCTTTTCATAGCTATTGAGCCCCATCTGTTCTCATTTATATTCAGCTGCTATTTGGAATATAAGTGTTAATTATCTCTTTAACACCTCACTGCTACTAATTCTGAGCACTCTGTATTCTTGGTTCCTTTGGTTTGCCATCTGCCCAGGGTCCCATACCACTTGTCTTCATGATTTCTTCTGTTGTTTTAGTGGGTCTTGACTCTCTTTTAAAATAAACACATTTAAAATAAACTTCTCCAGCTATTATTTTAAAATATATTTGATGATTAATAAAGTAATTATTATTTAAAAAGTTGGAAAATACATGGAAAATAAGCCTGTTTTATAACCCTTCTACCTAGATAAAACAAGGATTTATATGTTAAATATCTTTTCTTCCAGTATTTTTTCTCTATATATGTGTTTCAAGCTTAGGATTATACCATGTAGCAGATGAGAATTTGTAACTACAAGCAATGAAACAATCAACTCAAACTGTCATTGAAATGAAGAAATAGATTAGCTTACCTTACTGAAAATCCAGAAGTAGCACAGAATTTAGAATTCCCTTAATCCAGTGGCTCTGCATCCATTTTTTGTCTCTCAGCTCCATTATCTTCTGCTCCATCAGTTTTTGCTTTAATTAATAAGGCAACATGGCTTCAGGAATCCTAAGCATTACAGCTGTACACAAAGGAGGCCAGGAGAAGAAGGGCTGTTTCTTCCTATTGACTCCCTTAAGCCTGGAAAAACCTTTCCCAGAAGCTCCCAGCAAAATTTCCTTCATGTCTCTTTGGCCCCTGTTGAATAATGTGCTCATTCCTGAACTAAGCTGTAAGAGATTAGTTTACCAAGATGGCCTAGACCCATGGTTCTTAAATTTGAGCACACATCAGAATCCTTTTGAAGCTTGTTAAAACATACATTTCTGAAAAAAAAAAAAAAAAAAAAAAACCATACATTTCTGGGCTCCACCTCCAGTGTTTCTGATTTAGTAGATCAAGATGGTGCCCAAGAATTTGTATTTGTAACAAGCTTCCAGGTGGTGCTAATGTTGCTGGTTTAGAGACCACACTTTGAGAACCATTGGCTTAGACAAATGAGAGCTCTTTTGGAGATGAGTTCAATCTCCCCAAATATTTTGTGGCCATGTAAAACAGAAAGAATGAACTGAATGGTGGGGAGAAAATCAAGGTGTCTATTACATCCTTGACTATTTCCCCCTTATCATAAAACATGCTTTAAACCCATGGGTTTTATTAGTAAAATAAACCATGGTACTTCTAGATATGGGATTATATTATTTAACCAGTTGTCTGTTTTTGGATGTTGACAATTTTTGTATTTTGCTATTGCATATTAGACAATAAGAAGTGTCAATACCCACAATCGTTTGCGTGCTCCCCTGATTATTACGACAAAGTACATTCCTACATGTAGAACTGCTTTTCTAGCTATTCTTATCTCACTGACTTGAGTTCAAGGGAATACATGTTTCATAACCTCCCTCTCCCCATGCCCCAGGCTTTCTTAAAGAGCCAGACATTTATATCCTCTCTACATTGACAAAATCATTTCACAGAACAGAACCACCTGAGGTCAGGATGAGATGGAGATAAGGAAGACTCAGGAAGCAGAAAGTGCAGAACAGGGCCATGAGAATCCATGGAGTAGTGAAAGGTAAACTTGGAAGGGAGACTTGGGACAATCTGAACCAGAAACTTTCCTTTTGGGTTGTGTTTTCTAAACTTCAATCATTTGCTGTATTGCAATTAGAATTTTTGACATATCTGTTTCACCTGTATTATTATGATAATGGCTTTTTAGTCAAGTCCATCATATTAACTAATTTTTAAAAGAAACTTTATATCACTAGGGTTAATAGCAAACCACTATCAGTTACCAGATATAGAAAATAACATATTTGTGATAAGTTTATTAAATTTTAACTCAATATTGTTGCACGAACTCTGAACTGGTAACCTGTTCTCTCTTTTTTATGAGGAAGATGAACATGTATTAAGAGGTGTTAAAAATGTACCATCTCCAGATATGGACTGTTTTCTTGATATCAGAAAGATTAAAGGAAGAATTGCAAGAAAATAACTTTCTCCTGGTGAATGTTATTTAATGTAAAATTGTGCACTCCTTAAAATCACCAACATATCACTCTCAGGGAATGTACTAGGTGAATATGCCTCAAACTTCGGAACTCCCTAGAGAGCTTATTAAAAACACCATGGATTTAGAACCTCTGAGGCTGGTGGTGGGAGGTCGGCCCAGGGATCTGTGTTTTACCGTCTTCAGGCCATTCTCATAGTTACCTTAGTTTAAGCATGCACATAAATTGTAGAAAACTACTAAGCTATTATCCTCTCATTTTTAGAAAGCATTTTATTTAAAAATAATTTTAAACTTACGGAAAAAGTACAAAAATAATACAAAGACTTTCTGCTATATCCTTTATCTGATTTATTAATTGTTAAGATATTCTTATTTACTTTATCATCCGCTCTCTCTACATGTTCTGTTACCTCTCTCTCTTCTGTTTTTCTTTCTCCATATAAATAATATGTATGTAAAAATACACATGTATAAAAAATAGACACATATTTTCCCCTGAACTATTTGATAATAAATTAGATACACCATGCACTTTTATTTCTATACTTCTTTGTGTATTTCAAAAGATATTCTTTTGTATATTCTGTAGTTATACACTTCAGTTACTAATTTCAGGACATTTAACATCAATGTAATGTTTATCTATCTATGGTCTATATTCCAATTTTGTCAACTGACAATAACTATAAATCAATATAGTAATAATGCCCCATATAATGGTTTTGTGTTTCAGTGTAGGCTTCAGTCTTTGATCACATATTTTATTTAATTGTTGTATATCCTGAGTCTTTAACCTGGAACAGTTCCTAAACCTTTGTTTATTTTACAATACTGACTTCTTTGAAGAATAGAGTCTTTCACCTCTGTAATAGAGTGCTCATTACTTTGGGTCTGTCTAATGTTTCTTCACATAGGACCTCATAGAACCAGGCTATGCATTCCCAGATGGAATACTCTGTAAGTGATTTTGTGTCAGTCTCATGGCATCACATCTGGAGGTACACACATTCATCTGCCACCATCTGGTGATTTTAATTTTGATCACCTGGTCAAGGCGTTGTCTGATTTCACTGTATAGTTGGAATTTTTTCCCTTGTAGCTAACAGGTAATCTGTGGGGGAAGAAGTTTCAGAACTTAGCAAATATACTGTTCTTCACTATTAAGTATAGATCAGTGATGTGAAAAAATGGACTGAACTAAAGGGAAAAGAAGGCAGAAAATCTAGTTAAGAGCCTGTTGCCGTAAACCAGATGGTCTGAGAGCATCTGAGCAGAAGAGCTGCTGAAACCATGTGAGTGGATGTGGTTGCCCAGACAGTCCTGGGTCTCTGTCATCATTTCCATAGTTTATTTGATCTATTGTTGTAAATGAAAATTATGTGTATTTTGCAATTACTGAACTAGTGCAAACAGTATTCTACATATATTAATTGTGTTAATTTTTTATACATAAAAAAGATATGTAAGTTATTTACTTATCTTTATTGATTTCTTTTGTCAGCTAATTTTATCAGGTACCAAGAAAAGTTTGCTAAAATTTCTTGCTATAATGGTGCATTCTTTTCTTTTCTTTTAGTTTTGTCAGACTTTTCTGTATCTCTTTTGAAGGTATATTTTATGCATACTTTCCAAAAATCCTTTTATGCCCTTACATGCAAAATATACTGTTTTGTGAACAGTATATAATTAGATTTTGCTTCTTCATCGAGTCTGACAATCAATGTCTTATAATTGAAGTATTTGTTCAATTTATATTTAATTACTGAGGTTGTGTTTAATTATATGGTGCTATTTAATTTCTATTTGATGTATTTTTTATGTTTATTTTTGGATCAAATGGTTTTATTATATTTATTCTATTCTATTTACTTTTAATTAGATATTGTTTTATTATGGTTTTAATGATCTGCCTAGAAATTACAATACGTATCCTGGATACATTACAGATTCTTTCAGACTGGCACTTTTACCACTTTCCATGTGTTGCAAGACCCTTATAACAGTTTAACTCAATTTACCCTTCTCACCTTTGGTGCTAGTCTTGTTATATATTTTAAGCCCATAAAATGACTCACTAATCCTCTGTTCTTCCTTTTATAATCTTCTATTAAATCCATATTTCAGTTTCTTAATATCATCTATACTATTTTAAGTTCTAAAATTTTTATTTGATATTATTTAATAGAGTCCAGGTCTTTGTTGATTATCTGTATTTTTATTTACTATTTTGAACATATTAATCATAGTTCCTTTAAAGTTTCTGTCTGATACTTTTACTACCTAAGCATCTGTGGGCCATTAGTAGAAAAGGATTCTACTAATCCTTTTCTCTTGATTTTGAGCCATTTGGTCCTATTTTTCATTTCTTTTAATTTTAAAATATTTAATTGCCGAATAAAGATTTGGTCCTTTTAAAATTATTCCTGGTAATTTTTTTTTTTTTTTTGCGTGATGGATAAAAAATTATAGAAGTTCTAGATAAAGTTGTCTTCTCCAAAGAGGCTGAATTTTTCCTTGCAAACAGATAGAGAATGGGCATATCATCTTGATCTTGTCGTAGGCTTTCCTATGGATTGATCTGTTTGAGTTGCCCTTACTCCTACAGGGTGGCTGTTATTTCTAATAGCCCTTATGGTACCTCAGAATTTTTTTTTTAACTACTTTATTTTTTTATTAAAATTTTTTTTTTTTGCTTTTCTCCATTTATTTTATAGCATTTTAGGTTTTGGGGTACATGTGAAGAACATGCAAAATTGTTGCATAGGTACACACGTGGCAGTGTGATTTGCTGCCTTCCTCCCCATCACCTACATCTGGCATTTCTCCCCTTGCTATCTCTCCCCAGCTCCCCACCCCCCACCGTCCCTCCCCTATTTCCCCCCAACTGACCCCAGTGTGTAGTGGTCCCCTCCCTGTGTCCATGTGTTCTCATTGTTCAACACCCGCCTATGAGTGACAACATGAGGTGTTTGATCTTCTGCTCTTCTGTCAGATTGCTGAGAATGATGGTTTCCAGGTGCATCCATGTCCCTACAAAGGACCCAAACTCATCCTTTTTGATGGCTGCATAATATTCCATAGTGTATATGTGCCACATTTTCCCTATCCAGTCTATCGTCAATGGGCATTTGGGTTGGTTCCAGGTCTTTGCTATTGTAAACAGTGCTGCAATGAACATTCGTGTGCACGTGTCCTTATAGTAGAACGATTTGTAATCCTTTGGATATATACCCAGTAATGGGATTGCTGGGTCAAATGGAATTTCTATTTCTATGTCCTTGAGGAATCGCCACACTGTCTTCCACAATGATTGAACTAATTTACACTCCCACCAACAGTGCAAAAGTGTTCCTATTTCTCCACATCCTCTCCAGCATCTGTTGTCTCCAGATTTTTTAATGATCGCCATTCTAACTGGTGTGAGATGGTATCTCAATGTAGTTTTGATTTGCATTTCTCTGATGACCAGTGATGATGAGCATTTTTTCATGTTTGTTGGCCTCATGTATGTCTTCTTTTGTAAAGTGTCTATTCATATCCTTTGCCCAATTTTGAATGGGCTTGTTAGTTTTTTTTTGTAAATCTGTTTTAGTTCTTTGTAAATTCTGGATATCAGCCCTTTGTCAGATGGGTAAACTGCAAAAATTTTTTCCCATTCTGTTGGTTGCCAATTCACTCTAATGACTGTTTCTTTTGCTGTGCAGAAGCTGTGGAGTTTGATTAGTTCCCATTTGTCTATTTTGGCTTTTGTTGCCAATGCTTTTGATGTTTTGGTCATGAAGTCCTTGCCTATGCCTATGTCCCGAATGGTTTTGCCTAGATTTTCTTCTAGGGTTTTTATGGTGTTAGGTCTTATGTTTAAGTCTTTAATCCATCTGGAGTTAATTTTAGTGTAAGGTGTCAGGAAGGGGTCCAGTTTCTGCTTTCTGCACATGGCTAGCCAGCTTTCCCAACACCATTTATTGAACAGGGAATCCTTTCCCCATTGCTTGTTTTTGTCTGGTTTGTCAAAGATCAGATGGTTGTAGATATGTTGTGTTGCCTCCGAGACCTCTGTTGTGTTCCATTGGTCTATATCTCTGCTTTGGTACCAGTACCATGCTGTTTTTATTACTGTAGCCTTGTAGTATAATTTGAAGTCTGGTAGTGTGATGCCCCCCGCTTTGTTCTTTTTGCTTAGAATTGACTTGGCTATGCGGGCTCTCTTTTGGTTCCATATGAAGTTTAAGGTGGCTTTTTCCAGTTCTGCGAAAAAGGTCATTGGTAGCTTGATGGGGATAGCATTGAATCTGTAAATTACTTTGGACAGTATGGCTATTTTCACGATATTGATTCTTCCTAACCATGAACATGGAATGTTTCTCCATCTGTTTGTGTCTTCTCTTATTTCGTTAAGCAATGTCTTTTAGTTCTCCTTGAAGAGGTCCTTTACATTCCTTGTTAGTTGTATTCCTAGGTATTTTATTCTCTTTGTGGCAATTGTGAATGGAAGTTTGTTCTTGATTTGGCTCTCTTTAAGTCTGTTATTGGTGTATAGGAATGCATGTGATTTTTGCACATTGATTTTGTATCCTGAGACTTTGCTGAACTTGCTTATCAGTTTCAGGAAATTTTGGGCTGAGACAATGGGGTCTTCTAGATATACAATCATGTCGTCTGCAAATAGAGACAATTTGACTTCCTCCTTTCCTATTTGAATGCCCTTTATTTCTTTTTCTTGCCTGATTGTTCTGGCTAGAACTTCTAATACTATATTGAATAGCAGTGGTGAGAGAGGGCATACTTGTCTGGTGCCACATTTCAAGGGGAATGCTTCCAGTTTTTGCCCATTCAGTATGATATTGGCTGTTGGTTTGTCATAAATAACTTTTATTATTTTGAGATACGTTCCATTGATACCTAGCTTACTGAGTGTTTTTAGCATAAAGGGCTGTTGAATTTTGTCAAAGGACTTCTCTGCATCAATTGAGATAATCATGTGGTTTTTGTCTTTGGTTCTGTTTATGTGGTGAATTACGTTTATAGACTTGCGTATGTTGAACCAGCCTTGCATCCCCGGGATGAAGTCTACTTGATCATGGTGGATAAGCTTTTTGATGTGCTGTTGCAATCGGCCTGCCAGTATTTTATTGAATATTTTTGCATCTATGTTCATCATGGATATTGGCCTGAAGTTTTCTTTTCTTGTTGAGTCTCTGCCGGGTTTTGGAGTCAGGATGATGTTGGTCTCATAAAATGATTTGGGAAGAATTCCCTCTTTTTGTATTGTTTGGAATAGTTTCAGAAGGAATGGTACCAGCTCCTCTTTGTATGTCTGGTAGAATTCGGCTGTGAACCCGTCTGGACCTGGGCTTTTTTTGGGTGGTAAGCTCTTAATTGCTGCCTCAACTTCAGACCTTGTTATAGGTCTGTTCAGGGTTTCAGCTTCTTCCTGGTTTAGGCTTGGGAGGAGGCAAGTGTCCAGGAATTTATCCATTTCTTCCAGGTTTATTAGTTTGTGTGCATAGAGTTGTTTGTAATAATCTCTGATGATGGTTTGAATTTCTGTGAAATCTGTGGTGATATCCCCTTTATTGTTTTTTGTTGCAGCAATTTGGTTATTCTCTCTTTTCTTTTTTATTAATCTGGCTAGTGGTCTGTCTATTTTGTTGATCTTTTCAAAAAACCAGCTCCTGGATTTATTGATTTTTTGAAGGGTTTTTTGTGTCTCTATCTCCTTCAGTTCTGCTCTGATCTTAGCTATTTCTTGTCTTCTACTAGACTTTGAGATTTTTTGATCTTGCTCCTCTAGCTCTTTCAGTTTTGACGATAGGGTGTCAATTTTTGATCTCTCCTTGCTTCTCATGTGGGCACTTATTGCTATATGTTTTCCTCAAGAGACTGCTTTAAATGTGTCCCAGAGATTCTGATATGTTGTGTCTTCATTCTCGTTGGTTTCGAAGAACATCTTTATTTCTGTCTTCATTTCATTGTTTATGCAGTCAACATTCAAGAACAAGTTGTTCAGTTTTCACGAAGCTGTGCGGCTCTGGGTTAGTTTTTGAATTCTGAGTTCTAACTTGATTGCACTGTGGTCTGACAGACTGTTTGTTACGATTTCTGTTCTTTTGCATTTGCTGAGGAGTGATTTACTCCCAATTATGTGGTCAGTTTTAGAGTAGGTGTGATGTGGTGCTGAGAAGAATGTATATTCTGTGGATTTGGGGTGGAGAGTTCTGTAAATGTCTGTTAGGTTTGCTTGGTCCAGGTCTGAGTTCAAGTCCTGGATATCCTTGTTAATTTTCTGTCTGGCTGATCTGTCTAATATTGACAATGGGGTGTTAAAATCTCCCACTATTATTGTGTGGGAGTCTAAGTCTCTTTGTAAGTCGTTAAGAACTTGCCTTATGTATCTGGGTGCTCCTGTATTGGGTGCATATATATTTAAGATCGTTAGCTCTTCTTGTTGCATTGATCCTTTTACCATTATGTAATGTCCCTCTTTGTCTCTTATGATCTTTTTGCTTTAAAGTCTAATTTATCAGAGATGAGAATTGCAACTCCTGCTTTTTTTTGCTCTGCATTTGCTTGGTAAATCTTCCTCCATCCCTTTATTTTGAGCCTTTGTGTATCCTTGCATGTGAGATGGGTTTCCTGGATTCAGCACACTGATGGGTTTTGGCTTTTTATCCAATTTGCCAGTCTGTGTCTTTTGATTGGGTCATTTAGTCCATTGACATTTAGGGTTAATATTGTTTTGTGTGAATTTGATACTGCCATTTTGGTGCTAGCTGGGTGTTTTGCCCTTTAGTTGAGCTGGTACTTGTTGTTCCTTTATATGTGTAGATCCTCTTTCAGGAGCTCTCGTAGAGCTGGCCTGGTGGTGACGAAATCTCTGAGTACTTGCATGTTCCCAAAGGATTTTATTTTTCCTTCACTTATGAAGCTTAGTTTGGCTGGATAGGAAATTCTGGGTTGAAAGTTCTTTTCTTTAAGGATGTTGAATATTGGCCCCCACTCTCTTCTGTCTTGTAGGATTTCTGTTGAGAGATCTGCTGTGAGTCCGATGGGCTTCCCTTTGTGGATAACCCGACCTTTCTCTCTGGCTGCCCTTAGTATTTTCTCCTTCATTTCAACCCTGGTGAATCTGACGATTATGTTCCTTGGGGTTGCTCTTCTTGACGAATATCTTTGTGGTGTTCTCTGTATTTCCTGGACTTGAATGTTTGCCTGCCTTGCTTCGTTGGGGAAGTTTTCCTGGATAATATCCTGAAGAATATTTTCCAGCTTGGATTCATTCTCTTCGTCGCATTCAGGTACGCCTATCAAAGGTAGATTAGGTCTTTTTGCATAGTCCCATATTTCTTGGAGATTTTGTTCATTCCTTTGTACCCCTTTTTCTCCAGTCTTGCATTCCCGTTTTATTTCATTGAGTTGATCTTCGACCTCTGATATCCTTTCTTCTGCTTGGTCAATTCGGCTGTTAATACTTGTGCATGCTTCGCGAAGTTCTCGTGTTGTGCTTTTCAGCTCCATCAATTCACTTATATTCCTTTCTATTTTGTCCATTCTCGTTAGCATTTCATCAAATCTTTTTTCAAGGTTCTTAGTTTCTTTGCATTTGGTTAGAACATGTTCTTTAAGTTCACAGAAGTTTCTTACTACCCACATTCTGAAGTCTGATTCTGTCATTTCATCACACTCGTTCTCCCTCCAACCTTGTTCCCTTTCTGGTGAGGAGTTGTGATCCCTTGTAGGAGGAGAGGTGTTCTGGTTTCGGGTGTTTTCATCCTTTTTGCGCTGGTTTCTTCCCATCTTTAAGGATTTATCCACCTGTCGACTTTGTAGTTGCTGGCTTTCAGATTGGGTCTCAAATCTTTCAGATTGACGTTCTGTTTGTTGATGATGAGGTTGTTTCTGTTTCTTGGTTTTCCTTCTGACAGTCTGGCCCCTCTGCTGTAGGTCTGCTGAGTTTCACTCCAGGCCCTGCTTGCCTGGGGTTCACCTGCAGCAGCTGCTGAACAGCAAGGGTTGTTACCAGTTTTCTTCTTCTGCTGTCTTTGTCCCAGAAGGATACCCGCCTAGTGTCAATCTGATCTGTCCTTTATGAGGTGTCTCTTTGGATATATAATGGTCAGGGAGCTGCTTGAGGAGACGGTCTCTTCTTTATAGGAGCTCAAATGGTGAGCTGTGAGCTCTGTTGTTCATTCAGAGCTGCTGGGCAGGTATGTTTAGGTCTGCTGTAGCAGAACTCATAAACTGCTTTTTGTTCCCAGGTGCTCTGTCCCAGGGATTTAGGGCTTTATTTTGAGTTTCTGTTATGCTGCTGCCTTCTTTTTTTTTTCCTTCAGACCTGCTCTGCCCAGCAAGGAGGCAGCCTAGTCACTGCCAGCCTGTAGAGGCTTTGCTGAGCTTCTGTGGGCTCTTCCCAGCTGCTGAGTGAACTTCCTGGAAGTCCTGTTTATATGGGTATAGTTAGAACTGCTTTGGCGATGGTGGCCCGCCTCTGTTGAGGGGGAGTCTCTCTGCTGTGGCGGGTTTCCTTGGCAACACCAGGCTGCCTCAGCAATGGCGGGTTGCCTTGGCAACGGCGGGCTGCCTCAGCAATGGCGGGTTGCCTTGGCAACGGCGGGCTGCCTCAGCAATGGCGGGATGCCTCAGCATTGGCCGACTACCTCCGTCGCGGCTGGCTGCCTTGGTAATGGCAGACGCCCCTCCCCCACAGAGCTGGACCGTCCAGGGTTTAGCTGCGCTTGCTGTGAAACTCTCAATCCAGAGTTTCTGGTTGCTGTTCTTTTGTGGGGGTGGGACCAGCCGAGCCTGATCGCCTGGCTCCCTGCCTCAGAGCCTTTTTTAAGTTTGTGTTCCAGTCGCCTGTCGAAGAGGCCCCGGGGTCTGTTTGTTTTCCCCTGTGGCCACTCACTGCACTGGCTTAAACAGTGGCACTGAGGTTTTTTTTTTTTTTTTTTTGCCCTGGAATCTACTGTCTTGGTTCCCTGCTCAGTCCCCTTTTTAAACAGACGAATGGGTTACTTCCCATGGCTCCGATCGCCAGCCGAAAGTGTACCCGGACCGGTGTATTTTGTATGGAGAACCCTGCTCCGGGGCGCCGACAAAGCAGCCGCGCGGGGCAAAGCAGCGGTGCCAGCCGGCACAGACGCGCTGGCTGAAACAGCCGCGCTGGTGACCTGTGGAGCTCCTCCGCCTGGGAATTTCCTAGTCTGTGGGCAATAAAAATGTGGCGTCCACTCACCCTCTGCACTTTCACTGGGAGATGCAACCCTGAGCTATTCCTAAACGGCCATCTTGGATCGAGCTATCTACCTCAGAATTTTTACAAGGACCTGTCCATCTTGTTTGGGCTCGAACTCCAAACTTCATCTTCTCAGTACCATGTGATGGCTGAAATATTTGCTCATATTTTTTGGCTTCCAGTTGATTTTTTTTTCTACTGTGTGTCTTGAAGTCCTAATCTGCCTAATATCATTTAGGAGGTGATCCATAATTTCAGAGGAATATGCTCCCTGTGCCCAGACTCTATTTCCTCTGGGATTTCATCCTCAGGTTCCAGCGGCTTTGTCAGTCCTGAATTCTGACTTTTTCCTATTCAGCCCAGTAAGGTTGCCATTTTCTTCTCAGGCTCTGTTCACCTGTGCTGCAAATTGAAAAATGTTCTCAGGGAAAACAGCCAAGATGAATAGCCCCTTTTATGGTTTCAGTGTGTCCCCTCCAAAATTCATGTTGAAACAACCCCCATTGGGGTGGTATTAAGAGGTGAGGCCTGTAGGAGGTGATTAGGCCATGAGGGCTCTGTCCTGATAATTAGATTATTGCCATAGAAAAGAGCTGGAGGGAACAAATTTAGGTCTTTTTTTACTCTTCTGCTGTTCTGCCATGTGAGGACTCTTCTGTTTCTTCTGCCATGGGGGGACACAGCATTCCACCCTTTTGGAGGATGCAGCAACAAAACGCCATCTTGAAAGCAGACAGCAAGGCCAGGTGCAATGGCTCACATGTGTAATCCCAGCACTTTGGGAGGCCGAGGTAGGCAGATCACTTGAGGTCAGGAGCTTGAGACCAGCCTGGCCAACATGGTAAAATCCTGTGTTTACTAAACATACAAAAATTAGCTGGGTGCAGTGACTCACACGTGTAATCCCAGCATTTTGGGAGGCCTAGGGGGTGGATTACTTGATGTCAGGAGCTTGAGACCAGCCTGGACAACATGGTGAAACCCTGTCTCTACTAAAAATACAAAAATTAACCAGGTGTTTGGCTCACATTGGTATTTCCAGCTACTCAGGAGGCTGAAGCAGGAGAATCACTTAAACCTGGGAGGTGGAGGTTGCAGTGAGCTGAGATCATGCCACTGCACTTCAGCCTGGGGGATAGGGTAAGACTCTGTCTCAAAACAAAACAAAACAAGGCAGATAGCAGCCCTCATCAGACATTAGTCCCATTGGTTCCTTGATCTAGAACTTCTCAGCCCCCAGAACCATGAGAAATTAATTTATATTATTTATAAATTATTTGGTTTGTGGTATTTTGTTATAACAGCATAGATGGACTAAGACAGCCCCTTTCCAGAATCTCTCCAGAATCACAGCTCTTCATATTCTTCCTGCATTGATTGTTATCCATTGGCTTCTAACAGTTTTTACAGAGTTTTTGCAGCTTTTATAGTTGGAGTTAGCAGGAGGGTTAGTCCTGTTGAAATTTATCAGAGCAGGTCTTGGAAGTTTTATCTCAATTTTAAGTGAAGACATTGAAGCTTAGAGAAGTTATGTAAATCGCCCAAGGTCAAATAGCTTGTAAATAGCAGAGCTAGGATTTAATCCTAGGTCTCTCTGACTCCCAAGCCTATGTTCTTATCCACTACACTTACTATATCCTTTTCATAATAGTTACTGTGCATTAAGGGCCTATTAGGTGCTAGGAAGTGTTAGCTGCTTTCTGAATTAAATCTTTCTTTGTAAAAACCCTATTAATAGGAGATAGTATCCTTACTTTACAGATGTGGAAACTAACTTCAGAGTTCAAGTCTCTTTTTCAAGGACGGTAAGAACATAAATAACTATAAATGGATTTGAATCCACCTCTTTGGACTCCAAATGTCTATCATCTACTACCTTTATATTAGAAATTGATTATTATGCACGTGAACGTGGCCAATTGCTTCTCTGAATCTTGGCATTCTAGTTTGTAAAATGTGAATACCAAGTATTCTTTGAACTCTCTAATAATGTTTTGCATGGCAAAGGATGTCATGGATGAGAAGACAATGTAAAGCCACATGGTATTTCACGTAAATGGGTGTTAACCGATGGATGTTTTTTCAACCCATGCTACAATGTTACTAATTCAAAGGTGAATTTATCTTTTCCTCTACACCCTGTAATTTTTCTAATTTTTACTTTATTTTATTTTGATAAATATGTCTTCAGCAGCTATCATTTGCCTAGTACCCCAGGAGAAACAAAAAAAAAAATATTAGTGATTCAGCCTATGTCTTCTACAAGTCTAATAATCTCATTAGAGAAACAAAGATCACCAGGCCTGAGACCATTATATAGTAATATAAATAAATAGACCAAGTGCTATCTTAAACATAAACAAGCACTAAAATAGGTGCCAGACACATTTTTGTTGGTGTTCAGGAAAGGTAGGAAGATCTTAACTCTCAGAAGTTAGACTCTATAGTTGGTCTGCCTGAATTAAAATCCAAGCTCTATTGCTTATTAAGTATATGAACTTCAGCAAGTTACTCCCTTCCCTTCCCCTTTCCCTTCACCTCCCCTCCCCCCACCCCTCCTCCTCCCCTCCGCTCCCCTTCCCTCCTCTCCCCTCTCCTCCACCTCCTTTACCCTCCCCTCCCCCTCCCTTTTCCCCTCCCCTCCCTTTTCCCCTTCCCCTTCCTCTCCCCCTTCCCCTCCCCTCCTCCCTCCTCTTCCCTCCCCCTTCCCCTCCCCTCCCAACTCCTCTTCTCCTCCCCTCCCTCTCCTCTTCCCCTCATCTCTTCCTCCCCTCCCCCTCCCTTCTCCTCCCCCCTCCCCTTCCCCTTTCCCTTCCCTTCCCCTCCCCCTTCCTCTTCCCTCCCCCTCCCCTCCTAACTCCTCCTCTTCTCCCCTCCCCCCTCCTCTTCCCCTCATCCCCTCCTCCCCTCCCGCTCCTTTCTCCTCCCCCCTCCACTTCCCATTTCCCTTCCCCTCCCCTCCCCCTCCCTCTCCTCCCCTCCCTCCCCTCCCCTCCCTCCCGGCTTTCTTTCTTTCTTTTGTTTTTTTATTTTGACAGAGTCTTGCTCTGTCACCCACGCTGAAGTACAATGGCACAATCTTGGCTCACTGCAACCTCTGCTTCACGGGTTCAAGCAATTCTCCTGCCTCAGCCTCCTGGGTAGCTAGGATTACAGGCACCCACCACCATACCCGGCTAATTTTTATATTTTTAGTAGAGACAGGGTTTCACTATGTTGCCCAGGCTGGTCTTGAAATCCTGACCTCACGTGATCCACCTGCCTTGGCCTCCCAAAGTGCTGAAATTACTTACTTTTTTAAGCCTTGTTCTTCTTTTAAAAATGGAGATAATAACATTGCCTATCTAGTAGGGTTATTGTGAAGAATTTATACATGCAAATGTTTAACACAGTGCCTTACTAAATACAGACTTTCTGTAATTCTTATCAAATTTAAAATAATAATTATTATTACTGGGTATCTTTGGAGGATGTTAGAATTTGGTTTGAACAGGTGCAGAGAGGCATTATTTAGGAGGTAGAATTGTCTGTAGAAAGACTGGAGCCCATTTTCTGTAGTGCTAATTAGATATGGGCAGGAGGAGGAATAGCTAGACACATTTATGAGCACAGTTTAGAAAACAGTCTTTGGCCCCTTCATTGCATTTGGCAATAGTGTTCCTAATCTTTTTGCTAAATCAGTGCTGTCACCTGTGAGTATGAGAGTTGGTAAGGAAGAAGCAGGGAAAGTGGGCAATGATATTTTCCCCTAAAGTTCTCACTATGCGTTTTCTGTTTCTAAAGGGGTCTTTCAGAAACATTCAAAATTCTAAGTTCTTCCCATGCCTTCTCTCCGGCATTCCCATGGAATTGAGGGTTGCTTGTTCTGGGGAGTTAGGTTCACTTGTCTGCAGGGTAAAGTCTTATATTTTTTAATAAGTATGTTTATAATGAGTAGAAAGATGAGTATTCATCTTTCTAAATCTACAGCTCATAGAATAGTCATACAAATAATGCCTACCCTTATATTCTCATAATGTTTAAAACTCACTGGAAGATGGGGTGGCTCACTGCTCTTTCCCCCACTCCATTACTGTGAGGCTAACAGTATGGCTACCACATCTGCACTGGCTCTGATCTCTGGTACAAGTGTCCTTAGGAGAAAGAGGCCACAACAGAAACCCTTTGCTTATGAGAAGCTTAAAAAAATCAGTGAGAACTGACTATGAGGACAGTTGCTTGCCTATGTCCTCCTCTAGTCATAGGACTAGTGAATTATAATGTAAGAAATGCTCTCACCTAAAATTGTTATCCCCTGGGGATTAGAAGTTGAAGCTTAAGCATGAAGAGTTGTTTTGTGGGGTAGGGAGGATTGACAGTGGCGTTCTGGTGCCAAGGCCTTTATACCTCCCTCTTCCTCCCTTCCCTGAGCTTCTTTGGGCTGAAACAGTTAGGGATTGGGGTTTTTCCTGTGTTCAAAACCTAGCAAAGTAGCTAATCATTCCAGGGTCAGGCCAACATAGCAATGTGTTTGAGAGCATGAGTACTTCAAAAGAAAAACAACAGATTAAATTGGAGATTTTTATCAGAAGCAGAAATATTAGGGGAAAAACCCCTAAAATCCAGAAAACCAAGAATGTCAAATTAACCTAAAAATAGATTGGGGAAGATATTAAAATTAGGAAACAAGAACAAGCAAAAATAACCAAGCAGAAACATAAAATATTTCCATTGGGGAAACTGAGCAAAGTATACAGGGATCTTCCTGTATTATTCTGTACGGCTACGTGACTTTACAGTAATCACCCTAAAAACTTCAATTCAAAAAGATGAAAGTTTATTTCATATTAAAAGTATTCATTAAATGCCAAAGAAGAAATAAGAAAAGCCCCACACCTAAGAATATTATAGTGATGTTTAAGAATACCAAAAACAGAAAAACTATAAAAGTTTCCAGAGAAGAAATCACACAGAAAGGATTAAACATAAGACAGACTTTTCAACAGAACCCCAAATACAAGAAGACAAGCATTTAAAAATACTATTTAAAAGCAAGAAATAATGAGAGAATGAGAATACATCCTAGTAGCTTAAAGTATAGGTAAAACAAATATGATAGGTGTGTGGAGACAAGATCAAATGTTGTGAGAATATGCTAAATTTCTTATTGTATATTACAATTGGAAATAAAAAGCAAGATAGAGTTAAAACAAAGTATATAAAAACAGGAGCAAAAAATCACAAATAATGTAAATGGTTTAAACTTCCAGCTTAAAGACAGACAAACTATTATTTAAAAATCCAGCCAGGGGAGCAGATCCAAGGTGGCAGAATAGGAACAGCTTTGGAGTACAGTTGTCAGTGAGAACAAGGCAGAGGGTGAGTGAACACCACATTTCAAAATGAGTTATTGATGCCCACATACCAGGAGATTTCCCAGGCTGAAAAGCACCACGAGTTTCTAGCATGGCTGTTTCAGCTGGCACAGTGGGTCTCCACAAAAAAAAAAATCACACAAATCTGGGTGGCCCTTTCAACTGGTGTCTGGAACACCTGGGAGACAGAGCCACCCATTCAACTGAAAAAAAGGGGATTGAAACAGGGAGCCAGGTGATCTGGCTTGGCAGGTCCCATCACCACAAACTCAGCAATCTGAAATGCTCTGGACTGAGAGTGTCAAAGCAAGTGCAGCTGGACCTTGGACGGTCCAGTTCTGTTGGCAGAGGGGCGTCTGCCATTACTGAGGCAGTCCACCACTACCAAGGCAGTCTGCCATTACCAAGGCAATCCACCATTACTGAGTCTGCCACTACCAAGGCAGTCCACCAATACCGAGGCAGTCCGCCATTACCAAGGCAGTCCACCGTTACAGAGGTAGTCCACCATTACTAAAGCAGACTGCAATTACTGAGGCAGTTCTAACTATACCTATATAAACAAAACCACAAGCAAGTTCACACAGCAGCTGGGCAGAGTGCACAGCAGCTCAGCAACACCTCTGCTGGCAGACTGTGACTAGGCTACCTCCTTGCTGGGCAGGACATCTCAGAAAAAAGGGAGCAGCACATCAGGAACTTGTAAATAAAGCCCCACTTTCCCAGACAGAGCACCTGGGAAAAAAGGCGGATATGAGTTCCACTGCAGCAGACTTAAACGTATGTGCCTAGCAGCTCTGAACAGAACAACAGAGCTCACAGTTCTGCACTTGAGCTCCTATAAGGGACAGTCTGTTTCCTCAAGCAGCTCCCCAACCCCTGTATATCCAAAGAGACACCTCATAACGGAGAGATCAGGCTGACATCAGGCCGGTATCCTTCTGGGACAAAGATAACAGAAGAAACTAACAGCAACTCTTACTGTTCTGTAGCCACTGCAGGTGATCCCCAGGCAAGCAGGGTCTGGAGTGGACCTCCAGCAGTCCTACAGCAGAAGGTATTGACTGTTAGAAGGAAAACTAAAAAACAGAAAGAAGTAACTTCATCATCAACAAAAAGGATGTCCACTCAGAGACTCCTACAAAAAGTCACCAACTACAAAGACCACAGGTAGATAAGTCCACAAAATTGGGAAGAAATCAGTGCAAAAAGGATGAAAACACCCAAAACCAGAATGCCTCTCCTTCTCCAAGGGGTCACAACTCCTTACCAGCAAGGGAACAAAGCTGGATGGAGAGCCTGATGAACTGATAGAAGCAGGCTTCAGAAAGTGGGTAATAACAAACTTCTCAGAGCTAAAAGAACATGTTCTAAGCCAATGCAAGGAAACTAAGAACCTTGAAAAAAGGTTTCACAAAATGCTAATGAGAATAAACAGTTTAGAGAAGAATATAAATGACTTAATGGAGCTGAAAAACATAACATTAGAACTTCATGAAGCATATACAAGTTTCAATACCTGAATCGACCAAGCAAAAGAAAGGATATTAGAGATTGAAGATCTACTCCGTGAAATAAAACAAGAAGGCAAGATTAGAGAAAAAAGAGGGAAAAGAAATGAACAAAGCCTCCAAGAAATAGGAGATTATGTGAAAAGACCTAATCTGCATTTGATAGGTGTACCTGAATGTGACGGAGAAAATTAATCCAAGTTGGATAATACTCTTCAGGATATTATCCAGGAGAACTTCCCCAAGCTAGCAAGGCAGATCAATATTCAAGTTCAGGAAATACAGAGAACACCACAAAGATATTCCTCAAGAAGAGCAACCCCAAGGCACATAATCATCAGATTCACCAGGGTTGAAATGAAGGAAAAAATGCTAAGGGCAGACAGAGAGAAAGGTCAGATTACCCACAAAATGAAGCCCATCAAACTCACAGTGGATCTCTCTGCAGAAACCCTACAAGCCAGAAGAGAGTGGGGGCCAATATTCAACATCTTTAAAAAAAGAACTTTCAACCTAGAATTTCATATCCAACCAAACGGAGCTTCATAAGTGAAGGAGCAATAAAATCCCTTATGAACAAGCAATTGCTGAGAGATTTCGTCACCACCAGGCCTACCTTACAAGACCTCCTGAAAGAAGCACTAAACACAGAAAGGAACAACCAGTACCAGTCACTCCAAAAACATACCAAATGGTAAAATGCATCAACAAAATGAAGAAACTGCATCAACTAATGGGCAAAACAACCAGCTAGCATCAAAATGCCAGCATCAAATTCACACATAACAATATTAACCTTAAATGTAAATGGGCTAAATGCCCCAGTGAAAAGACACAGACTGGCAAATTGGATAAAATGTCAAAAGCCACTGGTGTGCTCTATCCAGGAAACCCATTTCACATGCAAGGACACACATAGGCTCAAAATAAAGAGGTGGAGGAAGATTTACCAAGCAAATGGAGAGCAAAAAATAAACAAACAATAAGGAGTTGCAATCCTAGTCTCTGATAAAATAGACTTTAAACCAACAAAGATCAAAAGAGACAAAAAGGGCATTACATAATGGTAAAAGGATCAATGCAACAAGAAGAGCTAACGATCCTAAATATACACTCACCCAATACAGGAGCACCCAGATACATAAAGCAAGTTCCTAACGACCTACAAAGAGACATAGACTCTCACAAAATAATAGTAGGGGACGCTAATGCTCCACAGTTAATATTAGACAGATCAACGAGACAGGTAATTCACAAGGATATCCAGGACTTGAATTTAGATTGAGACCAAGGAAACCTAATAGACATATACAGAACTCTCCACCCCAAATTCATAGAATATGCATTCTTCTCGGCACCATATCACACCTGCTCTAAAACTGACCACATAATTGGAAGTAAATCACTCCTCAGCAAATGCAAAAGAATGGAAATTATAAGAAACAGTCTCTCAGACCACAGGGCAATCAATTTAGAACTCAGGATTAAGAAACTAACTCAGAACTGCACAACTTCATGGAAACTGAACAACTGGCACTTGAATGTTGACTGGATAAACCATGAATTGGAGGCAGAAGTAAAGATGTTCTTTGAAACCTACAAGAATGAAGATAAAACGTAACAGAATATCTGAGACACATTTAAAGCAATGTGTAGAGGAAAATTTATAGCAATAAATGCACACATGAGAAACAAGGAAAGATCTAAAGTCAATACCCTATCATCAAAATTGAAAGAGCTAGAGGAGCAGGATAAAAAGAACTTAAAAGCTAGCAGAAGACAAGAAATAATTAAGATCAGAGCAGAATTGAAGAAGATAGAGACACAAAAAACCATTCAAAAAATCAATAAATCCAGAAGCTGGTTTTTTGAAAAGATCAACAAAATAGAACACTAGCCAGATTAATAAAAAAGAAAAAAGAGAAATACCAAATCGATGCAATAAAAACAATAAAGGTGATATCACCACTGATTCCACAGAAATACAAACTACCATCAGAGATTACTACAAACAACTCTATGCACATAAATCAGTAAACCTGGAAGAAATAGATAAATTCCTGGACACTTGCACCCTCCCAAACCTAAACCAGGAAGAAGTCAAAACCCCGAATAGACCAATAATAAGTGCCGGAGTTGAGGCAGGAATTATTAGCCTACCAACTGAAAAAAGCCCAGGTCCAGATGAGTTCACAGCTGAATTCTACCAGACATACAAAGCAGAGCTGGTACCACTCCTTCTGAAACTATTCCAAATAATCCGAAAGAGGGAATCCTTTCCAAATCATTTTATGAGATCAACATCATCCTGATACCAAAACCTGGCAGAGACTCAACAGGAAAAGAAAACTTCAGGCCAATATTTGTGATGAATAATATCCATGATAAAAAAAAAACAAACAAACCCATTCAAAAGTAGGTGAAGGATACAAACTTTTCAAAAGAAGACATATATGAGGCCAACAAACATATGAGAAAATGCTGATCATCACTTGTCATTAGAGAAATGCAAATCAAAACCACATTGAGATACCATCTCATGTCAGTTAGAATGGCAATCATTAAAAAATCTGGAGACAGATCAGCAGAAGATGGCTGACGATTAGGAACAGCTCAGGATTGCAGCTCCCAGTGAAAGTGCAGAGGATGAGTGGATGCCGCATTTCCAGACAGATTTTTATTGCCCACAGACCAGGAGATTCCCAGGCAGAGGAGCCCCACAGATCGCCAGTGTGGCTGTTTCAGCCTGCCCGGCTGCTTTGCCTGCGCCCAGGCACGGCAGTTCTCCATACAAAAGACACTGGTCCTGGTGCCCTCTTAGCTGACGATTGGAGCCCTGAGATGGCAGAGTCACCCATTCATCTGAAATAGCAAGCCAGGCCAGGAGGTTCCTAGGCAAAAAAACCGCCAGGAATCTCAGCTCCGCTGTTTCAGCTGGCTGAGTGCGTTGCGGCATGGGAGATCCCGGTGCCTTTTCAACAGGTGACTGGAACACTGGGAGAGAGTTGACCATTCAACAACAACAAAAGACTCTGAGTCAGGGAGCCAGGTGATCAGACTCGGCTTGTCCCACCACCCCCAACAAAAACAATAAACAAACAGTAATTGAAAATGCTCTGGGTTGAGAGTTTCACAGCAAGCACAGCTGAACCCGGGACGGTCTGGCTCTGTGGGGGAGGGGTGTCCGCCATTACTGAGACACTCCACTACTATGGAAGCAGTCTGACCATCGCTGAGGCAGCCCGCTGTTGCCGAGGCAATCTGCCACTACAGAGAGAATCTGCCATAACAGAGGCAGGCCACCATTGCCAAGGCAGTTCTAACTACACACATATAAACAGGACTGCAGGGAAGATCACATGGCAGCTGGGTGGAGCCCACAGCAGCTCAGCAAAACCTCTGCAGGCAGACAGTGACTAGGCTGCCTCCTCGCTGGGCAGGGCAGCCCTGAAAGAAAAAAAAAAGGCAGCAACACAACAGAAACTCATAAATAAAGCCCTAATTCCCTGGGACAGAGCACCTGGGAAAAGAAAAAAAAAAGGGAGTTTATGAGTTCTGCTGCAGCAGACCTAAACATACCTGCCCAGCAACTCTGAATGAACAACGGAGCTCCCAACTCAGGATTTGAGCTCCAATAAAGGCCAGACTGCGTCCTCAAGCAGATCCCTGACCCCTGTATATCCAAAGAGTCACCTCATAAAGGAGAAAACAGACTGACATTTGGCAGGCATCCTTCTGGGACAAAGATAGTAGAAGAGGAAACTGGTAGCAACCCTCACTGTTCTGCAGCTGCTGCAGGTGATCCCCTGGCAAGCAGGGCCTGGAGTGGACCTCAGCAGTCCTACAGCAGAGGGGCCAGACTGTTAGAAGGAAAGCTAAGAAAAAGAAGTAGCTTCAGCATCCACAAAATGGAAGTTCACTCAGAGATCCAATCTGAAAGTCAGTAACTACAAAGACAACAGGTAGATAAACCCACAAAGATGGGAAGAAACCAGCGCAAAAATGATGAAAACACCCGAAACCAGGACACCTCTCCTCCTCCAAGAGATCACAACTCCTCACCAGCAAGGGAACAAGGCTGGATGGAGAAGGAGTGTGATAAAATGATAGAATCAGACTTCAGAAGGAAGCATGTACAAGTTTCAACAACCGAATTGACCAAGCAGAAGAAAGTAAATCAGAGGTCGAAGATCAACTCAATGAAATAAAACAAGAAGACAAGAATAGAGAAAAAAGGGTAAAAAGGAATGAACAAAGTCTCCAAGAAACGTGGGACTATGTGAAAAGACCTAATCTACGTTTGATAGGTGTACCTGAATGCGACGAAGAGAATGAATCTAAGCTGGAAAATACTCTTCAGGATATTACCCAGGAAAACTTCCCCAACCTAGTAAGGCAGGCCAATATTCAAGTCCAGGAAATACAGAGAACACCACAAAGATATTCTTCAAGAAGAGCAACCCCAAGGAACATAATCGTCAGATTCACCAGGGTTGAAATGAAGGAGAAAATGCTAAGGGCAGCCAGAGAGAAAGGTTGGGTTATCCACAAATGGAAGCCCATCAGACTCACAGCAGATCTCTCAGCAGAAACCCTACAAGCCAGAAGAGAGTGGGGGCCAATATTCAACATCCTTAAAGAAAAGAACTTTCAACCCAGAATCTCCTATCCAGCCAAGCTAAGCTTCATAAGTGAAGGAAAAATAAAATCCTTTGTGAACAAGCAAGTACTCAGAGATTTTGTCATCACCAGACCTGCTTTACAAGAGCTCCTGAAAGAGGCTCTACACATAGAAAGGAACAACCAGCACCAGCCACTCCAAAAATATACCAAATGGTAAAAAGCATCAAAACAATCAATAATTTGCATCAACTAACAAAAAAAAACAGCCAGCTAGCATCAAAATGGCAGTATCAAATTCTCACATAACAATATTATCCTTAAATGTAAATGAACTAAATGCCCCAATTGAAAGACACAGACTGGCAAATTGGATAAAAAGCCAAAACCCATCGGTGTGCTGTATCTAAGAAACCCATCTCACATGCAAGGATACACAAAGGCTCAAAATAAAGAGATGGAGGAAGATTTACCAAGCAAATGGAGAGCAAAAAAAAAAAAGCAGGAGTTGCAATTCTCATCTCTGATAAAATAGACTTAAGGCAACAAAGATCAAAAGAGACAAAGAAGGACATTTCATAATGGTAAAAGGATCAATGCAACAAGAAGAGCTAACGATCCCAAATATATACACACCCAATTCAGGAGCACCCAGATACATAAGGCAAGTTCTTAATGGCTTACAAAGAGATTTAGACTCCCACACAGTAATAGTGGGAGTCTTAACACCTCATTGTCAATATTAGACAGATCAACCAGACAGAAGATTAACAAGGATATCCAGGACCTGAACTCAGACCTGGGCCAAGCAAACCTAATAGACATCTACAGAACCTCCACCCCAAATCCACAGAATATACATTCTTCTCAGCACCACAACACACCTACTCTAAAATTGACCACATAATTGGAAATAAATCACTCCTCTGCAAATGCATAACAAACAGTCTTTCAGACCACAATGCAATCGAGTTAGAACTCAGAATGCAGAAACTATCTCAGAACCGCACAGCTTCGTGGAAACGGAACAACTTGCTCTTGAATGTTGGCTGGATAAACAATGAAATGAAGGCAGAAATAAAGATGTTCTTTGAAACCAACGACAATGAACACACAACATATCAGAATCTCTGGGACACATTTAAAGCAGTCTCTAGAGGAAAATATATAGCAATAAGTGCCCACATGAGAAGCAACGAGAGATCTAAAATTGAAACCCTAGCATCAAAACTGAAAGAGCTAGAGGAGCAAGATAAAAAAAAAAAACAAAAAAAACTCAAAAACCTAGCAGAAGACAAGATAGAACTAGATCAGAGCAGAACTCAAGGAGATAGAGACACAAAAAAACCCTTCAAAAATCAATAAATCCAGGAGCTGTTTTTTCGAAATGATCAACAAAATAGACAGACCACTAGCCAGATTAATAAAAAAGAAAAGAGAGAATAACCAAATTGATGCAATAAAAAACGATAAAGGGGATATCACCACAGATTCCACAGAAATTCAAACCATCATCAGAGATTATTATAAACAACTCTATGCACATAAACTAGTAAACCTGGAAGAAATGGATAAATCCCTGGACACTTGCCTCCTCCCAAGCCTAAACCAAGAAGAAGTTGAAACCCTGAATAGACCAATAACAAGGTCTGAAGTTGAGGCAGCAATTAAGAACCTACCACCCAAAAAAAACCCAGGTCCAGATGGGTTCACAGCCGAATTCTATCAGACATACAAAGAGGAGCTGATACCATTCCTTCTGAATGGTATCTAATCCAAAAGGAGGGAATCCTTCCCAAATCATTTTGTGAGACAAACATCATCCTGATACCAAAACCCAAGAAAAGAAAACTTCAGACCAATATCCATGATGAACATAGATGCAAAAATCTTCAATAAAATACTGGAAAGCCGATTGCAACAGCACATCAAAATGCTTATCCACCAGAATCAAGTAGGCTTCATCCCGGGGATGCAAGTCTGGTTTAACATACGCAAGTCTCCGATCTTTGACAAACATTACAAAAACAAGCAATGGGTAAAGGATTCCCTGTTTAATAAATGGTGCTGGGAAAACTGGCTAGCCCTGTGCAGAAAACAGAAACTGGACCCCTTCCTGATGCCTTACACTAAAATTAACTCCAGATGGATTAAAGACTTAAACATAAGACCTAACACCATAAAAACCCTAGAAGAAAATCTAGGCAAAACCATTCAGAACATAGGCGTAGGCAAGGACTTCATGACCAAAACACCAAAAGCATTGACAACAAAAGCCAAAATAGACAAATGGGACCTAATCAAACTCCACAGCTTCTGCACAGCAAAAGAAACAGTCATTAGAGTGAATCAGCAACCAACAGAATGGGAAAAAATTTTTGCAGTCTACCCATCTGACAAAGGGCTGATATCCAGAATTTACAAAGAACTAAAACAGATCTACAAGAAAAAAACAAGCCCATTCAAAAGTGGGCAAAGGATATGAACAGACACTTTTCAAAAGAAGACATACATGAGGCCAAAAAACATATGAAAAAATGCTCATCATCACTGGTCATCAGAGAAATGCA
>NW_022437052.1:169321-183954 GCF_009761245.1 Sapajus apella
AAACATATGAAAAAATGCTCATCATCACTGGTCATCAGAGAAATGCAAATCAAAACCACATTGAGATACCATCTCACGCCAGTTAGAATGGCAATCATTGAAAAATCTGGAGACAACAGATGCTGGAGAGGATGTGGAGAAATAGGAACACTTTTACACTGTTGGTGGGAGTGTAAATTAGTTCAATCATTGTGGAAGACAGTGTGGTGGTTCCTTAAGTACATAGAAATAGAAATTCCATTTCACCCAGCAATCCCATTACTGGGTGTATATCCAAAAGATTATAAATAGTTCTAGTATAAGGACACATGCACATGAATGTTCATTGCAGCACAGTTTACAATAGCAAAGACCTGGAACCAACCCAAATGCCCATCGATGATAGGCTCAACAGGGAAAATGTGGTACATATACACCATGGAATATTATGCAGCCATCAAAAACGATGAGTTCGTGTCCTTTGTGGGGACATGGATGAACCTGGAAACCATAATTCTCAGCAAACTAACACACGAACAGAAAAGCAAACACTCCATGTTCTCACTCATAGGCGAGTATTGAACAATGAGAATACATGGATACAGGGAGGGGAGCATCACACACTGGGGTCTGTTGGGGGGGAATAATGGAGGGACAATGCAGGGTACAGAGGTTAGGGAGGGCTAATATGGGGAGAAATGCCATATATAGGTGATGGGGGGGATGGACTCAGCAAACTGTTACATTATCATGTGTGTACATATGCAACAATCCTGTATGTTTTGCACATTACCCCAGAACCTAAAGTTCAATTAAAAAACAAGTCCAGGTATATGCAGTTCACAAGAAGCCCACCTAAAGCATAATATCACACACAAATTGAAAGTAAAAGAATAAATTTTTAAAAAGACATATAAAATAAGGACTAATGAAAGAATGCTGGAATAGCTATACTAACATCAGATAAATAATAATAGACTTTGTTATATGATAATATTGTATTATAAATAAGGTAAAAATAAAAAATAAAACCAGAAAGATTTATCAGGGATGGAGAAGGTTGCTATACAAGGATAAAAGAATTAGCCAGGCTTGATGGCTCATGCCTGCAATCCCAGCACTTTGGGAGGCTGAGGCAGGTGGATCACAAGGTCAAGAGACGGAGACCATCCTGGCCAACATGGTGAAACCCCGTCTCTACCAAGCAAACAAAAACTAGGCAGGCATGGTGGCTCATGCTTGTAGTCCCAGCTACCCAGGAGGCTAAACTCAGAATTATTGCTGGAACCTGGGAGGCAGAGGTTGCAGCGAGCTGAGATTGTGCCACTGCACGCCAGCCTGGCAACAGAGTGAGAGTCCATTAAAAAAAAAAAGAACTAATTTGCCAGAAGATTTAACAATTTAAATATAACACAACTGTTTAAAAGAATTAAATGCAAAAATTGGTTGGTCAAACTTCAAGGAGAAATTGATAAATACACCATTATTATGGGAGCTTTTAATCTCTCTATCTTAATTATTGTTAAGAAGACAAAAATATCCATAAGGGGGTAGAGGATCTGAACTACCCAATTAATAAGATCAATATGCTGGACATATATGGTAGATCAAGCAAGTGAATTATAGTGATGTAAGCAATGTAGACGGACCTTACAATATAACATGAAGTGAAATAATGTTCCAAATAATCACATACAGCATGATACTCTTTATGATGTTGAAAGCTGGGAAGATAAAAATTTTTAGAAGTGTATACAGTTGCACTAAAACAATAACAAAGGGAAGCAAAGGAAGGATGAGCATGAAATTCTGAGCAATTATTGCATTGGGTGGGTGGAGAGGAAGGAGATGAAGTCCATGTGGTTAGACAGAGTTTTGTCGAAATCCCAGAATTTATTGGTGGCTAGTGGTTTATGTGTGCCAGTAACATGGTTAAAATGAGTTAAAGAATTAGCCACATAAATCAAAGCTGCCCATGCATTTAAAATATACTTTCTTTAAATTATTTTGAGGGAAAATGGTGCTGTGAGGACAAAGATAAGCAGCAATGCACTGCCTAAGAAAGTCAAAGAAGAGTTGGAAAAGGTGCTTATATTTGAGTGGCTACTTCAAAACTCAGCAGAAATTGATCATTCATAAAAAGAGGAAGGTTGTTCCATGCAGATGAAGCAGCATAATGGAAGCATTAGAATAGAGAGAATTTGGTGTCTGTTGATGGATATTCCAGCAGGCCATGCAGTGGTTAATGAGAGCCTGTCAGAATGGAGAAAGTGAGAATGGAAAACATGAAATGAATCTAAGGAATCATTGAAAATAGAATCGTTTTGATGACAAATCAAGGAGAATAACAGCCAGCACTCTCTCTACCACACAATAGGCATGAAGTGAAGGAAACTCGTTGTTTCTACTGCTGATCGTTATGCAAGAGGGTGATGTCTGAGTTCCTAACTTGGTAACGAAGTAGATGTTGATAGCATTTTCTGAGATGATATGGGAAAAAGAAGAGGTTCTGGGATAATATGCAAATTTAGGTTGTTTCAGGTATGCTAAGTTTCAGGTACAGTCAATTCTGTTAGAATGTGACATAGGTATTCCTAAAAATCACCATGCCATGTAAAATCATACAATAAAAACCACAGAGCTTAAGGGGAAAATGAGGTTCGGGGTACAACACTTGAAAATTCACCGGTGATACATTAAAAAAGAATATAGTAACATTGTAAAAATGATAGCATAGTTTTACACATGTTAGATGGTTAAGACATTCCTAAGATCTGCAGTAAATACGGCATTTTACCTTGCAACAGACCTAAAGTTTTGCTATGGAAGTGGGCATCAGAAATATTGCAGCTTGTGCATTACTGTGAAGTGGAAAGAGGGCTATCTGAAGCTGAAGAAAGTTGTGAACCAGATGTGCCTACGTGTGTCTC
Source organism: Sapajus apella (assembly GCF_009761245.1). Taxonomy (NCBI): domain Eukaryota; kingdom Metazoa; phylum Chordata; class Mammalia; order Primates; family Cebidae; genus Sapajus; species Sapajus apella. The sequence goes on from NW_022437052.1 coordinate 172,231, forward strand.
ACAACATACATGGTCAACTAAGGTAGCTGGTAGATGTTTGGGGTAAATTCATGTGTGCGTTTTGTATATTCTTTCATGGTTCCATTGAATAGGATGCAGTTTTCTCAGTTCACCTGTTGTTTCTTGCAGAGGACTTTATTTCATATAAGGAAATGTGAAATTTGCAATATGTTGAAATTGCTCCAACAAGTTAATCATATTGCAACACACTGACCTTTCAAAACAATCATTATAGAAGAACTGACTCTAACAGTATTGAGAGGCTATTAGGAGAGAGATAAGGTATGCCAAAAGTCTTTTAAAAAGGCACTTCTCTTAATCCAGCAATGTCACCGTTAGGAATTTATCCTAAGGAAATGTTCAGAGATGTTGCTCATGAACAAATAATAAGTATTTTAGAGTAGTGAAAAATTTGAAACAAAGTTAAGCTCAACAATATAGATTTAGTTAAATAAATTATGGTTATCCATTACTGGAATATTATGTAGCCATTAATGATCAATTTGGAAAAGGACATATATTGATAAGGAAATATTAATCCAATATTGCCAAAATTGGGAAGTATCAAGTTCCACAAGCCTTTTTAAAAGTGGAATATTAGTTTTGTGAATCCTGTAAATATGCAAAAGTATAGAACAAATACTGAAAAAAATATTCTTTTTCTTGGGATGATGAAGTTTTGGATTTTTGTCTTTGTGTTTTCCTGTTTTTCTAATATTTCTGCAATGATTTAAATTAGAAAATACACCTTAGCTTGATTCAGGACACATTTGCTATCTCTAGGATCCATTTTTCAGCTCAACTTCACCTTGGTGCCTTTGTGGCCAGGCTGTCCCTCTCCACCGTTATGGGAGCTGGAAGAAGGCTGCTGGCTCATGTCTAGCAGAAACGAGACTGTGTATATTTGTATTATTATGAGAGAATCCACTCAATGTTTAAAAAGCATGAGCAAAGGCATTATTGATGGGCAAGGTCACTGAAGTCAAAGATAGAAGTGTGTGCAGGACCTGGGCATGGTGGCTTATGCCTGTAATCCCAGCGCTTTGGGAGGCTGAGCTGGGGGGATCACTTGAGCCCAGGAGTTCAGCCTGGGCAACATAAGTAAGACCTTCTCTCTATCTTAAAAAGCATACATATATATATGTGTGTGTGTAAATAATACATATAAATTTTATATAAACAATATATATAAATTACACACACACACACACACACACACACATACACACACGAATATATGAAGTGTTTCTAGGGCACCTGGGGAGAGAAACTAGCCTGGGATTGCGAGAGACATATACAAATTTTTTCCTGCAGCAAGAGGGCTGTGTGTGGATGTGGATAGGCTGCTACATTTCCTCCCAGCTCTAATGCTCTCTGATCCTCAAGAGACAGAATATGCCTCCACACCCCATGCTAACTTAATTAGCATTCTAGACAGGGATGTGTTTGGTATGTTTAATCTAAATCACTCATTCTGAAAAATGTAATGCTTTTTTTGTTGTTGCTCCACCTTTAGGGAAATCATCTGGACATTATTGTTGAGCCACCAGAGTGTCATGATTATTAAATATATCCTAAGCCTTCTGCAGAAGAGTGGCCTATCTCTTTTCTACATTACCTGCAGAGTTGCTATGATGATCTGCAATAGGGAATGAACCATGCCCAGACAACAGGAAGGGAGGAGGGATGCCATGTGTGAGGAGGGGAGTGTCTAAGCCTGAAGTTCTCTATCAAATATGGTACATTATATTGTGTTGAGTATCCACCAACACCATCCTTTGTTTACTGTGCACTTTCCATGTGCTGGTGGATTTAAGGGAGGAAGACAGTACAGTTGGAAACATGAAATAGGACTGGACAAATGAGATTTAGTTAAGTTCATGTTTATAAGAGTTGATCAGAGGGCAAGATGTCCATAGTCAAGTCTTTGTAGTGACTCTTAAATGTTTTGTGGACCAGCTTATGTTCTTCAGACTCATTTGGGATATTAAGACAAAGATTCTTGGACTCCAAGACCTACTAAGTCAGAATCTTGAGGGAGTGGCTCAGCATATGAATATGCTTTATCCTCTTCCCTCCCCTTTATGTCCACTGAAGTAGGAGGACTGTTGGTTTCCAGAGGAGGCTTCATGGAAGAGGAAGGGTCTGAATCAGGTATGGAGAGGAGCAGGAAGGACTTTCCAGGTATAGGAGAGCTGGCACAAAGCCTGACAGTTGTGAAGGAAGGCCTGTTGTGTAGGCAGTGTACAATTTGGATGGATCAAATGATTGTACCAGTTTGTCAATATGGATGCTAAGACTAAAAAGAGTGAATGAGACATGATAGTGGAAAACCAATCAACAGTTCTCTATCATTTTGCTTGTTTGATGAGATACATATGACGTTGTACTTATCAGCACAACACATTGTCCTAAGCATGTGATGACTTTGATGCCATCTCTCAAGTCATCCTCTACCTGGCAAAACTCACATTTTCAGGTAATTAAAGCAATCAGTGCCATAATCTTTTTTGTTGTGGTAGTCACAAAAAGGTTAACAAGCATGCATACAAGTAAATGAACCGCTTAAAGTTCTTAAAACATTGACATTTATGAGGAAAACAAAGTGAAAATAATGTTTTTCACAATTAAATTTTATCTTAGAAAATGAGTTTTCGGTTTTTCCATTAGGTATCTAGTCCTCTTCCATAAAAGCAAGAATATTCTCTGAAAGAACATGCATAAATAAATCCTGTTCTATTATGTTGTTAAATAATAAAACCTATAGAAGTGACCAGTTCTGACATATCATTAATATGTACATGTCACTGCAAAATTTACTACCATCATTGCTTTGCATTTGATGTAATGCAGATTTGTTGATGTCATAAATGTTTCTCGTAGTATTCTTATCCATGTAAAATGAAGGAAGTAAACTGCTCACTGTTCTTTTATCTCTGATATTTTCCTAATTAAAAATTAGCTGACCTCCTCAGTGTGCTCAGATCTGTTAGCCATTGAAAAATCTGTAGTGCATGTGTGGAGCCTGCTATGTAAAGTTGCCGACTCGAGAAGCAGATCAATCATGTCTACACCTGCACGATGATCTGTAACTCTTGCTTTGAGTCTCATGTTCAAAGCTATAGTAAATTTTCTCAATCACAGGCAGCTTCATGTGGGTGATGTGGCCTCTTGCCTCTTGATCATTCAGTGAACACACTTTTGGCAAATTAACTTTCATCTGAATTGGCTTGGATTCCCATCTTTATCTGTACCTCAGTGTTTCAAACTTGCTATTTAAATTAGGTGAAAGTTCTTCAGCTGTTATTACAAGATAAGGTAACAAACAGAAACTTTGTGTATATGATTCAGCTATATACTATGTGAGTAAAACTAAAAAAAGTGACTTTACTATGTGAGTAAAATTCTAAAAATGGAAGTCCCTAAAATCAAATTTATAAAAGTTTGGTAATCCATAATTGTTGCAAAATGAAGAGTACAGGTAGGAGGCCATGAGTCATATGAAATTCTCACTTTGCTGGCTAAAATAATTCACCAATTTTCCTCTAACTTGAGAAAGACTAAGGTGAGTCAATGAAAGTGATTTTATTATAAAGAATACCTTTTAATTTGGCTTAATATGCAAAATTAGTGTATTGTTTTCAGTCTTCCTTAGTGTAAATGTTTTTTATATGATGATATGCTATCCCTGACAGCTGATGGACACTGCCCACAGAACCATGCAGGCTGACAGTGGGGAAGGCCTTTACAAGGTTGTCACATGATGAAACTGACATATAAGCTGTAGGTCATGCATGATAAGATGAGGGTGGGGGGAGCAGGGAGAAAAATGAGAAGATTATTTCAGTAATCCAGAGATAAATGATGTGAGCCTTACTGGCTGTTGGCAGTGAAATTTGGAAGAGAAGACAGCTGGGAGACAGAAAACGGCAAAAAGTCTTTGAAGGAGGCCAATGGGAAAATGCATATGGTCTCTATAAGAGAGGAATATTTTCCTGTTGTGTTCTGTCTCCTGAGGAATGTAAAAAGAACAAATTGGGGCAGTAATATGCTCTGTGTGGCAGCAAATATTCAGGTTACCCTGGGGAGAGACATGAAAAACCTCTGTTTGAAAGGACTATAAGTCATTTCCATCTCCCTGGGCTGACTGAAAGCCCCAGCTGTGTGATTTCTTAGCCAATTATGGGAATGTGTATAGCAAATGCCGTGCATTTAATGCAAGGCCACAAATCTGGGGCAACTTTCAGCTTTGAAGATTTTCTTATTTCATCTGCAATTTCCTTTATACGATTTTCACTTATAGGAACATAACAGTGTTGTCAAGTCAGACTATAATGCATCTTCTCTTATGCTTCTACTCCTATCCTGCTTCCTGAGAGGCAAATGCTCTGCAGCTTCCTGGGTTCCCATCAGAGTGCTGCAGTCAGGGGCTTGAGCTGGGGCTGGGTAAGGAAGGTAGCTGTCTCATACAGGCCCCTTAGTTGGCCACTTGTTCCACCAGGGAAGGCTCCTGGCCTGAGATTTGAAGTCCTTTTATGTAAAGAGAAGCTGACTGTGCAGAACTGAGCACACCATAGAAAGCCACTGAAATTTGCTAAAAGTGGTCTCCTAAGGCCTTTACGATATTTTTGTTTTGCTTTTTCCCAGTGTCTTCTTGGGCCTCTTACCTTGAACTGTGAAGACAGTGGCTATTCCTCTCCTGCCATGCTATGTTCACAAACTTTGTTTCAGCTCTAATTTATCCAGCCTGTCTGACCTTTTCACTTTCTATGTGCCTGACTTCTAGTGACCCAGCCCAGCTATCATGAAATAGTTTGTTTCTGTATCAACAGGGAGGAAGGAGATCCTTCTTCATTTTCTTCTCTTATTCTCCCTTTTCAAAATATAACAGTGGCAAAAGGCATTGAAGTACCTTTCTGGAATTACATTCAAGGAGAATAATTAAAAAGGAAGGATCTGCCTTCATACCTAGGTAACAGTGAAGACAAGGGTGTTACTGTTTAGGACAGCTGTCCTGGGTGAGTATCTCTGAAGGAAACTGTAGTAGGCTGAAAAATGGTCTCCCAAAGATATGTCCACATTTAATTCCTGGTACTAGTAAATATTATCTTACTTGAAGAAAAAAAATATCTTTGAAGAAGGGATTAAGTTAAGGATCTTTAGGTGAGATCATTTTGAGATATTTGGGTGGCCCTAAATCCAATCATAAGTGTCCTCATAAGAGAGAGGCAGAGGGAGACTTCAACATACATAAGAGGAGGAGGCAGTGTTGCCACAGAGGCAGAGTGTAGAGTGATGCAATCACAAGCCAAGGAATGCTGGCAACCACCAGAAGCTGATAGAGGCCAGGAACAGATGCTGCCATAGAGCCTCCAGGAGTGTGGTCTTGCCAATGTGGATTACAGCTCAGTAAAACTGACTTTGAAATTCTGGCCTCTAGAACTGTGAGAGAATAAATTTTTAAGCTACCAATTTTGGTAATTTTTATAGCAGCTACAGGAAACTAATGCAGTAATGAGCTGTTGTATCTGCACTTGGCTGTAGTTCAGGGTCCTACTCTCTAACTATGGGAAGCAGCACATATAAAATTTTGGGAATGTGGAAGTTATAGAAAGCGTCCTTCCCATCCCCTGGTCTTCATAGAATCTGAAAGGTAGATATGGGAACAACAACTTTAAATCATCTAGTGTCTACCTCCTTTTTTTTTTTTTTTTTTAAATCCTTCCCTCTAGTGATTGATTACTTACTCTGAACCAAGAACTCTGACTGGCATTGACTCATGGATTTTCCCTGTTACAAAATGGCTTCTTCCAGTTAAGTCCAACCTTTTCCACTGAATCATGACCTTGAATTTATACCATGTGGTTGAGCCTCTTTGATAAGAAAATATGAAAAAAAAGATCATTCTATTATAAAGACACATGCACACACATGTTCATCACGGCACTGTTTACAATAGCAAAGACCTGGAACCAACACAAATGCCCATCAATGATAGACTGGACAAAGAAAATGTGGCACATATACACCATGGAATACTATGCAGCCATAAAAAATGATGAGTTTGTGTCCTTTGTAGGTACATGGATGAAACTGGAAACCATAATTTTCAGCAGACTGACACAAGAACAGAAAATCAAACACCGCATGTTCTCACTCATAGGCGGTGTTGAACAATGAGAACACCTGGGCACAAAGAGGGAAGTGTCACACACTGGGGTTTCTTGGGGGAGGCTATGGGAGAGATAGTGGAATGGAGGGTGACGGAGGGGTAACATGGGGAGAAATGTCAGGTATGGGTGATTGGGGGATGGTGGCAACAAACCACCTTGCCATGAATATACCTATACAACAGTCTTGCATGATCTGTACATGTACCCCAGAATCTAAAGTACAATAAAAAAAATAAAGTAGAAAGGCTAATGTGTGGCAAAAAAAAAAAAAAAAAAGGCTGATAAGGATAGCTGAGTTGGTAAGAAGACTGTTGTGCCTTTCCTTTATTTTTCCCGTGAATCATAAGTGTCCAACTTTCCATGGCTCTGGAATTGGGTTAAATCAATAAAAAAGCATTGACTGACCCAATCAATCAAGCATTGAACTGGAAACCACATCTTACCAATGGAAGAGCAGGAAGACACCTGGCTTTGGGTAAATGGGAAAATTCCAGATCAAAGCAGAGTCATCCTGGGGCAGTGGCTAGTGCTTGATTTTCTCTGGGTCTCAAGTTTTTCAGTCTGCACAGTGAAGGATTTGGATTACAGGATGTTTCTTTTACAGCACTAGAGAATTAACAATGTTAGTTTTCAAATGGTTGTGATAGATCACCTTGTATATTCCAGCCACTTTACAGATCAGGAGAGTGAGGTCCAGATTGTAGGAATGACTTGTCCAAAGCCACAAAGCAAAGCATTGGTGGAGCTTGATTAGAATCTAAAATCTGGGGCTGCTGATGCAGGCTTTCTCGATTATACTAATGAATTTTTAATGGAAGATATTGACTCATGGATGGATGTCAAGGTTTCTGTAAACTCCCTGAATTTGTATGCCAACATTTAAAAAATGTCTATACATTTTTATAAGCAAAAGAAAATCTTTAATGTGATCTCCAAAAACAGCTGAGAACTTCTCAAAAAAAACTATTCATTAATTAATTATGCCTCAGCTGCCTGTTACCAAGCATTTCGGATGAAGCAATAGACAGCGTGGGCAGAGAGGTCTCTGCTCTAAAGGAGCTTATATTTTACAGGAGGGAGTGGAAGACAATTAACAAAGATAAAACTTACTGTATGTCAAGTTGTGATGGGGTATGGAGAAAAATAATTCAGGGACAGGGACAGGAAGGGTAGGGGATCACTTCTGCTTTACTTAAATTGAAATTAAATTTTCTTGAAAGTGCTAATATTCCTTGTCCTATTGTTCAGGAGCATACCATAGTGAAGGAACGCAGCAGAATGTGCTATGGCCATTTTATAAAGGGCAAACTAGAGGCAGAGGCAAGGTTCCTGGTCCTGCCCCCGTCATCATTTCAGGGGTGTCTGACAGAAAAGTGAGCAACTTGTTTTCCTAAGCCACCTGAACCTGAATGCCGGGCTACCATCACTCATAGTGTGCCACATGCTGTCCACTGCCAGAGGTAGTAATGGTTTCTGTGTCAGTATTATTTATGACTTATTGCATCGGTGCATGCCAGGGAGGAGGCGAAGACCAGGCAGATAGTGAGGCAGCAGCAGTTCACAGACGTTATGTATTTGGGGATGAATAAAAGATAACTGTTTGGTGGTCTGTGCTACTGATTTTTCAAAGCATTTTGAGTTTGATTTGATCGTCACATCGTTAATCCCACTTTAAAGATTTATCATACAGCACACAGAGGGGATTGTGTCACAAGTTAGAAGTAGGGTGGAAAAATATAATCCAGATATCTTGTCTCTTTGTAAGGCCCCTTGTAGCTCCATCCACATCCTTAAAATCATGCTTTCTCTTTTCTTTACCTTATGTTCCACATTCATTCTAGCCGCAAATCCCTCTCCTTGGAAATATATTTTAAAACTGATGTCTTCTCACCATCTCACCGTGACTTCCCTAGACCGGTCCACCAATCTATCTGACATGCACTATTGCATAAACTGCCAACTAACCAGCCTTCCTGCTTTTATTGTCTCGTCTGCTCCCACTCCCAGTCCATCCTCCCTTCAGCAGCCCAGCAGCCGAGAGTGATTTTTTTTTTAATGTAAGTCAAATCAAGTTATTCTCTGCATAAAATCCTCTAATAGCTTTCCATCTCTCAGAATAAAACACCAGAGTGTTTCCTGAGGCCCACAGGGCCCCATCTTATCTGAACTCTTGCTACCATTTCCACCTAATTTCCCACTCTTAATCCCTTTTGCTTCCTCTGCTTCAGCCACATTGACTTCTTTGCAGTTTCTTGAATTTGACAAATACATTGCCATTTCTGAGCCTTTGCACGTGCTCTTCCCTCTGCCTGGAAGTTCTTCCCCCAGATATTTCGGTGACAGTCTCCTGTACTCCATTTGAAGCTCTGCTCACAGGTCTCCTGTCATTCAGAATATGCCTGAATGAATCAGTCAGTATAAACCAGCAGCTCTGGTCACACTCGAATCCCTCATACTGTTTTATTTTTCTTCATGGCATTTATCATTACTGGATGTTATATAGTAGTTGGTTACCTGGTTTTAATCTCTTCTACTAGAATGTAACCACCATGAGGGAAATGACTGCCTTATTCATTCTTCAAGCCCCAGTGCCCTGCAGAGTGTCAGGCGTATAGTAGGCACATTAATTTGTTGAACAAAAAATGCAAGAATGAAAGCATCCCTCTAACTAAAAACATTTATTGAGGATGTTCAATGGAGATGATAATGGTTTCAGAGGCAACAATAGTCTGCTTGGGCTGCCTTAAGCCATCGTAAGCTAGGTGGCTTAAACAACAGAAATAAATTTTCTCACAGTTCTTGAGACTGGAAATCTGAGATCCAGGTGCCAAAAGGATTGGTTTCTAAGTGAGGCCTCTCTCCTTGGCTTGAGCCCAAATCCAGTTCTAAAGCCTGTCTGTTAACCATTTATATTTTATAGTGTTCCATTTTATTTGAAAGATGTGATGGGAATAGGTGATATAATTTTTGATATATTTTTAAAGCTTTTTCATTATATTCTTCCATTTTTCTTGCCCCAGTTGATTATTTTGTGTCTTGTGAAAAAGCTTAAAAATTTTGATATAATTTTTAAGCTTTTCATTATATTCTTTCATTTTTCTTGCCCCGGTTGACCATTTTGTGTTCTCCTGAAAGGTAGTAGGGGTTTGTTTTCATTCAGTGTCTATTCATGGAGAAACTATTGCTTCAAGAAAGTATATGGGGTGCTTGTGAGATACAGAGAAAAAATCTGTATCCCGACTCTATTAGTCAGGATAACTAGGCTGTGTTGAAGTAACAATAAATAAGTATCATTGCTTTAACATATGACTTATCACGCATGCTACTTGTTCAGCACAAGTCAATGGGAAACTCTTCTCCACACAGCCACTTAGGGCCCCAGACCAGTGGAAACTCTGCCGTTGCATACTTGTGCCATCTGGGACATATGGTGTCTGTGGCCACTGTGGCAGAACATGGGAGAGCTCAATTTATTACCTGCTAAATAAATGTATCTGCCATCAAGTTGTAAAGCTTTTCTGTAGACTCAGAATGTTCCCTGGTGTACTCTACCATTCAATTCCCACCTTCTGCCCCTTTCTCCCTCCAAAAGAGACAACCACTTTCTAATTTCTATCACCATCATTTTGGTTTACCTATTCTAGAATACCCTATGAATAAAACCACACAGTATACACTCTTGTGACTGGATTGTTTTGCCCACATAATGGTTGTAAGATCCATCCTTGTACGTGTATCAGTAGCTTATTTCTTTGAATTGCTTGTATACTTATGTATAGTATTAATTAATATCAGGCAGATTGACCATGTACGTATATCTAGAATTGCCTGCAGTATGTTAATACTTGAGGAAAGCTAGAGAATGTAATAATTGGGGATAAATGATATTTTACAACTATGTGTATGTAAGTGATTTTGGGGCAAGATATATAAGCCCATCAACCTTGTTTACTAATAACAAGTAGATTTATGGATTCACCTGGTTTGGGTGAAGCCAGGGCAATGTTGACATTAGAGGTTGGACATGTAGTTGTAATGTGCCTACCGAAGCATCCTACTTGCTATAAGAGACCCCTGCCTCAAGTAGACCTTTGTTTCCTTGTTTCAAGGATCTTTGTGTGCATACCAGTGGTGATTTGAGAGTTGGAGCCAATGCATGTCCAGGGCAACCCAACACCATTTTGGAGGAATAAAGAAGTCTGTATTTAGGACCTCTTGTTATTGCTGTATTATATCCTTTGCCCATATCTAAGTTATTTCCTGAGTATAAACTATTTGAGTTTTTTGCATCCTATTAGCAATCAGATCATTTAAAGTAATTAACATGTTATTGACATAGCTGAGTAGCATTCCATTGTATAAATATGCTATAATTTGTTTATCCATTCACCTTTTAATCAACATTCTAGCTTTTGGCTATTACAGATAATAGTGGTATGAAAATCCTTGTACAAATCATTTTAATGGACTTACATTTTTATTTATCTTCAGAAAATATGAGTTTATATTAGCTATTTATTGTTGCAGAATAAACTACCACAAGTGTAGTGGCTTACAGCAATACACATTTATCATCACACAGTTTCTGTGGATTAGAAATCTGAGTTCTACTTAACTGGATCCTGGGCTTCAGAATCTCTAACAAAGCTGCAATTAAGGTGTCACCTGGGGCTGGGGTCTCATCTGAAAGATGGATCGGGGAAAGATCTCCTTCCAAGCTCACATAGTTGTTGGTAGAATTCAGTTCCTTTTAGACAATTGAACTGAAGGCCTCAGTTCCTAGTTGGCAATTGGCTGGATGCTAGTCTCAGTTTCTTGCCTCATTGGCCTCTCCAAGATGTCAGCTTGATTTATCAAAGCATGCAAGCTGAGAAGGCAATAGAGAGAGACTGTTAGCAAGATGGGAGTGACCATCTTCTGTAGTCTAACTATGGAAGCAATATCCTCTCAATATTGCTGTATTCTATTGTTAGAAGCATGTTATTCAAGGCAAGGGGATTGTGCAAGACTGTGAATAGCAGAAAATTAGAATTATTGAGGGTGATCTTAAAAAACTGCCAACTATAGAAATGAATTTCTGGGCCACAGAGTAGGTGTATGCTAAGTAACTGTATACAAAACTTCTAAGCTGTTTCCTAAAATAATTGTACCATTTAACAGTTCCACCAGCAGTATGTCAGTTCTAGTTGCATCACTCTTTTCAACAGTTGATATTATCGGAATTCTTTTTTTGAGTCTATCTAGTAGGTATGGCATGGTATCCCATCAGGTATGTAATTCACATTTCTCCGATGGCAAATGATGTTGAGTATCTTTTAATTTTTTTATTGGCTTTTTGTGTATCTTCTTTTGTGAAATGTGTTCAAGTTATTAGCCAATTTTGGAGCTAGCTTTTCTATATGTTATTGATTTTTAAGAGTTCTTTCTAGGAGACTTTTGATTCCAAAATGTCAGTGTAGAAACAATTTGGTTTCACTCCTTCATCCCAGCCCCACTAGAAAATTATATATATATGTATATATATATATATATGTATATATATATATATATA
>NW_022437052.1:184054-218115 GCF_009761245.1 Sapajus apella
TATATATATATATATATATATATATATATATATATATATGTACAGTGCTGGGATTATTACCAACAATAACTCAGGATTTGATATGAGAATGAGACAGTTTTTAGGGCCACAGAAAAGTAAAAAACAAACAAAAAAACTCCAAGCAGATAATAAGAGAACTGGACTTCCATATCTACAGTGCCTCTCTCCTCAATCTGCTTGGCAGTGCCTGGAAAACTTCCCTTTGACTCATAGTTTCTGCACTTGAAAAAGTGAGATTGAGGTGGATAACCAACTTTCCTATCATCTTAGGTTCCCCTGGCAGAAGACATTTTCCTGCCTTTACCCACAGGAAGCAATGGCAGTGCATGAAGCAAGAAATATCCCTGAAGATAGCCACAGAAGAAGGGAAAAGGTAGAACTACTATTCCCAATGCTGGAAACTCTGCTCTGTAACTCAACCAAGGGAGACACCAAGCCAGAGTGGCTGTTCATTAGCACCATGACATAGGATGTTTATTCCACAGGTCCCCTAGGTACAAACATTACTTAGCCTTCCTGCACTACAGAGATATCCCTTTTGGGACCTCCCCCATTCTGTATGGGCAGCATGATGATTGTTCACTACAATTGAGGCAAATCTAGGCTTAAGAAACCATATGGTATGAAAAAGGAGGCAGTGACCTTGTGGGAAAAAAAGAAAGACAATAGGTAAATTACAAAGAATCTGTAATCAAACATATCCAATAAAAAATATCCACAAAAAGAAGGCTGGAATAAATAGTAATCCTTCAATGCAAAGACAGACATGTATCTACAAGAAAGCAGGGCAAACAGGGAACCATGCCCTTCTCAAATGGACAAAACAAGAAACCAATGAGATGGTAATCTTCTAATGAGATAGTAATGTGTGAATTCTCTGACCAATAACTCAAAATAGCAGTTTTAAGGAAACTCAGTGATCTCTAAGATAATACAGAAAAAAATCAGAAACTTATCAGAGAAATTTAATAAAGAGATTACAATAGTAAAAAAAAAAGCACAGAAATCACAGAACTGAGAAATACATTTGCTGAACTAAAATATTCATTAGCGGCTTATAAAAAAAAGATCAAACAGAGAAAAGAATCAGTAAGCTCAAAGACAAGCTATTTGACACTACACAGTAAGAACAGAATAAATGCAAAAAGAAAAAAAGGAATGAAGATTGCTAATAAAATATAGAAATTACCTCAAAAGATTATGTCTGAGAATTATTGGTATTCAAGAGGGAGCTAAGTAAAAGCAAGGAGTACAAAACTTAATCAAAGAAATAGCAGAAAACTATAAAACTTGAGAAAGAGATAAATATTCAGGTACAGGAAAGTCAGAGAACACCAAACAAGTTTGACCCAAATAAGACTATCCCAAGGCAAATACTAGTCAAATTCTCAAAGGTGAGGAACAAAGAGATGATCTCTAAAAGCAGCAAGAGAAAAGCAAATACACATAGAGGAACTCCACTTTGTCTGGCAGCAGACTTCTCAATGGAAACCATACAGGCCAGAAGGGAATGCAGTGACATCTTTAAAGTGCTGAAGAAAAATACTGACATCTAAGGATATTGTATCCAGCAAAGCTATTCTTCAAATATGAAGGAGATAAAGTTGTTCCCAGAAAAACAAAAGATGAAAGAATTTGAGACCACCAGACCTATTTTACAAGAAATGCCAAAGGGGGTTAGTAAATCACAAAGAAAAAAATCACAAACACGCAAAAAGAAAACATTTGAAGGAATAAAACCCACTGGTGAAATTAAGGACACAAACCAACCCAGACTATTATTCTTTTTTTTTTAAAATATAGATTTTATTGCCCTTTAGGTTCTGGGGTACATGTGCAGAACATGCAGGATTGTTGCATAGGTAATACATGGCAATGTGGTTTGCTTCCTTCATCCCTCTGTCACCTATATCTGGCATTTCTCCCCATATTATCCCTCCCTAACCTCCGTACCCCCCACTGTCCCTCCCCTATTTCCCCCCACCAGACCCCAGTGTGTGATACTCCCCTCCCTGTGTCCATGTGTTCTCATTGTTCAACACCTGCCTGTGAGTGAGAACATGCAGTGTTTGATTTTCTGTTCTTGTTTCAGTTTGCTGAGAATAATGGTTTCCAGATTCAACCATGTCCCTACAAAGGACACGAACTCAACATTTTTTATGGCTGCATAGTATTCCATGGTTTGTATGTGTCACCTTTTCCTTGTTCAGTCTATCATCGATGGGTATTTGGGTTGGTTCCAGGTCTTTGCTATTGTAAACCATGCCAAAATGAACATATGTGTGCATATGTCTTTATAATAGAACAATTTATAATCATTTGGATATACACCCATTAATGGGATTGCTGGGTCAAATGAAATTTCTATTTCTAGGTCCTTGAGGAATTACCACACTGTCTTCCACAATGGTTGAATTAATTTACGCTCCCACCAACAGTGTAAAACTGTTCCTATTTCTCCACATGCTCTCCAGCATCTGTTGTCTCCAATTTTTTAATGATCGCCATTCTAGCTGGTGTGAGATGGCATCTCAATGTGGTTTTGATTTGCATTTCTCTAATGATCAGTGATGATGAGCATTTTATCATGTTTGTTGGCCTCATATATGTCTTCTTTTGAAAAGTGTCTGTTCGTATCCTTTGCCCACTTTTGAATGGGTTGGTTTGTTTGTTTTTTTCTTGTAAATCAGTTGTAGTTCTTTGTAGATTCTGGATATTAGCCCTTTGTCAGATTGCAATTTTTTTTTTCCCATTCTGTTGGTTGCTAGTTCACTTTAATGATTGTTTCTTTTGCTGTGCAGAAGTTCTGGAGTTTAATTAGATCCCGTTTGTCTATTTTGGCTTTTGTTGCCGATGCTTTTGGTGCATTAGTCATGAAGTCCTTGCCTATACCTATGTCCTGAATGGTTTTGCCTAGGTTTTCTTCTAGAGTTTTTATGGTGTTAGTTCTTATGTTTAAGTCTTTAATCCATCTGGAGTTAATTTTAGTGTAAAGTCTCAGGAAGGGGTCCAGTTTCTGCTTTCTGCACATGGCTAGCCAGTTTTCCCAACACCATTTATTAAACAGGGAATCCTTTCCCCATTGCTTGTTTTTGTGAGTCTTGTCAAAGATCAGATGCTTGTAGATGTGTGGCATTGCCTCTGAGGTCTCTGTTCTGTTCCATTGGTCTATATCTCTGTTTTGGTACCAGTACCATGCTGTTTTGATTACAGTAGCCTTGTAGTATAGTGTGAAGTCAGGTAGCGTGATGCCTCCAGCTTTGTTCTTTTTGCTTAAAATTGTCGTGGCTATGCAGGTTCTCTTTTGGTTTCATATGAAGTTTACAAGGGTTTTTCCAGTTCTGTGAAGAGGGTCGTAAGTAGCTTGATGGGGATAGCATTGAATCTATAAATTACTTTGGGCAGTGTGGACATTTTCACAATATTGATTCTTCCTAACCATGAGCATGGAGTGTTTCTCCATCTGTTTGTGTCCTCTCTTATGTCATTGAGCAGTGGTTTGTAGTTTTCCTTGAAAAGACAATTTAAATCCTTTGTTAGTTGTATTCCTAGGTATTTTATTCTCTTTGTAGCAATTGTGAATGGGTGTTCACTCTTGATTTGGCTCTCTGTTTGTCTGTTATTGATGTATAGGAATGCTTGTGATTTCTGCACATTGATTTTGTATCCTGAGACTTTGCTGAATTTGCTTATCAGTTTGAGGAGATTTTGGGCTGAGATGATGGGGTCTTCTAAATATATGATCATGTCATCTGCAAATAGAGACAATTTGACTTCCCCCTTTCCTAATTGAATATGCTTTATTTATTTTTCTCTCCTGATTACTCTGGATAAAACTTCCAATACTGTATTGAATAGGAGTGGTGAGAGAGGGCATCCTTGTCTAATGCAAGATTTCAAAGGGAATGCTTCCAGTTTTTGCACATTCAGTATGATATTACCTATTGGTTTGTCATAAATAGCTTTTATTATTTTGAGATACGTTCCATTGATACCTAGCTTATTGAGAGTTTTTAGCATAAAGCGCTGTTGAATTTTGTCATAGGCCTTCTCTGCATCTATTGAGATTATCATGGGTTTTTGTTTTTGATTTTGTTTATGTGTTGAATAACGTTTATAGACTTGTGTATGTAGAACCAGCCTTGCATCCCCAGGATGAAGGCTACTTGATTGTTTTGGGTAAGCTTTTCGATGTGCTGTTCTAATTGATTTGCCATTGTTTTATTGAAGATTTTTGCATCTATGTTCAACATGAGTATTGGCCTGAAGTTTTCTTTTCTTGTTGAATCTCTGCCGGGTTTTGGTATCAGGATGATGTTGATCTCATAAAATGATTTGGGAAGGAGTCCCTCTTTTGGATTGTTTGGAATAGTTTCAGAGGGAATGATACCATCTCCACTTTGTATGTCTGGTAGAATTCGGCTGTGAACCCATCTGGACCTGGCCTTTTTTTCGTTGGTAGGCTATTAATTGCTGCCTCAACTTTAGCCCTTGTTATTGGTCTATTCAGCGTTTTGACTTCTTCCTGGTTTAGGCTTGGGAGGGTGCAAATGTCTAGGAATTTATCCATTTCTTCCAGATTCACTGGTTTATGTGCACAGAGTTGTTTGTAGTAATCTCTGATGGTAGTTTGTATTTCTGTGTAATCAGTGGTGATATTCCCTTTATGGTTTTTCATTGCATCGATTTGATTTGTCTCTCTTTTTTATTAATCT
Source organism: Sapajus apella (assembly GCF_009761245.1). Lineage (NCBI taxonomy): Eukaryota > Metazoa > Chordata > Mammalia > Primates > Cebidae > Sapajus > Sapajus apella. The sequence continues at coordinate 188,791 of NW_022437052.1, forward strand.
GCTTGCAGTCTGTCTATTTTGTTGATCTTTTCAAAAAACCAGCTTCTGGCTTTATTGGTTTCTTGAAGGGCATTTTTGTGTTTCTGTCTCCTTCACTTCTCTTCTGATCTCAGTTATTTCTTATCTTCTGTTAGCTTTTGGATTTTTTTGATCTTGCTCCTCTAGTTCTTTCAATTTTGATGATAGTGTGTCAATTTTAGATCTTTCCATGCTTCTCATGTGGGCATTTATTGCTATAAATTTTCCTCTAAGCACTGCTTTAAATGTGTTCCAGAGATTCTGATACATTGTGTCTTTGTTCTTGTTGGTTTCAAAGAACATCTTTATTTCTGCCTCCAATTCATTGTTTATCCAATCAGCATTTAGGAGCCAGTTGTTCAGTTTCCATGAAGTTGTGCGGTTCTGAGTTAATTTCTTTTTAATTTATTTTATTGCATTTTAGGTTTTGGGATACATGTGAAGAACATGCAAGACTGTTGCATAGGCACACACGTGGCAGTGTGATCTGCTGCCTTCCTCCCCATCACCCACATCTAGCACTTCTCCCCACGCTACCTCTCCCCAACTCCTTTCCCCCCACTGTCGCTTCCCTATTTCCCCCCAACAGACCCCAGTGTGTAGTGCTCCCCTCCCTGTGTCCATGTGTTCTCATTGTTCAACACCTGCCTATGAGTGAGAACATGCAGTGTTTGATTTTCTGCTCTCATGTCAGTTTGCTGAGAATGATGGTTTCCAGGTTCATCCATATCCCTACAAAGGACACGAACTCATCGTTTTTGATGGCTGCATAATATTCCATGGTGCATATGTGCCACATTTTCCCTGTTGAGTCTATCATCGATGGGCATTTGGGTTGGTTCCAAATCTTTTTTTTTCTTTTTCTTTTTTTTTTTTTTTTGAGACGGAGTTTCGCTCTTGTTACCCAGGCTGGAGTGCAATGGCGTGATCTCGGCTCACCGCAACCTCCACCTCCTGGGTTCAGGCAATTCTCCTGCCTCAGCCACTTGAGTAGCTGGGATTACAGGCATGCACCACCATGCCCAGCTAATGTTTTGTATTTTTTTTAGTAGAGACGGGGTTTCACCATGTTGACCAGGATGGTCTCGATCTCTTGACCTCGTGATCCACCCACCTCGGCCTCCCAAAGTGCTGGGATTACAGGCATGAGCCACAGCGCCTGGCCTGGTTCCAGGTCTTTTCTATTGTAAACAGTGCTGCAATGAACATTCGTGTGCACGTGTCCTTATAGTAGAACGATTTATAATCCTTTGGATATATACCCAGTAATGGGATTGCTGGGTCGAATGGAATTTCTATTTCTAGGTCCTTGAGGAATTACCACACTGTCTTCCACAATGATTGAACCAATTTACACTCCCACCAACAGTGTAAAAGTGTTCCTATTTCTCCACATCCTCTCCAGCATCTGTTGTCTACAGATTTTTTAATGATTGCCATTCTAACTGGCATCAAATGGTATCCAATGTGGTTTTGATTTGCGTTTCTCTGATGACCAGTGATGATGAGCATTTTTTCATATGTTTGTTGGCCTCATGTATGTCTTCTTTTGAAAAGTGTGTGTTCATATCCTTTGCCCACTTTTGAATGGGCTTGTTTGTTTTTTTCTTGTAGATTTGTTTTAGTTCTTTGTAAATTCTGGATATCAGCCCTTTGTCAGATGGGTAAACTGCAAAAATTTTTTCCCATTCTGTTGGTTGCCGACTCACTCTAATGACTGTTTCTTTTGCCGTGCAGAAGCTGTGGAGTTTGATTAGGTCCCATTTGTCTATTTTGGCTTTTGTTGTCAATGCTTTTGGTGTTTTGGTCATGAAGTCCTTGCCTATGCCTATGTCCTGAATGGTTTTGCCTAGATTTTGTTCTAGGGTTTTTATGTTGCTAGGTCTTATGTTTAAGTCTTTCATCCATCGGGAGTTAATTTTAGTGTAAGGCATCAGGAAGGGGTCCAGTTTCTGCTTTCTGCACATGGCTAGCCAGTTTTCCCAACACCATTTATTAAACAGGGAATCCTTTCCCCATTGCCTGTTTTTGTCTGGTTTGTCAAAGATCAGATTATTGTAGATATGTTGTGTTGCCTCTGGGGCCTCTGTTCTGTTCCATTGGTCTATATCTCTGTTTTGGTACCAGTACCATGCTGTTTTGATTACTGTAGCCTTGTAGTATAGTTTGAAGTCTGGTAGTGTGATGCCTTCCGCTTTGTTCTTTTTGCTTAGAATTGACTTGGCTATGTGGGCTCTCTTTTGTTTCCATATGAAGTTTAAGGTTTTTTTCCAGTTCAGTGAAGAATGTCATTGATCGCTTAGTGGGGATAGCATTGAATCTGTAAATCACTTTGGGCAGTATAGCCATTTTCACGATATTGATTCTTCCTAACCATGAACATGGAATGTTTCTCCATCTGTTTGTGTCTTCTCTTATTTCGTTGAGCAGTGTCTTTTAGTTCTCCTTGAAGAGGTCCTTTACGTTCCTTGTTAGTTGTCTTCCTAGGTATTTTATTCTCTTTGTAGCAATTGTGAATGGCAGTTCGTTCTTGAAATGGCTCTCTTTAAGTCTGTTATTGGTATATAGGAATGCTTGTGATTTTTGCACATTGATTTTGTATCCTGAGACTTTGCTGAACTTGCTTATCAGTTTCAGGAGGTTTTGGGCTGAGATGATAGGGTCTTCTAGATATACAATCATGTTGTCTGCAAATAGAGACAATTTGACTTCCTCCTTTCCTATTTGAATACACTATATTTCTTTTTCTTGCCTGATTGTTCTGGCTAGAACTTCCAGAACTATATTGAATAGGAGTGGTGAGAGAGGGCATCTTTGCCTAGTTTTCCAGATTTCCAGAATTCCAGAATTTCAGATTTGAAATGGAATGCTTCCAGTTTTTGCCCATTCAGTATGATATTGGCTGTTGGTTTGTCATAAATAGCTTTTATTATTTTGAGATACGTTCTGTCAATACCCAGCTTATTGAGGGTTTTTAGCATAAAGGGCTGTTGAATTTTGTCAAAGGCCTTCTCTGCATCAATTGAGATAATCATGTGGTTTTTGTCTTTGGTTCTGTTTATGTGGTGAATTACATTTATAGATTTGCGTATGTTGAACCAGCCTTGCATCCCCAGGATGAATCCCACTTGATCATGGTGGATAAGCATTTCGATGTGTTGTTGTAATCGGCTTGCCAGTATTTTATTGAAGATTTTTGCATCTATGTTCATCATGGATATTGGCCTGAAGTTTTCTTTTTTAGTTGTGTCTCTGCCAGGTTTTGGTATCAGAATGATGTTGGTCTCATAAAATGATCTGGGAAGGATTCCCTCTTTTTAGATTATTTGGAATAGTTTCACAAGGAATGGTACCAGCTCCTCTTTGTATGTCTGGTAGATTTCGGCTGTGAACCCGTCTGGACCTGGCCTTTTTTTTGGTGGTAGGCTCTTAATTGCTGCCTCAACTTCAGGCCTTGTTATGGGTCTGTTCAGGGTTTTGGCTTCTTCCTGGTTTAGGCTTGGGAGGAGGCATGTGTCCAGGAATTTATCCATTTCTTCCAGGTTTATTAGTTTATGTGCATAGAGTTGTTTGCAATAATCTCTGATGATGGTTTGAATTCATGTGGAATCTGTGGTGATATCCCCTTTATCATTTTTTATTGCATCAATTTGGTTATTCTCTCTTTTCTTTTTTATTAATCTGGCTAGTGGTCTGTCTATTTTGTTGATCTTTTCAAAAAACCAGCTCCTGGATTTATTGATTTTTTGAAGGGTTTTTTGTGTCTCTATCTCCTTCAGTTCTGCTCTGATCTTAGCTATTTCTTGTCTTCTGCTAGGTTTTGAGTTTTTTTTATCTTGCTCCTCTAGCTCTTTCAGTTTTGATGCTAGGGTTTCAATTTTAGATCTCTCATTGCTTCTCATGTGGGCACTTATTGCTATATATTTTCCTCTAGAGACTGCTTTAAATGTGTCCCAGAGATTCTGGTATGTTTTGTCTTTGTTCTTGTTGATTTTGAAGAACATCTCTATTTCTGCCTTCATTTCATTGTTTATCTAGTCAACATTCAAGAGCAAGTTGTTCAGTTTTCATAAAGCTGTGCGGTTCTGAGTTAGTTTCTGAATTTTGAGTTCTAACTCGATTGCACTGTGGTCTGAGAGATGGTTTGTTATGATTTCCATTCTTTTGCATTTGCTGAGGAGTGATTTACTCCCAATTATTTGGTCAATTTTAGAGTAGGTGTGATGTGGTGCTGAGAAGAATGTATATTCTGTGGATTTGGGGTGGAGAGTTCTGTAAATGTCTATTAGGTTTGCTTGGTCAGGGTCTGAGTTCCAGTCCTGGATATCCTTGTTAATTTTCTGTCTGGTTGATCTGTCTAATATTGATAATGGGGCGTTAAAGTCTCCCACTATAATTGTGTGGGAGTCTAAGTCTCTTTGTAAGTCATTAAGAGCTTGCCTTATGTATCTGGGTGCTCCTGTATTGGGTGCGTATATATTTAGGATCGTTAGCTCTTCTTGTTGCATTGACCCTTTTACCATTATGTAATGACCTTCTTTGTCTCTTTTGATCTTTGTTGCTTTAAAGTCTAATTTATCAGAGATGAGAATTGCAACTCCTGCTTTTTTTTTGCTCTCCATTTGCTTGGTAAATCTTCCTCCTTCCCTTTATTTTGAATCTTTGTGTATCCTTGCATGTGAGATGGGTTTTCTGGATACAGCACACCAATGGGTTTTGGGTTTTTATCTAATTTTCCAGTCTGTGTCTTTTGATTGGGGCATTTAGTCCATTTACATTTAGGGTTAATATTGTTATGTGTTAATTTGATACTGCCATTTTGGTGTTAGCTGGCTCTTTTGCCCAGTAGTTGATGCAGATTCTTCATTGCGTTGATGCTCTTTACCATTTGGCATGTTTTTGGAGTGGCTGGTACTGGTTGTTCCTTTCTATGTGTAGAGCTTCTTTCAGGAGCTCTTGTAAAGCAGGCCTGGTGGTGATGAAATCTCTGAGTACTTGCTTATTTGCAAAGGATTTTATTTTTCCTTCACTTATGAAGCAATAAAAATGCAGCGTCCACTCACCCTCTATGCTTTCACTGGGAGCTGCAACTCCTAGCTGTTCCTAAATGGCCATCTTGGATCTCCAAGCAGACACAGAAATTATCATCCCTGAGTTAGTTTCTTAATCCTGAGTTTTAATTTGATTGCACTGTGGTCTGAGAGACTGTTTCTTATGATTTCCATTCTTTTGCATTTACTGAGGAGTGATTTACTTCCAATTATGTGGTCAGGTTTAGAGTAGGTGCGATGTGGTGGTGAGAAGAATGTATATTCTGCAGATCTGGGGAGAAGAATTCTGTATATGTCTATTAGGTTTGCTTGGTCCTGATCTGAGTTCAAGTCCTGGATATCTTTGTTAATTTTCTGTCTCATTGATCTGTCTAATATTGACAGTGTTGTGTTAAAGTCTCCCACTATTATTGTGTGAGAGTCTAAGTCTCTTTGTAGGTTATAAAGAACTTGCTTTATGTATCTGGGTGCTCCTGTATTGGGTGCTTATATATTTAGGATCATTAACTCTTCTTGTTATATTGATCCTTGTACCATTATGTAATGCCTTTCTTCGTCTCTTTTGATATTTGGTGGTTTACAATCTATTTTATCAGAGACTAGGACTGCAACTCCTGCTTTTTTTTGCTCTCCATTTGGGTGATAAATATTCCTTCATATCTTTATTTTGAGCTTTTGTGTGTCTTTGCATGTGAGATGGGTTTCCTAGATACAGGACACCGATGGTTTTTGACTTTTTTATTCAATTTACCAGGCATTTAGCCCATTTACATTTAAGTTTAATATTTTTATGTGTGAATTTTATCCTGCCAATTTGATGCTAGCTGGTCGTTTTGCCAATTAGTTGACACAGTTAGTTCATTGTGTCAATGCTCTTTACCATTTGCTACGTGTTTAAAGTGGCTGTAACTGGTTATTCCTGTCCATGTTTAGTGCTTCTTTCAGGAGCTTTTGTAAGGCAGGCCTGGTGGTGACGAAATCTCTGAGCAATTTCTTGTTCATAAAGGATTTTATTTCTCCTTCACTTATGAAGTTAGTTTGGCTGAATATGAAATTCTAGGTTAAAAGTTCTTTTCTTTAAAGATATTGAATTTTGGCCCCCACTCTCTTCTGGCTTGTAGGGTTTCTGCCAGGAGATCTGCTATGAGTTTGATGGACTTCCCTTTGTGGGTAACCCGACCTTTCTCTCTGTCTGCCGTTAACTTTTTTCCTTCATTTCAACCCTGCTGAATCTGATGATTATGTGCCTTGGAGTGGCTCTTCTTGAGGAATATCTTCGTGGTGTTCTCTGTATTTTCTGGACTTGAATATTGGCCTGCCTTGTTAGGTTGTTGAAGTTCTCCTGTTCTCCTGGATAATATCCTGAAGAGTGTTTTCCAGTTTGGATTCATTTTCTCCATCACATTTAGGCACACCTATCAAATGTAGATTAGGTCTTTTCCCATAATCCCGTATTTCTTGGAGGGTTCGTTCATTTCTTTTCCCTCTTTTTTTCCTCTAATCTTGCCTTCTTGTTTGATTTCACTGAGTTGATTTTCAATCTCTGATATCCTTTCTTCTGCTTGGTCAATTCAGCTATTGAAATTTGTGTATGCTTTGCAGAGTTCTCATGTTGTGCTTTTCAGCTGTGTCAAATCATTTATATTCTTCTCTAAGTTGTTTATTCTTGTTAGCATTTCATCAAACCTTTTTTCAAGGTTCTTAGTTTCTTTGCATTGGATTAGAACATATTCTTTTAGTTCAGGGAAGTTTGTTGTTACCCACTTTCTGAAGCCTGTTTCTGTCAATTCATCACATTCATTCTCTATTTAGCTTTATTCCCTTGCTGGTAAGGAGTTGTAATCCCTTAGAGGAGGAAAGGCATTCTGGTTTTGGATGTTTTCATCCTTTCTGCACTGGTTTCCTCCCATCTTTGTGGATTTATCTACCTGTGGTCTTTGTAGTTGGTGACTTTTGGATGGAGTCTCTGAGTGGACATCCTTTTTGTTGATGATGAAGTTGTTTCTTTTCATTTTTTTTTTAGTTTTCCTTCTAACAGTCAGGCCCCTCTGCTGTAGGACTGCTGGAGGTCCATTCTAGACCCTGCTTGCCTGGATCACCTTTGGTGGCTGTAGAACAGTAAGGGTTGCTGCCAGTTTCTTCTGTTATCTTCGTCACAGAATGATACCCACCCAGCCTGAGCTCTCCTTTATGAGATGTCTCTTTGGATATACAGGGTCGGGGAGCTGCTTGAGGAGACAGTCTGTCCCTTATAGGAGCTCAAGCACTGATCTGTGAGCTCCATTGTTCTGTTCAGAGCTGCCTGGCAGGTACATTTATGTGTGCTTCAGTGGAACTCATAACTGCCTTTTTTCCCAGGTTCTCTCTCCTGGGAAGGTTAGTCTTTATTTTTAAGTTCTTCATGTGCTGCTCCCTTTTTTTTTCAGAGATGCCTTGCCCAGCAAGGAGCTTGCCTAGTGATAGTCTGCCAGCACAGGTTTTGCTGAGCTGCTGTGAGCTCTGCCCAGCTGCTTTGTGAAGTTCCTTTTGGTTTTGTTTATAGAGGTATAGTTAGAACTGCTTCGATAATGATGATCTTCCTCAGTTATGGTGGACTCCCTCTGTAATGGTGGACTGCTTTGGTAGTTGCAGACTGCCTCGGTAATGGTGGACTGCCTTGGTAGCAATGAATGCCCCCTTCCTCCCACAAAGCTGGATCATCTCGGGTCCAGCTGTGCTTACTGCAAAGCTCTCAATCCAGAGCATGTCAGACTGTTGGTCTGTGTGCAGGTGGGACCTGCCGAACCAGATCACCTGGCTTCCTGTTTCAGTCCCCTTTTTTTCAGTTAAATGGGCAGCCCTGTCTCCCAGGCATTCCAGGCACTGGTTGATATGGCTGCCCAGATTTGTGTGATTTTTTTTGTGTGCGGAAACCTGTTGCACTGGCTGAAACAGCTGTGCTGGAAACTCGTGGTGCTTTTATTCCAGGAATTTCCTGGTCTGTCAGCAGTAATAACTCATTTCAAAATGCAGTGATCACTCACCCTCTCTGTTGTTCTTGCTTGGAAGTGCACTCCAGAGCTACTTCTATTCAACCATCTTGGATCCAATTCCAGAATATTCTAATACTGTAATAATCGTGTGCAATCCAATTATAATTCTAGTATGAAACCCAAAAGACAAATCTACCAAAACCAGTAGTAGCTCTAGCAAACTATTAAGAGATAGATAATATAAAATATAGAAACTGAGACAAGGTAAAGAATTGTGGGATAGGGGAGTAGAGTTAAAATGTAGAGTTTTGTTTTCATTTTCCTTTGTTTCTGTTATTTTCTTCATAATCTAAGTTGTTACTTTAAAAAAATTACTTGTTATATCTATAAGATGTTTTTTGTAAGCCTCGTGGTAACCACAATGCAATAATCTATAACAGATTTACTGAAAATAAAAAGTGATGAATTAAAACATACTACCAGAGAAAATTGCTTAACCACAAAGGAAAGAAGGAAGAAAGGAAGGAAGTGGGTAATTTACAAAACAATCAAAAAACAAGCAACAAAATAGCAGTAGCAAGTCCTTACTTATTATTAATAATACTGTATAGAAACAGACTCAAGTCTCCAGTCAAAAAGCATAGAGTAGCTGAATGGGAAATGAAGCCATATCCAGCTGTGTACTGCCTACAAGAACCCACTTCACCTATGTATAAGGACATACATAGACGGAAAGTGAAGGGGTGGACAAAATATCTCATGCAAATGGAAACCAAAAAAATAAGATGTAGCTGTACTTGGATAAAATAGACTATCAATCAAAGACTGTAAAAACAGACAAAAAAGTCATTATTTAATGATAAAAGGAATAGCTCAGCAAGAGAATATAACAATTATAAATATCTGTATACCCAACAATGGAGCTTCCAAGTATATGAACCAAACATTAAGGGATCTAATGAGAGAGATGGACTGCGATATAATAATAGTTGTAAACCCCAACACTCTATTCTCAATAATGGACAGATCATAGGATAGAAAACCAACAAAGAAACATCAGAATTATGCTACACACTATACCTAATAGGCCTGACATTTACAAAACTTTTCACCCAACTGCTACCAAATACTCCTTCTTTTCATTAGCTTGTGGAACATTCTCCAGAATAAACCATATCTTAGGCCACAAAACAAGCCTCAACAAATTAAGAAATTTAGAAATAATATAAAGTAGCTTTTCTGATAACAATGGAATAAAAATAGAAATCAATAAGAAGAGAAACCTTTGAAAATACACACGTACATGGAAATTAAATAACATGCTCTTGGATGGCCAATGAGTCAATGAAGAAATTAGAAAGGTAATTAAACAATTCCTTAAAACAAATGAAAATGAAAATACAACATACTAAAATCTATAAAATACAGCAAAAGTGGTACTAAGAGGGAAGTTTATAGCAATACATTACAATATTTAAAAAGTTGGGAAACATTAAATATACAACCTAATGATTCAACTTGAGGAACTGGAAAAGTAATAACAAATCAAATCCAAAATCAGTAAAAGAAAAAAAAAAATCAGAGCAGAAATAAATGAAATTAAGACTTAAAAATATACAAATCAACAAAATGAAAATTGTTGTTTTCAAAGATAAAAAAATCAACAAACCTTTAGGTAGACTAAGAAAAAAGGGGAGAGATAAATAAATAAAATCATAAATGAAAAAGGAGACATAACGAATGAGACCACAGAAGTACAAAGAATCATTAGAGACTATTACGAATAGCAATCAGCCCACAAATGGGAATACCTAGAATAAAATAGATAAATTCCTGGATGCATAAAATCTACCAAGATTGGGCCATGAAAAAATAGAAAATCTCAACAAGCTAATAATGAGATTGAAGCCATCAGAAAAAGTCTTCCATCAAAGGAAAGCTTGGAACTTGATGTCTTCCTGCTGAATTTTACCAAACATTTAAAGAACAACAAATACAAATTCTACTCAAACTCCAAAAAAAAAAAAAAAAAAAAAAAAAAAAAAAAAAAAATTGAAGGGGAGGGAATATTCTGAAGAAAGTGGTCTTATTATATGAGATTAGTATTACTCTGATAGCAAAACCAAAGATTCAACAACAAAAAAGAAATCTACAGGCCATGATCACTGATGAACATAGATGTAAAAATCCTCAACAAAATACTAGCAAACAAAATTCAATGACTCAAAGAAGTTTATTCACCATAATCACGTAGGATTCATCCCAGGGATGCAAGGATGGTTCAACATACACAAACCAAAAAAATGTAATACATTACATTCACAGAACCAAGAAGAAAATTTATATGATCATTTCGATGGACACAAAAAAGCATTTGATAAAACTCATCATCTTTTTATGATAAAAAATCCTCATCACACTGGGTATAGAAGGGACATACTTCAAAAATAATAAAGGCCATATATAGCTGGGTGCAGTGGCTCACACCTGTAATCTCAGCACTTTGAGAGGCCAGTGTGGGAAGATCACTTGAGGACAGGAGTTTCAGACTAGCCTGGACAACATAGTGAAATGCTGTCTCAACTAAAAATAAAAAATTAGCTGGGCATGGTGGCACATGCCTGTAACCCCAGCTACTCAGGAGGCTGTGGCAAGAGGATCACCTGAACCCAGGAGGTGGAGGTTGCAGGGAGGTGAGATCACACCAGTTCACTTCAGCCTGGGCAACAGAGTGAGACTACATCTCAAAAAAAAAAAATGCCATATATGACAAATCCACAGCTAACATTATACTAAATGGAGAAAATTAATATAATAGTGGAAGTCCTGGGCAGAGCAATTAGGCAAGAGTAAGAAAGAATATCCAAATTGAAAAGGAAGAAGTCAAATTAGCCTTGTTCACAATTGATATAATCTTTGTGTGTGTGTGTGTGTGTGTGTGTGTGTGTGTGTTTGTGTTTTGAGACAGAGTCTTGCTCTGTGGCACAGGCTGAAGTGCAATGGTGTGATCTGGGCTTGCTGCAACCTCTGCCTTCTGGGTTCAAGCGATTCTCCTGCCTCAGTCTCCTGAGCAGCTGGGACCGCAGGCTTACAGGCAAGCATTATCATGCCTGGCTAATTTTTGTATTTTTAGTAGAAACAGAATTTCACCATGTTGGCCAGGCTGGTCTTGAACTCCTGACCTCAAGTGATCTGCCCTCCTTGGGCTTTCAAAGTGCTGGGATTATAAGCATGAGCCACCACACCCAGCTGGTAAGATAATCTTATACATAGAAAAACCTAAAGACATTATTAAAAACAAAACAAAACAAAAACCTGTCGGAATTGATAACCAATTTCAGTAAAGTTGTAGGGCTCAAAATAAACTTGTAAAAATCAATAGCATTTCTACAGTCCAACTATAAATTATCTGAAAAAGAAATAAAAAAGCAATCCCTTTTATAATAGCTACAAAGAATATAAAATACTTAGGACTCACTCTAGCCAAAGAAATAAAAGATCTATACCAGGAAAACTATAAAACATTGATTAAATAAATTGAAGAGGACACAAGCAAATGGAAAGATATTCCTGGTCATGGAATGGAAGAATTAATATTGTTAAAATGACAACCCACTCAAAACAATTTACAGATTCAATGCAATTTGTATCAAAATAAAAATGACATTCTGAAATAAAATAGAAAAAAGAACTACAAAATTTATATATAACCACAAAAGACCCAAAACAGCCAAAGTGATCCTGAACAAAAGAAACAAAACTGGAGGCATAACACTAACTGACTTCAAAATATGCTACAAAATTATAGTAACCCAAACAGCATTGTTCTGGCGTAAAAGCAGAGACAGACCAATGAAAAAGAATAGAGAGCCCAGAAATAAATTCATACATCTATAGCCAACTGGTTTTTGATAAATGTGTCAAGAATACACATTGTGGGGATGGGGGAGAGAAAGAGAGTCTCTTCAATAAATGAGTGGGGGAAAAGGAATATGAGGGGGAAAAGGAATATTAATATGCAGAAGAATGAGACTAGACCCTTACTTCTTATTATATACAAAAATCAACTCACAATGTACTAAAAATTTAAACTATGAAACTATGAACTATTAAATTGTTAGACAAAACATAGAATAAATGCTTCATGACATTGGTCTGGACAAGGATTTAAAAAATAATACCTCTGCAGAAAACTGAAACTGGATCCCTTTCTTATACCTATACAAAAATTAACTCAAGATGAATTGAAGATTTAAGCATAAAACCCCAAACTATAAAAACCCTAGGAGAAAACCTAGGCAATACCACTCAGCACATGGGCACTGACAAAGATTTCATGATGAAGTTGCTGAATGTAATTGCAAACAAAGCAAAAAATGACAAACGGCATCTAATTAAACTAAAGAGCTTCTGCACAGCAAAAGAAACTATCAACAGAATGAACAAACAGCCTTCAGAATAGGGGAAAATTTTGCAATCTATCAATCTGACAAAGGTCTAATATCCAGAGTCTACAAGAAACTTAAACAAATCTACATGAACAAAACCATAGAACCTCATTAAAAGTGGGCAAATGACATGAACAGACACATCTCAAAAGAAGACATTCATACAGCCAACAAACATATGAGGAAAAGCTCAACATCACTGATCATTAGAGAAATGCAAATCAAAATCACAATGAGATACCATTTCACACCAGTCAGAATGGCGGTAGTTAAAAAGTCAAGAAAAAACAGATGCTAGCAAGGCTGCAGAAAAAAAAGTAATGCTTTTACATTGTTGGTGGGAGTGTAAATTAGTTCAATCATTGTGGAAAACAGTGTGGCAATTTTTCGAAGATCTAGAAGCAGAAATATCATTTGACCCAGCAATCCCAATACTGGGTTTATACCCAAAGGAAAAGAAATCATTCTATTATAAAGATACATGCATGTGTATGTTCATTGCAGCACTATTCACAATGGCAAAGACATGTAATCAACCCAAATGCCCATCAATGATAGACCAGGTAAAGAAAATATGTCCTTTGCAAGGACATGGTAGAGCTGGAAGCCATTTTCTCCAGCAATCTAATGCAGGAACAGAAAACCAAACACCACATGTTCTCGCTTACAAGTGGGAGCTGAATGATAAGAACACATGGGCACACAGTGGGGAATAACACACACTGGAGTCTGTCAGAAGTGGGGTGGGGAAAGGGAACATCAGGAAGAATAGCTAATGGATGCTGGGCTTACTACCTATGTGATGGGTTGATCTGTGCAACAAACCACCATGGCATGTTTGCCCATGTAATAAACCTGCACATCCTGAACATGAACCTTGGAACTTAAAAGTTGAAGAAAAAAAAAGATATTTCCAAAACACAGGCAACAAAAGCAAAAACAGACAAATAGAATTACATCAAACTGAAAGACTTTTGCAGAGCAAAAGAAACTATTAATGGAGTGAGGAGACAACCTAAAGAACGGGAGGAAACATTTTCAAACTCTACATCTGACAAGGTGCTAATTTCCAGGATATATTGTGAACTTAAACAACCCAACACCAAAAAGCTCCACAAAAACAAAAATCCCAAACCCAAAGAAAAACAAATAACTCAATTAAAAAATGGGCAAAAACTACAAAAACATACTAAAAAAACACAGGTGACACAGGTGACACTACAAAGTAACAACACACACAAGTGTGCAAAGTAACCATTTAGCATCATGATGACAGGATCAAATTTACACATATCAGTACTAATCCTAATCCTACTAATCCTAAACATAAATAGGCTAAATGTCCTCAGTTAAAAGATACAGAGTGGCAAGCTGGATAACAAGACAAGACCCACTGGTGTGCTGTCTTTAGGAGACTCATATGCAATGGCACACATAGGCTCAAAATAAAGGAATGGAGAAAAATCTGCCAAGCAAATGGAGCAATCAGATTCATAAAGCAAGTTCTTAGAGACCTTCAAAGAGACTTAGACTTCCATACAATAATAGTGGGAGACTTTAACACCCCACTGACAATATTAGACAGATAATCGAGACAAAAACAGTAGAGCATACATTCGTTTCATTGCCACATCGTATGCACTTTAAAATCAATCACATAATCAGAAGTAAAACACTCCTCAGCAAATGCAAAGGAACTGAAATGACAACACTGTTTTAGACCACAGCACTATCAAATTAGATATCAAGACTAAGAAATTTGCTCAAAACCATACAATTACATGGCAATTAAATAACCTGCTCCTGAATGACTTTTGGGTAAACAATGAAATTAAGGCAGTGTTATGGTTAATATTGAGTGTCAACTTGATTGCAGTGAAGGATGCAAAGTATTGTTCTTGGGTCTGTCTGTGAGGGTGCTTCCAAAGGAGTTTAACATTTGAGTTAGTGGACTGGGAGAGGCAGACTCACCCTCAGTCTGGGTGGGCACAATCTACTAAGCTGCCAGCATGGCTATAATAAAGCAGGCAGGAGAAAATGGAAGAACTAGACTTGTTGAGTTTTCAGCCTCCATCTTTCTCCCATACTGGATGCTCCCTACCTTCAAACATCAGATTCCAAGTTCTTCAGCTTTGGGACTCTTGGACTCACACCAGCGATTTGCCATGGGCTTTCTGGCATTTGGTCACAGACTGAAGTCTGCACTGTTGGTTTCCCTACTTTTGAGGTTTTGGGACTCCAGCTGGCTTCCTTGCTCCTCAGCTTGCAGATGCCCTATTGTGGGACTTCACCTTGTAATTGTGTGAGTCAATACTCCTTAATAAACTCCCCTTCATGTAGATATCTATCCTATTAGTTCTGTGCCCCCAGAGAACCCTGACTAATATAGGCAGAAATCAAAAGTTATTTGAAACTAATGAGAGCAAAGATATGACATACCAGAATCTCTGGGACACATCTAAGGCAGTGTTAAGGGGCAAGTTTATGGCACCAAATGCCCACATCAGAAAGTCAGAAAGATCTCAATCTAACATCATAATTAAAAAAACTAGAGAACCAAGAGCAAACAAACCCCAAAGCTAGCAGAAGACAAGAAACAACAAAAATCAGAACTTAACTAAAGGAAATTGAGGCACAAAAGCTATTCAAGAGATCAGTAAATCCAGGAGCTGAGTTTTTGAAAAAATAAATAAATAAATAAATAAAATAGCTAGAGTAATAAAGAAGAAAAGAAAGAAGATTCAAATAAACACAATCGGAAAAGGCAAGGGGGATATTACCACTGACCTCACAGAAACAAAAACAACAATCAGAGAATATTAGGAACACCTCTATGCATATAAACTAGAACATCTAGAAGAAACAGATAAATTCCTGGACACATACACCCTGGCAAGACTGAACCAGGAAGAAATAGAATCCCTGAATAGACCAATAACAAACTCTGAAATCAAGTCAGTGATAAATAGCCTACCAACTAAAAAAAGCCCAGGACCAGACGGATTCACAGATATATTCTGCCAGATGTACATAGAGGAGCTGGTACCATTCCTGATAAAACTATTCCAAAAAGTTGAAGTGGAGGGACTCCTCTCTAACTCATTTTATGAGGCCGGTACCATTCTAATACCAAAACCTCACAGAGTTACAACAAAAAACGAAAACTTCAAGCCAATAACCTTGATAAACATCGTTGAAAAATCCTCTATAAAATACTGGCAAACCGAATCCAGCAGCACATCAAAAAGCTTACCCACTATGATCAAATAGGCTTTATCCCCAGGTTACTAGGTTGATTCAACATATGCAAATCAATAAATGTGATTCATCACATAAACAGAACTTATGACAAAAACCACATAATTATCACAATAGATGCAGAAAAAGCTTTTGAAAAATTCAACATGCTTTCATGTTAAAAACTCTCAATAATCCAAGTATTGAAGGAACATACCTAAAAATAATGAGTCATATATGACAAACCTACAGTCAACATCATACTGAATGGGCAAAAGCTGGAAGCATTTCTTTTGAAAACTGGCACAAGACAAGGATGCCCTCCTCTCTCACCATTCCTGTTCAACATAGTATTGGAGTCCTGTCCAAGGCAATCAGGCATGAGAAGGAAATGAAGAACATCCAAATAGGAAGAGAGGAAGTCAAACTATCCTTGTTTGCAGATCACATAACCCTATTATCTAGAAAGTCCCACAGTCTCAGCCTGAAAGCTTCTACAGCTGATAAACAACTTCAGCAAAGTCTCAGGATACAAAATCAACGTGCAAAAATCAGTAGCATTC
Organism: Sapajus apella; assembly: GCF_009761245.1. NCBI lineage: Eukaryota > Metazoa > Chordata > Mammalia > Primates > Cebidae > Sapajus > Sapajus apella. Next base: position 205,080 of record NW_022437052.1, read on the forward strand.
CTATACACCAACAACAGTCAAGTCAAGAGCCAAATAAGGAATGCCATCCCATTCACAATTGCCACAGAAAGAGTAAAATGTCTAGGAATACAGCTAACTCAGGAGGTGAAAGAGGTCTATAAGGAGAACTACAAAACACTACTCAAAGAAACCAGAGATGACGCAAGCAAATGGAAAAACATTTCATGCTTACGGATAGGAAGAATCAATATCATTAAAAAGGCTACATTGCCCTATGCAATTTACAGATTCAATGCTATTCCCATTAAACTTCCATTGAGATTCTTAACAGAAATTAAAAAATATATATTTAAAAATTCACATGGCACCAAAAAGAGCTCAAATAGCCAAGACAATCCTAAGCAAAAAGAACAGAGCTGGAGGTATCATGCTGCCCAACTTCAAACTATACTATAGGGCTACAGTAACCAAAACAGCATGGTACTGGCACAAAAAAACAGATACGTAGGCCAATGGAACAGAATAGAGATCCCAGAAATAAGGCCAGACACCTACAACTGTCTGATGTTCTGCAAACCTGAGAAAAACAAGCAATGGGGAAAGAATTCTCTATTTAATAAATGATGCTGGGATAGCTGGCTAGCTGTATGGAGAAGACTGAAACTGGACCCCTTTCTTACACCATATACAAAAATTAAGATCAATTAAAGACTTAAATGTAAAACTCTAAACTGTAAACGCCTTGGAAGACAACCTAGGCAATACCATTCAGGACATGGGAACAGGCAAAGATTTCATGACAAAGATGTCAAAAGCAATTGTGAAAAACGCAAAAATTGACAAATGGGATCTAAATAAATGAAAGAGCTTCTGCACAGCAAAGGAAACTATCAACAGATTGAGCAATCTATAGAATGGGAGAAAATTTTTGCAAACTATGCATCTGACAAAGGTCTAATAGAGAGCATCTATAAGGAACTAAATGAAATTTACAAGAAACAAACAACCCCATTAACAACCTCATTTAGTTGTTAAAAAAACAACAAATGACCTGAACAGACACTTTTCTAAAAAAGACATACATGCAACCAACAATCATATGAAAAAATCTCAACATCACTGATTGTTAGAGAAATGCAAATCAAAACCATAATGAGATACCATTTTACACTAGTCAGAATGGCTGTCATTAAAAAGTCAAAAAATAACAGTTGCTGGCAAGGCTGCAGAGCAAAAGGAATTCTTATACACTGTTGGCAAAAGTGTAAATTGGTTCAATAATTGTGGAAGACAGTGTGGTGATTCCTCAAAGACTAAAGATAGAAATACTATTTGATCCAGCAATCCCAATACTGGATATATACCCAAAGAAATAGAAATCATTCTATTTTAAAAACACATGCTCAGCTGGCTCACGCCTATAATCCCAGCACTTTGGGAGGCCGAGGCGGGTGGATCACGAGGTCAAGAGATTGAGACCATCCTGGTCAACAAGGTGAAACCCTGTCTCTACTAAAAATACAAAAATTAGCTGGGCGTGGTGGCGCGTGCCTGTAGTCCCAGCTACTCGGGAGGTTGAGGCAGGAGAATTGCTTGAACCCAGGAGGCGGAGGTTGCTTTGAGCCGAGATCTCACCGTTACACTCCAGCTTGGGTAATAAGAGCAAAACTCCATCTCAAAAAATAAATAAATAAATAAAAATAAAAACACATGCACATGTATGTTTATTGTATCACTATTCACAATAGCAAAGACATGAATCACCCTAAATACCCATCAATAGACTGGCTAAAGAAAATGTGGTATATATACATAATGAGATAATATGCAGCCACAAAAAAGAATGAATCATATCCTTTTCAGGAATATGGATGGAGCTGGGGGCCTTTATCACACACTGGGGCCTGTTGGGCGGTGGAGAGTGGGAATAAAGAGAGGATCAGAAAAAAATAACTACTGGGTACTAGGCTTAATACCTAGTTGACAAAATAATGTGTGCAACAAATCCCCATGACACAAGTTTACCTCTATAACAAACCTCCAAATGTACCCCTGAACTTAAAATAAAAGTTAAAAAAAAGATTCTGTTTCATATAAAATGGGCAAAAGACCTTAATAGCTATTTCTCAAAAGAGGATGTACAAATGGCTAATAAGCATAAGAAAAAATGTTCAATATCACTAATCATCAGGGAAATGAAAATCAAAACCATAATGAGATACCACCTCACTCCAGTTAGAATATCTGTTACTAGAAAGACTAAAGAAAACAAATGTTAGCTAGGATGTGAAGAAAAGGGAACACTATTATGCAGCCATCAAAAACGATGAGTTTGGGTCCTTTGTAGGGACATGGATGAACCTGGAAACCATCATTCTCAGCAAACTGACAGAAGACCAGAAGATCAAACATCGCATGTTCTCACTCATAGGCGGGTGTTAAACAATGAGAACACATGGACACAGGGAGGGGAGCACTACACACTGGGGTCAGTTGGGGGGAAATAGGGGAGGGATGGTGGGGGGTGGGAAGCTGGGGAGAGATAGCAAGGGGAGAAATGCCAGATGTAGGTGATGGGGAGGAAGGCAGCAAATCACACTGCCACGTGTGTTCCTATGCAACAATTTTGCATGTTCTTCACATGTACCCCAAAACCTAAAATGCAATAAAATAAATAAAGGGGAAAAAAAAAAAAAAGAAAAGGGAACACTTACACACTGTTGCCTCGATTATAAACTAGTACAACTATATGGAGGTTCATCAATAAACAAAAAATGGAGCTACCCTATTAACCAGCAGTCCCACTGTTGAATATATATCCAGAGGAAATGAAACTATGTAGAACAGATACCTGCACTACCATGCTTATTGCAGTGCTATTTACCATAGCCAACTGAACTGTCCAACAATGGATGAATGGATAAAGAAAATGTGACATATATTCAGTCACAAAATAAAATCTTGTGATTTGAAACAATATGGATGAACCTAGAGGACATCATATTAAGTGAAATAAACCAGATTGAGAAAGAGAAATACTGTATGATCTCATATGTGGAATCTAAAAAGAAAAAAAGTTAATATAGAAGCAAAAAGTACAACAGTGGTTACCAGAAATTGGAGAGAGAGAGGGGAAGAAAAGAATGGGGAGAGGTTTGTCAATGGGTACAAAGTTACAATTAGTTGGTGGAATTAATTCTGGTGTTCTATTGTACAGTACAGTGACTGTGGTAGACAGTAAATTATCATATATTACAAAACAGCTAGAAGAGAGGCTCTTAAATGTTCTTGCCACAAAGAAAGGATAAACGCATGAGCAGATGGATACACTAACCACCCTGATTGGATCATTATACAACATATAGGGCTCAAAGCATCAAATCATACTCCTTAAATATTTATAATTACAACATATCATTTAAAAATAAATTTAAAAATTTTAAAAGCATGTGTGTTCTAATGTTTTAGGTGTAGTGTTCTTTAAATATAAGTAGTTTAAATTGGTTAAATATATTGTTCAAACATACTGTATCCTTACTGGTATTTTGGGCTACTTGTTCTATCAATTACTGTGAGCTGATGGAACAAGAACACTGTGAGTGGGTACTAACATTTACTATGATTACAAAATTGTGTAACTTCTTTTATTGCTCTCAATTTTGTATCACAGTTATTGAAAATTTGCTATCAAGTGAGTGTACATTTATGATGATATGTCTTCTTGAAGAATTGGCACTTTTATCTCTCTGAAATGTATCTGTTAATCTCTGTTAATGCTTGTTGACATGAAGTCTGATATTAATACAACTCACATTTGCCTTCTTATGCTTACTCATTGTGTGGTACATTTCTTTTTGTTTTCAGTTTATGTTTTATATTTAAAATAAGTATAAAATAATTCTTGCTTTTTATCAAGTATGACAATGTCTGCCATTTAATCGGAGCACTTAATTCAATTATACATGATGCAATTATTCATATGCATAGATTCAAATTTATCATATTACTATTTCTTCCCATTCTCTCTGTTCATTGGTTCTCCATTCCCATTTTCTTTCCTGTTGAATAGTTTATGTTATTACATTCTATGTCCGCTATTTTTTAAAGACCTAAATCTGTATTATAATTTTAGTGTTTACTAAAGGTATTACAATATTTCCTTAATTTGTAACAGTGTTATTTGAACTACTGTTACACCACTTTACATTTAATGTAAGAATTTTACGAGAGGATACTTTAATTTACCTAACTTCTATCTTTTGTCCTATTTTTGTCATGTATTTTACTGATACATATGTTATAAACTCCATAGTACATTGTCATTATTCATGCTTCAAAAAGTCAGACTTAAAATGTTAAAAAATAGAAATAATCATTTAAAGTTACTTATATATGTACAGTTCTCACTCCTCCTTACCATTTCCTATACATCAATATTTCCATCTTGTGTCATTTAACTTCAGCCTGAAGAACTTCCTTTTGCATTTCTTTTAGTGTGACTGTGCTGGCTTCAGATTCTCTCAGTTTTCATTTATCAGAAAATGTCTTTATTTTGCTTTCATTTTCTAAAGGTATTTTTTTAATGATATATAAACTTCTAGGATGGCAGTTTTCTTTTCCAGCACTTTAAAGATGTTTTTCCATCTTTATTTTCCAGTTTATTCTGGTCTCCATATTCCTGTGAGGGGTCAGTCATCATTTTTATTAGCATTTCCTTGTGTTTTGTGTCTCCATTTTCTCTAGTTCTCCTCAAGATTATTTCTTTATCTTCAGTTTTCAGATGTTTGTTCATGATGTACGTAGAGTGGAAAAAACCTTGCCTGTGTTTTGCTGAACATCATGGATATGTGAAATGTTCAGATTAACTTTGGAAATATTTTGGCTATTATATCATCTGTTTTTTTTTTTTTTCTGCCTCATTCTCTGTAGCCTCCTTTTAGCTTCTGATTAAACCATTTGATATTTCTCCACAGACCATCAAATGTCATCAAGATTTCTTTCAACATATTTTCTCTCTGTACTTCAGTTTGGATGATTTCTATTGACCTTATTTCAAGTTTACTAATTTGCTTTACTGTATTGTCTAGTCTGCTATCAGTTTCATCCAAATTAATTCTTATTTCTGATACTATGCTTTACTGTTGTAGGATGCCTACTTTATTCTTCTTTTAGAGTTTTCATATCTGTTCTGAAATTTCTCAACTCTTCAATTAATATATCTTATCCTATATTTCTCAAAAAGATATTTATTGCTATTTTAAAAAAATATCTGTTTATATGCTATATTCCTTTTCTGCATCTGTGATGGTTAATATCATGTATCAACTTGACTGGGATATGGGGTACCCAGGTATTTGGTAAAATATTATTCTGGCTGTTTTTGTGAAGGTGTTTTTGGATGAGATTAACATTTCACTCAATACACTGTGTAAATCAGATTGTCCTCCTTAATGATGTTGGGCCTCATTCACTTAGTTGAAGAACTGAATAGAACAAAAACCTGATCCTTCCTTGAGTAAGAAAGAATTCTTCCTGCTTGATGACCTTCAAAGTGGAGCATCAGCTTTTTCCTTCCTTTGGGCTTGAACAGAAACATTGGCGCTTCTGAGCCCGCTAGCCTTCTGGACTGGAACTACACCATCAGCTTTCCTGGTTCTCAGGCCTTCAGAGTCAGACTGGAATGAAACCATTGGCTTTCCTGGGTCTGCAGCTTACCACCTTATGTTGCAGGTGTTGAGATGGGCAAGTTTTCATGCTAATGTGAGTCAATTTCTTATAACAAATCTCTATATATCTAAGTTTACTCGTATCATCTATATTTATATATCTATATCTTCTATTGAGTCTGATTCTCCACAGAACTCCAATATTTGTTGTCATTTGTGGATCTCTCCCAGTTTCTTCTCCTTTTGAATAACTTTATTGCTATATCCTAGAGACTTGAGATGATTTGTTTTCCAGACTCTGTATTCTGTTATCTTCCTCTGAAGATAATTCAGTTTTATTTTATCAGGGAGTTAAATTACTGCCAGGGCACTTTGACCTTTGCAAGATTTCACTTTATGCTTTTCTTGAGGGTGTCTATTTTGGGCTTATTCTTAGTACTGGGGTGAATCTCTTAGCCTTGGGATATGATCCTTCCTCTTAAGGCATGGCCCTTTTGAAGTTTTGATGAAAAGTCTGAGATGTTTACAAAAACCTTATAACTTGGTTAAATGTGAATTTCAAGCTGTTTCTGCTGTGCTGCACAACTGCTTGGATTTCTTTTTTGCCTTTTAACCTTTCAGTGGCTATTTTCCTCTCCCCTCAGATCCCTCAGGTCAATAAGACTAGAGCTTTCTGCTTGAATTTTATCCACCAACATCTTACCATATGGACTGGAAAATGCCTTGAAAGTAAAATGCTAGTCCTGGTGGATTTTAGCCATAAGGGTCTCATCCTTCAAGATTTAAATTCCCTCCAGTTTCTGCTTGTTCTTGGTTGCTCTTTAGAGTCTTCAAACAGTTGTTTTAAGATATTTTGCCAGAGTTTATAATTGTTACCACCTGGTGGTTTGTCTCATGCAAGCTGCCCTGCCATCAATGAAATCCAGAAGTCCTTGGCCATTATTTTTTATGTATATAAAGTATATGGATACAGTCACATTATAGAAAAAGTTATAATGTGGGAAGTGCTAAAAAAAAAGGATGTGTTCATTTTTGTGATGATACCGTGTACTTTATTTTGCATTGCTATAACGAAATACCTGAGGCAGATAATTTGTAAAGAAAGAGGTTTATTTGGCCCACAGTTCTGCAGGCTGGTCAGGAAGCATGGCACTAGAATCTGCTTCTTGGCAGGATCTCAGGAAGGTTTCACTTGTGGGGGAAGGTGAAGGGTGAGCAAGCATGTCACATGGTGAGAGAGAAAGCAAGAGAGAGAAGAGGGAGATTCCGGACTGTTTTTAGTAACCAGATCCCACATGCACTCACTGTCATGAGGACAGCACCAAGCCCTTCATGAGGGATCCACCCCCATGACCGAAACTTCCAACACTAGCCCCACCTCCAACAGTGGGGATCACATTTCAATATGAGATTTGGAGGAAACAAACATCCAAACTATATCAAGGACTAAGTGGAGAAAGAATTAACTAACCCCAGGGTTAAGGTAGGTTTCTCAGAGAAGATGTTGTTTGAACTAGATATTGAAAATGTGAAAGTGTTCATCAGAAAGTAGTGCAAGGATATGTAGAAAAAGGCATGAACCAAGTCAATGGCATGAAAATTGTTTGGCAAATAGCCTATTGTGGCACAGAGTGTAGGTTTAAAAAAGGACATTTAAAAGACCCCTAGCCTAATCCCTCTTTACAAGTGAGAAAGTTGAACTTCAAGAAATGGTCACTCGACTAGTTAATAGAAGAGTAAGGACTTGAATCTATCATTAGGCTCCCAGTCAAGCCTTCTTTTGATCCCATCTTGTTATATATGTTATGAATTGGACTATATAGGGCAGTGTTATTTCTCCTAGGGCTGCTATCTATGGGCCTCTTGTATCTAGGCCCTTTCTACACAGCCAACATCATCTCAGCCCACAAAGTGTTATCATCATCTCCACTCTCATGGTGTTCATGTCTTCATCCTAACCTTTGTTTTTGCTCTTTCTGTTTACTGGACAGCTTTCATTCCTCTCTTCTTCCTTCTCACAATTCCTTATGACGCCTAAGGAGCATCTACTCTGTGCCATGTATAATTCTAGACAATGAGATTACCAATATGAAAGCAATATACAGTCATATGTTTCTTTGGGGATACATTCTGACAAATGCATTGTTAGGTGATTTTGTTATTGTAAAACAACATGGAGTGTAACTACACAAATCGAAGAGAGCCGACTATACACTTGGGCTGTATGGAATAGGCTGCAACATGTTACTGTACTGAACACCGTGAGCAATTGTAACACAATGTAAGCATTTGTATATCTAAACATATCTAAACATAGGAGAAGTGCAGTAAGTGTATGGTATTATAATCTTAAGAAACCACTGTCCTATACGCCATCCGTCATTGACGAAAATGTCACTATGTGATGCATGATGTAGTTCCTGTCCTGCAAAGGTGTGATGGGAGAAGGAGCATAATGCTTAAGCAACTATAAAAAATCTTTGATTAGAAAAATACCAGAAGATGTGGAAATCTAGTAGAAAGGTACTCAATCTATTTGGGATAGGTCGTGTGAATCACAGAAGACTTGCTGCAGGAAATGGCGTGCAGAGTAAGATTCAAAGGAACCAGATGACAGGAGGGAGAAGGTAACTGTTCCATCACTGGAAGAGACAGTGATGGGGTTTATTTGGGGAAACCAAAAGATGATTTAACATGGATGAAACATGTGCTTTAGTGGGATCTGATAAGAAAGGATGTTGGAGAGGTGAACATAATCCAGCTTAGCAAGGGCCTAATAAGAAACAGTGAGGTATTTGGGCTCGGTGTGGTGGCTCATGCCTGTAATTCCAGCACTTTGGGAGGCTGAGGAGGGCGGATCACCTGAGGTCAGGAGTTTGGACAACGTGACGAAACCCCGTCTCTACTAAAAATACAAAAATTAGCTGGGTGTGTTGGCAGGCACCTATCATCTCAGCTACTCAGGAGGCTGAGGCAAGAGAATCACCTGAACCCGGGAGGCAGAGGTTGCAGTGAGTTGAGATCACGCCATTGTGCTATATAGCCTGGGAGATAAGAACGAGACTCCATCTAATAAAAAATAAAAATAAAATAAAGAAACGGTGAAGTATTTGGACCTTGTCTTCAGGGTACCGGGGAGATGTTGAAGGTTTACATGGAAGATTGACTCACATCCTTGGCTCATCACTTGGTGCTGTGTAGGGACTGAATTGGAAATAACAAGGGTGGGATCTAGAAGGCCTGTGAAAAGGCTATCACAGTGGCTGGGAAGGAGATGATTGTGTGGATTAGATGATGGCAGTGGCAATAGTGGCTTAATTGAAATAATTTTGGAGGACAAAGGTTTGCAAAATTTGCAATCAAGTGGATGTACATGTTAAAGAAAACAGAGAATGGCTCCCAAGTTATTGACTTGAAAAACTAGGTAGGTAGCAGTACCATTTACTGAGATGGGGAAGACTAGGAAGGAACAGGGTGGGGATGGAGGGTGGGGTCAAGAATTCTGCTTTGGACTGGTTATGTGTGAGGCATCCACCAGTAAGATATCAAAGAGGGCCTGTTGGTTCAAAATCAAATTGGGAGCAAGTGCTCAGAGCGAGTGGTTGACTTCTAAATGTCATCATCTTATAGTGGCATTTAAAGTTACAGGATTATTTGAGATCACCTAGGGAGAACATATATAGATGAAAGAAAACTCATAATCAGGCCCAACAGCACTGATGTGAGAAGTAGAAAAGGAGGGTCTTCAAAGAGAATAGCAGAAAATAGCCTGCGAGGAAAGACCCTCCCCTTGAGTATGTCAATACATGTTATAAAGGCCCTGAGAAGACCTGTAGTAAGGAAACATTTTCTTTATCTAACTCAGCACTTCTTAAGCTTATTTCTTCACAAGACCCTAGAACTCCTAACTAATTCTCCTTTAAAATGCACCTTAAAGTAGCAGAATTCTTAGACTCTGTATAAGAAATGATGTTTTGGCTGGGCCTGGTGGCTCATGCCTGTAATCCCAGCACTTTGGGAGGCTGAGGCAGGCGGATCACAAGTTCAGGAATTTGAGACCAGCCTGACCAATATGGTGAAACCCCATCTCTACTAAAAATACAAAAATTAGCTGGGCATAGTGATGCACACCTGTAGTCCCAGCTACTCAGGAGGTTGAGGCAGGAGAATCGCTTGAACATGGGAGGCCGAGGTTGCAGTGAGATCACGCCACTGCACTCCAGCCTCGGTGAAAGAGCGAGACTCTGTCTCAAACAAACAAACAAAAGGAATGGAAATGATGTTTTGTTTATCTGAGACAGGTGAGAAACACTCCCCTACACAGGCTGAGAAAGTGGAAAGTGCTTCCAAAGAGGAAAAAAAAAATGCATCACAGTACTTGCAGAAGCCAGAACAAGTGGACAAAGACTTAAGGCTTATGAATTCTAGTTTCTTTAAGCAAACGTCTCTGATCATTAGACAGTGATATTCTGGTGTTCTGAGGATGGACTCTGAGGATGGTAAGATGGAAGGCTGCTAGAACACAATAATTTTTGTTTATTAATTTATTTTTCAAAATTTTAACAAGTTATTGTTTATATGCTACTTTTTAGCACATTCTGTGTTTTAAGAGCATGATCAATTTTGAAAGAAGGTTCTGTCATTCTCGCCACTTCACAGGTGAGCCACTTGAGGATTAAAGTGGCTATGTAACTTGTACAGTGGAGGAAGTTGAATTTGAACACAGGTCATCTGGCTCCACGCCTGTGATGAGAAATACACTACTGCACTTCCTGGTGGGCATCAAACCTGGACGTGTTTTGTCTGTGCCGAACTGCTTTCCTTTCATCTCCCCTTGACTTGACTCTTGAGGTGAGGGGCTTGAAACCCCAGAGGGTGCTGATCTGGTTTTCTTTTTTTTTGAAAATTTCTGGGGCTCTTTATATTCCTGTCACAGGCAACTGCTTAAAAGGCTTTTTTTTTTTTTTTTTCCAAGCACTTGATGCTTTGACTTTTAATAGTATCTTGATATGGTTCAAACCCTTTCCCCGCTGGGCTTTGGCGTGGAAAATGCACTTGGCCCAGCTGAACTTTTGGATGGGGACCAGTGTTTGGGGGATGAGAGGTTTGGAATGAGAGGTTTCCCGCTAAGGGACAGCTGTATCAAACCCAGGTAGCCACCCTCTTTCCACAGCCAGTCCTGCCTGACTGTAGGCTTCAGCATACACTATACTTCCCAGCAATGCTTTTCCAGTGACTGCTTCCTTTATGGTCTCTGAGCAGTGCAACTGGCCTTGGTGAGTCTGTTTGCCCTGAGCCCTGGTATCCTACTGCAGTTCCAGCTCTCTGTATGTGTGTGTTTAAATTTCCATATGTCCAGAGGCCTTTTTTTGTTTGTTTTTTATAATTTTTGTTTTTGAGATGGAGTCTTGCTCTGTTGTCCAGGCTGGAGTGAAGTGGCGTGATCTTGGCTCACTGCAACCTCTGCCTCCCAGGTTCAAGCAATTCTCCTGCCTCAGCCTCCTGAGTAGCTGCTACTAACTACAAGCTTGTGCCACCACGCCTGGTTCTTTTTTTTTTTTTTTTTTTTTTAAGTAAAGTCGAGGTTTCACCATGCTGGCCAGGCTGGTCTGGAACTCCTGACCCCAGGTTATCCTCCCGAGTCAGCCTCCTAAAGTGCTGGGATTATGGGTGTGAGCCGCCATGCCCAGCCTATTTTTTTTTTTTTTTCAATCATTTTTTGAAGGTTCTTTCACTGTGGCTGGTGCTGAATCTTTGTTCTCTCAATGTTTCTTTACGTCTCAGATTTGTCATCTATAAAATAAAGAGATTAGATCACGTGTCCTCACAGGTTTTTAAAAAACAATAACAATAATGTGGTCAAAATTTCCTCAGGGTTTACTATATGCTTGATCTCTGTCCTTTTCATCCACTATCTCATTTAATTTTTCCAATAATCAGAAGGAGAAACTGAGAAAGAGAGAGGTCGAAGTACTTGCCCGAGAACACACGGCTCACAGGAAGCAGAGCTGGAGTTTGAATTCTGACTGCAGAGACTTCATCGTGTTTTGCTGTCTGTGCTTGTGTATGGAGTATAGTATGCTCAGCAGGGTTGGTGAGCTTCATTTCACAGGTAAGACATGGGGGCCCTATGGCTCACAGAGGTAGGGAGCTAAAAGGGAACTTCAGAGCAGAGCTTCTGAGCCTGGCATTTGTCAACACCTGTGGGGACAAAAAATGTATTTCAGGCAGGTCCCACAATCTTCTTAAAATTGAAACTTTGTGCATGCATGCATGTGTGTGTGAATGTGTGTGTGTATGTGTGTGTGTGCTTTTTCTGCACTGGGTATTCATTTTCCTTTATCAAATCTCAAAGGGGTAGTGACCCCAAAACATAAAACGCACAGTTGTTCTTAACATTTGGTGAGTCTTATCAACGTATGGATACCCTTCCAGCAAATAACAAAAACAAAAATAAAAACAAAAAGAGATGAGTAGGAGTTATCACCTTATTCTATAAAACAGGGAATAGAGGCTCAGAGAAGAAAAGTGATTTGCTCACCCAGTGTTGGTGATGAAATTATAATAGATTATCTGGAATAATAATAGTATCTGTGGATTAATGGTGACAATAATGATGATGACAACAGCAACTGTTATTTACTAGTACATAACACGATCAAGGCACTGCTCTAAGCACTTTACATGAGTTATCTCATTTAATACTCACATCAGCCCCATGAAGCAATTGTAATAATTAATTTATTTTATAGATGAGGAAACCAAGGTATATAGAGGCTTAAGAAGCAAGTATCACATAGCTAGAAAGTGGCTGAGGTGGTAACAGAGCCCAAGTCTCTTGACTTCTACTCCAGGACCCTTGTTGTACTGCACAAGAAACAGAAGGAAGGTGGGTCCCTTGTCCCTGGAATCCCAAAGCCTGCTTTCTTTGATGGCTCACTTGTAGAAGATGGGAGCATCCTCCTGTCAGTGTATCATGGCAGTATTTATTGCCAAAGGCCTCACAGGTGGTGGAAATGCCCTCACCTGGGAGGTGGTTTCCCAGCCATCACTTGTGGTGACACTTATAGATGAGACACATTTTCTTAACAAATAAGAATCTAACGGATTAGGTCTTATCTAATTATGCATTCTGCATTAAGCTGTAGCATCTCCCTGCCTGACACTGCTGGCATAATTAAACTTAATGTACTTTTAATGATGTCTTCTTAACTCAAGCATTCACATGCGATTAGCATCAAACAGGGATGAGCTGCCGTAGGTCCAGGGGCTGTTTTTGACCAGGACCTCCATAATAAGACTCAGGTTTAGATATGAATGATTCATTGATTTCTCTTTCCTTCCTTCTTTCTCTTTCTTTCCTTCTTTCTTTCTTTCTTTCTTTCTTTCTTTCTTTCTTTCTTTCTTTC
>NW_022437052.1:218125-250625 GCF_009761245.1 Sapajus apella
CTTTCTTTCTTTCTTTCTTTCTTTCTTTCTTTCTTTCTTTCTTTCTTCTTTCTTTCTTTCATCTTTCTTTCTTTCTTCTTTCCTTCTTTCTTTCCTTTTCTTTCTTTCTCCTTCCTTCCTTCCCTCCTTCCTTCCTTCCTTCCTTCCTTCCTTCCTTCCTTCCTTCCTTCCTTCCTTCTCTCTCTCTCTCTTTCTTTTCTTTTCTTTCTTTTTTACAGAGTTTCGCTCTTGTTGCCCAGGCTGGAGTGCAATGGCGCAGTGTCACCCAGCTGATTTTTGTACTTTTAGTAGAGAGGGGGTTTCACCATGTTGGCCAGGCTCATCACAAACTCTTGACCTCAGGTGATCTGCCCACCTCAGCCTCCCAAAGTGCTGGGATTACCCACAGGCATGAGCCACCATGCCTGGCCCATTAATTTCAAGGTTCGCAAATATTCGCTTGGTCGGGGGTAAAGACAACTTGAAAGGCTGGTCACCCTACTTTAAGTCAATAAACTGACATTCTTTTCTAGCCTCGCTTAAATTCCAGGTCTCAAGTCACTGCAACCAGTATGCATTGTAAATTTTGTTCTGTTTAGACCGAGTTGTTGGATGGATAATTGGTATAGAAAAGATTGGGGAGACCACGAGTTAGGGAAAGGGCATTCATTGTATTGGGAGTCACATACCTAAGCTCTAGCAAGTTACACCCTCTCTTTGAGCTTCACTTTATCTGTAAAATGAAAGGGTTGAATTAAATGGCATTTAGGATTCTCTTCAGCTATAGAGGTTATTATTTAAATATGATCTCCCTGATGCTGGTTCCTCCCCATCTCCCGTCCATCCTCCTTATCACTTCCACTAGTAACTTCTGAAACAACAAATGTAGGTCACTCCCCACCCCTCAGAAATCCTCTATAACAGTGAAACTAACAGTGTTTATTGAGTACTTACTTTACCCCAGGCAGTTACATCTATCTCACCTTAGTTTCAGCTGCCCTGTGAGATTTGGTATTTTCTCAGTTTTACTGATGAGGAAACTGTAACTTAAATAAAAGGATTTTCCCAGCTCTGATGGCTGAAAAGTGGAGGAGCTGGGATTCAAAGTTTGTACTTACCTGCAATGCTATGGCCGTTCTCAGATGGTCGCTGTTGCCAGGAGAAAAAAGGTAGCAAACTGACGCAAGAACAGAAAACCAAACACTGCATGTTCTCACTCATAAGTGGGTGTTGAACAATGAGAACATATGGACACAGGGGGGGGAACATCACACGCTGGGGCCTGTTGGGGGACGGGGGAGCTAGGAGAGGGATAGCATTGGGGTCGGGGGCTAGGGGAGGGTTAACATTAGGAGAAATACCTAATGTAGGTGAACGGGGGGTGGATGTAGTAAACCACTGTGGTATGTGTATACCTATGTAACAATCCTGCACGATCTGCACATATATCCCAGAACTTAAAGTATAATTTTTTAAAAAAAGAAAATAAATAAATAAACATCAAGGCAGACATTCACAGCCCTCCTGATCTTGTCCCGGTTTAGTATTTCATGACTTCTCTCTCTTCCCACCCTCTGCTTTGTGTCTGCTGCTGCCACCCCTCGATGCCATTCTATTCATTGTTCCTCACATAGACCCTGATGTTTATGCTCAGATAAACATATCTGATATGATACACAGAAATAGTCTTTGTGTTTATGCTCAGATTTTCCCCTGTGTGGGTCCTGGTCATGGACATCACTATCCTGCATGATTTTATCCCACCACAGTGTCAAGTGCCAATTAGATCTCACCTCTTGGTAAGATTCTTTTCTCAATTTCTCACGCTTCCTTCCCCTGATTTTCAAAGCACATTATTTTTATCTATACTACAAAAAAGGCTTTGATGTATTATAATTGAGTTATTCATTTATGTCTACATTTCCTAACTTGATTGTGAACTGCAGAGGATAAGAGATGCCTATTATGCCTCTCTTCTTCTCTCCCCTCCACCAGGTATATAATTCTGTGCTTATCACTTAGTTGGCTCTGATGCAAGGATAATACTCAAATACTTAACAATGGTTTGGCATGTGCACTGAATTGTAAGAATGGATTCTGGCTATATTGATGTTAATGTGGAACACCAAGCCTACCCAGATGTGTAAATGGAAACAGCCAATGGAAAGACTGCTAAGTGGATTTCTTGTTTATCCCATTGCATTTTACCATACTGTTTCTGCACACTTTTATCCTGTTCCAAGGTGGTTTCCCTTCCAGGTACTTTCTTTTTCTGATCTGATCTTCGTTTTACTTATCAACTTATCAGCCTTTAGACCTCTGTTACATTCCTGAGTCCTTCCAACTTACTCCAGCTGAAGCACCTGTGTTTTCCTTTTTTTTCTTTGAGCCTGAGTCTCACTGTCACCTGTGCTGCCTTCCTCCCCATCACCTATAACTGGCATTTCTACCCATGCTACCTCTCCCCAACTCCCCACCCCCCACTGTCCCTCCCCTATTTCCCCCCAATAGACCCCAGTGTGTAGTGCTCCCCTCCCTGTGTCCATGTGTTCTCATTGTTCAACACCCACCTATGAGTGACGACATGCGGTGTTTGATTTTCTGCTCTCGTGTCAGTTTGCTGAGAATGATGGTTTCCAGGTTCATCCATGTCCCTACAAAGGACACGAACTCATCATTTTTGATGGCTGCATAATATTCCATGGTGTATATGTGCCACATTTTCCCTGTCCAGTCTATCATGGATGGGCATTTGGGTTGGTTCCAGGTCTTTGCTATTGTAAGAGAAAATGGACTTTTAGGAGGAAGAGAAAATGGACTTTGGTGAGCAGCTTGAAGTCTCTACCATTTAAAAAAAGAAATCTAGAGATTAAGAAGGTAGCATAAAAAATTTGATGTTTTCTAAAATGTAAGTTGAACACTGCTGCAAAATGTAACCATTTATTATCTATACCTTCATATAGCTTATTTCTTTTTTATGTTTCTTGTTTAAGAATTTCAGAGGTGAGAGGGCCCTAAAATTCCATTGCTCTTAATTATCAGATGAGGCCAGGGACGTTTGCTTAGAATAATTCAATCTCGTGTTGGATTCTCTGTCATTTCAGCTTCATTGCAGAAGGAGCATCTAGTTGAAGAAACATTGGGATATGTGTTTGAAAGTCATGAAAACACAAATTCAGTAATGATTCCTCAATTGTCAAGCTATTGGCATTGGAAAGGGATGCAAACTGACCTTCACTCAAGGACTTCCCTTGCAGCATCTTGAGTAGCTGTCTGTGTTCTACTCCTTGAGGACACTCAAACAAAATTAGTTCCTTCTTTTATCTAACAACCCTTAGGAGAGTGTAGTGATTCTCAGGCAGTGTGCTATGGAGTTCTAGGGTCTCATGAAAAGGTTTCCAAGGTTATCACCTTGGGCTAGGTGGAGGGCTGAGCCAGGGTTGTGTTATGACTTTTGTTGTTCCCTTCCAGAGAAAATATTTAAAATTACATTTTATGGCTATTGATATACAGATTAATATACTAACATTATATATTAAAACATTTTTTGACCTAAAATTTTATCTTATTCTTATTTTAAAAGAAATTAAACACGTTTTGTGGGTCCCTGAAAGTATTATGGCTCCCAGGCTCTACACTCATTTTGCCTCACGGGTATTTTGCCCCTGGGCTGAACTTCTCCACCATCCCTATAGGAGATGCTAACAAAGTGAAAAATGTGTTTCTCAGAGTTGATAAGAATCAATATCTCAAATCATAGATGAGAAAACTTAGGGTGTGAGAGAATGACTCACAAGGCTATTTAGTGGGTAACCTCACAGCCTGGGCAACTCTTTCCACATCCCATGTCTTTTCCATTTATCCATCTATTCATTCATTCACACATCTGTTTAGTGATATCCGCACTGTGTCAGTCGCAGTGTACCACAGCATCCCATATCCTACGTGATCCTTAGGGTTAGGGCAAGTATTATTATCCACAGGTGGGCCAAATTGGACTTGGAGAGGCTGGACATGAGGTTTCTCCACAGTCTTCTTGCTGCAGAGAACAAGAATACAAGTTCTGTTATACCACCTCCTCGTCCCACTGCCCTCTTCAGCCTGGTATAATGAAACATTTTTATTTTTTAAAGATCTTGGATCACTGGGACTCATGACCAGGTTCAATTTCTGTTTCATCTGATCAATAAACTGTAACATGGAAGGCATTCAGCACAGTGTATCATCTGTTTACTTCAAAAAGTAGCCACCACTGGATCACTTGAAGTCAGGAGTTCAAGACTAGCCTGGCCAACATGTAAAACGCTGTCACTACTAAAAACATACAAATTCACTGGGTGTGGTGGTCTGTGACATGTAATCCCAGCTACTTGGGAGGCTGAGGCAGGAGAATAGCTTGAACTTGGGAGTGGAGGTTGCAGTGAGCCAAGATTGCGCAACTGCACGCCAGCCTGGGCGACAGAGTGAAACACTGTCTCAAAAAATTAAAAAAAAAATAAAAAATAAAAGTAGCCCCCATGCTTGGGTGGTACATAGGTACCCAGTGCCATTAGTACCTCTGTTATCCCCATTTTACAGATGGGAAAACCAAGATGAGACTTCAAGCTGCTCACCAAAGTCCGTTTTCTCTTCTTCCTAAAAGTCTATTTTCTCTTCTTCTAAGCGCACACCTGGAATACATTACCCACATCCCATCTATACAGATGGGAAAGCCATATGTACACAGTGACATTAGTACTTCTGTCAGCCCCAGTTTACAGATGGACTTTACAGATGGGAAAGCCACAGCAAGGCTCTCAACCTTTGAACCCAGCCTGTCTGATTCCTGCCTTCCCATTGTTAATTGTTGAACTCTTCTACCTGCCTTTTCCTGGTTCTCTTCAGCACTTTCCTTTAGAAAATTTTCCTTTTGCTAGTTTTGAATCCCACAATGAAACACATAGGAGATTATTCATCTATCTAATCGTTTTTTATGGATGAGTCAGCACTTGTTTATCAGGAAAATTTAGAATCTCACCTACCACCCAAATCAGCAGGTCCTGAGTGGTTGAGGAGAGCCAAGTTCATTTGCGCCCCCTCCCCCAACTTCCCCCCCAACTGGTCAACTCCACAGAGTCCTCTGACTGGCTAAATGCCCCATGGGCTTTCTTCCCTCAATCACTGAGTAGCACACACTGGAATCCCTTTCCTTGAAACCACCTTAGCTGGTAGTGATTAAAACAATGTGTTCATAAAGAAGCCTTTTTATTTCTAAGTCTAAGGTAATTTTCAAGATAGTGAAGTGTTATGGCAAAGATTTATATGTGTAAGTATGCACATATGTATTTCTAAGTACACACAAAGGGGCCTGAAAGGATTCGCTTCGAGGTAGAAACAACGGTCCCTCCTGGAATACGGAGTGAGAATTGGGGAGGTCCAATTTTTATGAGACATATTTCTATATAGTTTTCATTTTTTTCCAGTGGACAATTGCTTGTTTAATTAAGGAAATTAAACACTAAAAAATATTGTGCCATGAAGAAATGGTTATGATCTTGAGTAAAGTCCCACAACCTCTCTGCGTTCCGGTTTTCTCATTTACAAAATGAGAAATTAAATGATCTCTGAGGGCCCTATCAAAGCACTAATATTCTTCAATTCTTTCTATTTTATTTTATAAAGCACATTCTGTGTCAACCAGTAGAATCACCAGGAAGTATAGGGTATTCCTGTAATTTGCTTTTTAAGAGTAAATAAACTTATGGACTCAATTTCTTCTGCTCCTACAAGCTTTGCAGCATTGCATCTGGCTCATTAATTTCACAGATACTTATTGAGCACATGCTGTGGGGCAGAGAGGATTCTAGGTGCAGGGGGCAGAGCAGGCAACAGGAAAACAAGGTCCCTGAACTCATCAGAAAACAAACACAAAGATAAAAATGTCATAGTCATTACAGATTATGATGACTGGCATGAAGGGACCAAAGGTGTATGGAGAGAAGACTTTCTGAAGAGAAGACATCTGAGCCGACACTTGAATCGGAATGAGCAGGTGTGCAAATAGCTGCAGAAAGGGCATTCCAGGAGGAGGGGCAAGTGCAAGGGCCTGGAGATGCCTTGCTGGAATTGCAGATGTGATCCACTGTACCTGACTACACAGTGTGTTATTGAACGTCATGGAGATGTTTATCTTAAAAAAGTCTGAGCAGGCTAAGCGTGAACCCAGCTACCTGAAGGAGGTAGTATAGTTGGTGTGTATACATGTTCCTGGAAGAATGCAAGCAGGAGGCATGTTAGATAGTGACCCTCCAGCCCTCAAGCTGTCGTAATTGTGAGAGTCCAAGATTCTGGGAACTTGTGTATGATTAACTCAACATGTAGAAAATGATAATCCTAAGTCTTGGGTATATGCAGTCTCTCTTCACCTTTCCCTCCTTAGCACAGGCAGGGCTTCACATTCATAATAAGATTAGAGCAGCAGGAAGTCATTTCCATGGGGTTGGGGCAGCAAGTCTCCTGCGGTCTTCTGACTTGAATCGCACATATGTTTCTTGTCGCTGTTGGTCCTACTGGGCTGGATTGAGAGAGGTTTGGGCAGAGATGGCTCATGCTGCTGCCAGAGAGGCAGGGGGCAGGGGAAGTGTGAGCTTCGGCAGTGTGCTAGCCAGTGGGAAAGGAGAAAGCTATAAGACAGCTGAGAAAAGAACAAATAAACATGCCTGCAGGTGGGCTGATTGCACCTTGTGGGGGTGGGGAAGCCCAAGTTGAAAGGAAATGGCACTGCCGACACCTCTCTCAGGGGCCAAGAAGGGAAGAGATTCTGCAGATTTGACCATTTAATGAGTCTTGGGTTTCTGCAGCCAGGAAAGAGCTACACGAAGAAAATTTGAAAGCACAATCCGTCTGAGATATAGTCCTTGCATTGAGTCATCTATTATTAATTCATTAATTTATTGAGTACTGAATATGTGCTGGGCTTGGTGAGAGAGTGGAGTGGGAAGATTTCTGGAGCTGTAGTTAAAAGTTCTGCGTTGGCCTTGGGGAACCCATTAAATCCCTCTGAGACTGTGTTTCCTCATCTGTAAACTGGGGGTATTGGGGCCCATCTTTTGCCCGAACAAAGTTATTGTGGGACTAGAATAAGGCCAGATGTGTAGAAAATATTTTGCAAACTGACCCTGCTGCAACCCTCTCTTCAGTGGGTGTGGGAGAAAAATGAAGATAAATAACTGATTTTTATTGTAAATCTGTATCTTTGAATAATGGAACATGAGGTAGCTTACAAGGTCATTATTCTAGAGTTTTGCTTTCTGGAGATGGAGGCCTCACTATGTGTATCCCAGACTGGAGTGCAGTGGCTATTCACAGGCACAATCTCAGTGCACTGCAGCCTGGAACTCTTGGGATCAAGCAATTCTCCTGTCTTAGCCTCCCGAGTATGTGGGACTGTAGGTGCATACTACCTGCTCTGCTTCATTCTGGATTATTAACGAAGATTCAGCATTTATCTTTTTGCCAGACTGGGAAAGTCCAGAGCCAGATAACTTTGAAATCTAAACCTGGCTCCACCAACTGACAGTTCTGTGTTAACCTTTTTGAGCATCACAAATGAAAATGTAGATAATAGTGAAAATTAGCTGGGCATGGTGGCACATGCCTATAATACCAGCTACTAGGGAGGCTGAGGCAGGAGAATCATTTGAACCTGGGAGACGGAGGTTGCAGTGAGCTGAGATTGTGTCATTGCACTCCAGCCTGGGCAACAGGAGTGAAACTCTGTCTCAGTAAATAAATAAATAAATAAAAAGAGTATATCATGCCATCAGGCACAGGGCCTGGCTTACAGAAATTCGCCTGTGCCTGATTGTGACCTCTTGATGCCCCAGCAGCTGTATCACCTGGCACTCTTCTGATTAATCTTCTTTAAGAATATTTTACTATTATATAGATAATAGAAAATGTGCAATTAGGGGAAATGGGAGCACCATCTCTGCTGGCATGTCCTTCAGAGAAATGCAAAGGGTTCTTGGTAACTCCTTGGAAGACATTCATTGCAGCCACCTGGGGGGCCCACCTTGAGGCATTCTGTGGAACAGAATTTTCCCCACCTCCTTAAATTTCTAGTGAACAGAACTTTCCACACCTCCCTAAGTTTCTAGTGATGGAACAGAAATATCTGTCCTGTCAGATCACCCTTCAATTTGGTTCTGCCTGCCAACAATATTAGTTTCCTTCTTTTCACTCTTTTATTTGTTTATTTGTTAAGGGACAGTTCTTGGCCAATTACATCTTCAAGTTAACTGATGCATGCTTTTACTATTTTCCTTCATGTAAGGGATATCAATCACATCCCCAGCAACCGTCTGTCATTCTCATTTGACAGAGTGCAGAGACCATCATAAGTCAGGATGTTCATATTTTAGCTGCAGCTCATCCACTCTTGCTTTGTGACTTTGAACAAGTCTCTTGATCTTTCTGCGCTTCAGGTTTTTAATTTATAAAATAGGAATAATAATCTCTACTCCACCCATATTCAGAACATTGCTGTGGACCAAGACAGGTGACAGTTATGAAAAAGCTTTATGGCTGTGGAATTCTGTGGCAATGTGAAAGATGATTATTCCAGAGTAACCATCACTCTAAGTAAAGGAGTCAAATGTAGTGAGTGGAATTTTGTATATGAGTCAACACAGGGTACAGATTTTTCAGTGGCTTCTTAAAGCACTAAACTGCTGCGTGGCCTTGCTGGCCTGTGTATTAGCATAATTTGCCTCTATCATTTTTCTGTTTGTACACTCTCATTTGTTTAGGCAAACTTCATCAAGTCCTCATGGAATGTATGCATTTAGTGTGTTTTTTAACCACAGTGGAAACACAGTTAATGCAAAGTTGACAGCCAACTGTGGATGTCCAGTCTCTGCTGCAGAAAAGAAGTAAACATTAACAATAAAAACTCCCCTTCTCTCTCTGAAATGATTCAGAGGGTGAGAGAAAAGAGAGAGTAGGGAGAGACTCTCTGCTAATAGACTATATTCCAAAAGATGAAGAAAATAAAATTTTATGGACAGAAAGGCACCCCTTTGAGGACTCATTTATTGCATCCTTAACACCAAATCTTTTTCAGAGAGCTTTCAATTATTTATGAGTTAACACTCGCAGCCCCTTTTCCAGTCCCTAGGAGAGGATTCTTTCCTTTGACAGCAGAGGAGAAAATGGAGGCCGACAGAAGTCAGGATGGTGACATTGGAGCCTCAATATACACAAATGGATCTGGACATGAAAAGTTTGAATTCAATAAAATTGGTTTGAAACCAGCTGCTAACTGTGGAAACAACTGGTTGGATCTCAAACACAGGCTTCGTTTTTCTTACTTCGTTACATGGTTTATAATTTGTCACTGATTGATGAATCAATCGAATAACCAATTCTTTTGGTTCTTCGAGATGAAAATGTAACTCAAAGTAACTAAGCAAAAGAGGCAATTGATTAGTTCATGTCCCTGGGAAACGTGGTTAAGGGGGCCGGCCTCTGGAAAATTGGGACCAGGGACTCACATGCCATCAGGACTTTTTCCTTCCATTATACATTTTGGATGTTATCTTTGCTCTTTCTTACTGTAAAGAGGCTTTCTGTACATGATTTAGAAGACAGCCTTGGACACTTTTTGCTTGCACTCAAAAGTAAGACCTCCTTCTCCTTTGATCTCCAGATTTAAAAATCCTGGGGAAGGATTCTAATTTGCTCAACTTGGGCCATATGATCATATATAGCCCAATCATTGTAGGCCAGCTCAAAAAGGGACTGTAGTTGCCTGGGCCAGAGGTGTGGGTGGGGCAGGGTACTAAGACTGGCAGTACAATGGGATCACATGATCTGAGCTCCTCCCCAAAGGAAGGAAGGCCCTGTTGCCAAAATCCACAGATATCTACTACCGGTATTATACTGTTTTTTTCCTAATGCTTTTCCAATGCCTGAGAAGCTAATTCCTATATCATTACTAAATGAGCTCTAACCAGTTCATTAAGCTGATTACTCGATCCAATTGAATTAATAGCATCTGTTTCTTTCTTAAATGAGTTTGTATGTGAAGACAAGACCTTCAGGTCACAATGCATTTTTTTGAAATAAAAATTAAAATGATTTTTTTTTTTTCTGATCAGGTTTCAGAGCAAGATGGAGAAAAGGATAAAGAGTTATTTTATTTTTCTAGCATATTTATATAAATATCAGTTTAATAAAATCACTTTTTACTCCTGGAATCATTTAGATAACTACTTAATCTTCCACTTCAAATTCTATATACATTCAGCATCAGGCTTCTTTGCTGAATAACCAATTTCACTGTCTTTCACGACAACTTTTTAGGTGTACACATTAAAACAAATACTTCCCAACTGTAAAATTGTGACCTTTGCCTTCAACATCCTCTATTTTTTTAATTGTGAATCCTTTTCTTACCTTCCTGCTCACTTACCCTATCCTTCAATAATTCCTATTGAAAATTATAATTAAGAAAACACCTTGTAACAGATATGTAAGGCCAGTTTGACTTTGTCAGATATTTTTGCCTATTGAGTGCATTTACAAAGAAACTTAACAAGGTTTGTGGAATAAAAGGCTTTGTCTTGGATAAGGAATTTGGGGGGATACAGTAAACACTAAGGAAATGTTTTTGGTTGGGGGGAAATTTGGTCATGATGCTGAAGTCTCACTATCTAGGCATTTGCCTACTCTATTGAGATTTGAGACTAGTCTTAGTTACAGCTCTCAGCTGCCTCTGTATAAAACACCTTCCCTAGATCATTGCCCAGTTTATCCAGATATCCTCAAGTAACGCTGAGTTTTAGGATTGTTTAAATGTGAGAAAATCTCTTTCTCACATGCAGAGTACCCTGGACTCTGAGCCAGGAGAACTAGCTTCTAGCTAGTCTAACTAGGAACTTATGTGACCCTAGGCAAGCCATTTATTCTCTAAGATTTCATGTTCACTTACTGTATTATAAAATATAGTTGTATAAAATAATGATTAGATGATTTCTAAGGTCCCACCCAACTCTTAAAGACTTTTCTGAGTCTTCATTCATTTATTTAAAACATTCATCCAGTTGAAATGCTACTATCTCTTTCCAAAGATATTGTGAGCAGGAAGTCAGACCATGTATGTAAAATGCCCAGTGCAGTGTAGATGTTCAATAAATAGCAGTGGTAATGTTTATAGCTATTAATTATTCTGCCACATAGTTCCCATGACCTGGTATTTATGGACTGACTGTGTGTGCTGTTTTCTTTGCTGGTCACAGCAGCCTTATTGTGGCAATAGTCCAAACACTTACACGTAGAGCCCTTACATGCACTAAAGGAGCCCCTGCCATGTGGTACATATAAGATTATTGTTGTCAATATCTCCCATTGGCCAAAAAGCCTACAATTATTCAGGAATTCAGGAGAACATTCTGCTATATCAGTAAAGGTGGATATGTCGCAAAGAAGCTTCCCTTCTTCATCTTGTGCTCATGGTGATTTATACGTGCATCATAGTTCCCTTTTATTGAATATAGACTGGGTTCAGAATCCTCCTCAACACAGTGCCTTTGATAGAACAACACCTACTGGTGCTCTGGTAGGTGCTCTGGCTCCTTGTCTGGTGACTTTCTTACATAATCAAGCAAGTGCCATCCACAGGTGGCAGGTCTTCCCCCTTCTGGTAGCATCCTTCTGGGTCTTTTTACTGGAAGCTCTCATTTGGACAGATGGCTTCTAGTAATCTGTTATGTGAGTTCCTGTGCTGTAGCAATTGCATAAAATCTAGGTGGCTAAAGTTCTGCTTCTACTTCTGAGCCTCAGTTTGCATGTGTATAGAATTAGGATAGTGATCTTGCCCCACAGAGTTGCTACCATGAGGGTTAAATGAGAGGAGAGGTGAAAAGTGCCTTGCACGGTGCCCAGCACATAATAGATGCCTACACTGTGCTATTTCTTGCTAAGCTCAATACCTGATACATACATGAATTTCTTTTTGAGCTCCAGAAACTTCAGCAGCTCTCTAGCTCATGATGAATTAAGCTCCCCATGTCCGGTCCAGGCTTCTCTTTTACTGCTCTCCTTGGCAATGTGGTGCTGGCTACATTGAGTGCTTGCACTTTCCCAAAGAAACCTTGCCTATTCCCATCTCTATGCCTTAGCATTTCAGCTCTACCTCTCTCATTCATTACACCATTCAATGAATACCGATTGAGGAATTATTATGTGTCAGGCATTGTGCTGGGCAGAGAAGGTCCCTCTTCTTGTGAATAGAAATTCTAGATGGGGGCAGGGGAGAGAACAATAAGCAAGTAAACAAGATATTATTAGGCAGTGATGAGTAATGCAAGAGTGAGTGACTTCAGAGCCAGTTTAGATAGGGTGGACAGGAAATGCCATCAGGGGAGATGACATTTTGCATTAAGATGTGGATGATGGGGAGCCAGCCTCACAAAGATCTAGGTGAAGAGGGTTTCAAGCTGAGGAAACAGCAGTTGCAAAAGTGCTGAATGGGACTATTCTTGGCATGTTTGAGAAACAGGACAGAAGCTGGAGTAGCTGAAAAAGAGAGATCAAGGGAAGAGGGATGTGGATGGTCATGTAATCCGAGCTCAGAGGCCCTTCTTCAGAGACTGGACACAAGATGATGAGGGCTTGTGGACGATGACCCAGGCACTTTGCTTTTATTTCCATCTGGCATGTACCAGCTCGAAACTTGTGTTTTACTTAGTGGTGTTTATGTGTCTTATTTTTCCCTGATGCACTGTCAACTCTCCGAGGGACAGGACTACCACTTATTTGTCTCTTATTCTCCATGACATCTACTCGTGGACATGGGTGCTCATTACCTATATTTGTTAGAAGGATGAGTATATATTATTCTGGGACAAAAGTGAAAGTGAAGCTTATTCAATCTTTTGGGGGAAGGGAGGGCTCACCTGTAGGTCTCTGAACAGGTTCTGGCTGCAGAGACACCTGGCAAAAAGAGCAGGAAGACTGGGCAAAGCATAAACCACATCTTCAGGCAGAGTCCCCTGCTCTCTCCTGAGGCACATTGTTAGGTCTGTCTGATCGCCTGCTTGAATCTCTGACCTTGGCTTCTCTGGCCTGTCTATGCATTGGGCTGAGCTCTTCTGACTGCAGCTTCCTTCCTTAAACCCAACTTCTTCCTTGCCTAAATGCATGTAAGTGTTTAACTTCTCTGAAGGTTTACCTGATTTGAGATCTTTGTCCTACTTCTATTCAGCCTTGTCTTGTCAGCTGCCACATCCCAACATGCTACTGGGATGCTATAATTACATAAGACAGGGTTTCTCAGCCTTGGCACTACTGACACCTTGAGCTGCATAGTTCTTTGTTGTGTAGGGTTTCCCTGGGCATTGTAAGCTATTTAGCAGCACCCTGGTCTCTATCCACTAAATTCCAGTTGCAACTCCATCCACAGTTTTGACAACCCCAAATGTCTCCAGATATTTCTAAATGTCTCCTGGGGACAAAATCGCCCCTGGTGGAGAATTGCTGACAAACAGGATCTTAGGTATTGTTAGATTTATTCTCTTCCCTTCGTTTCACAGATGAGAACACTGAGGCCAAAAGTAGTGAAATGGGTTGCCCAGGGCCATTACAGCAAATTGGTAGTAATGCAGGCAATAGACTTCCTATCTTTAAAATCTCTGTTCACTGCTTTCCTTAGCATGGTGAAATCTCCCCTAGAGGTGGTGAAGTAAAGTGGAAATGCTGTATGTAACACTGAAGACAGACTTGGATTAGAATCCAGGCCAAACCATTGGTTGGCTGCATGACCTTAGGTTCCAAGCTTCCATTTTCTCTTATGATGGTGATAAATGCTCACCTTGCAGGATTGTTTTGTGGACTAAAAGATGTACTTGAAACCCTAGCATCCTACCTGGTATGCTGCTGGTGCTGAGCAAATGCTGGTTCCCATTCTTTGGTGTGCTATAAAAATGGCAAATAGCATTGAGGAAGAGGACTTAAGAGTTAGAGTCACCAGAGGACTTGGTATGTTCAGGAAGATGCAGTTGATGGGCAGTGCCTTCCAGTGGACTATGTTAAAAATGCAGGTGGTGTGGTCTGGTGTCTATAATGGAAACAGCCATGTAGTTTTCTGGTTTGGAAAATAACTGACCTTGTCGAAGGGTGACTCATTGGACAAAGTTGTTTTATTTCCCTTTCCTGAGGAGGGACTTCTGTGATGATTATCTTATCTCTAATGTCCTGTGTCTCTTCTCATCCCCAGCAGAATGTTATGTTATTACAGAGACTCCTAAAGGTTAAAGGAGCATGTAGAGCTCAAGTTGGGGAACTATGTCTTTTCCTCCTCTGGTATCAGATAAATTTAATGACGTTTTCTTCTTTAGGACCATGGAGGTTTGACATCTGGGGCTATCTTGCCCAGTCTAGGCTCTTACTCACTGGGACTCCTGGATAGAGGAGATACGGTTCACAGGTACAATACTGGCCTCTGGCTTTCACAAGAAACCCAGTTTCCTTGGCCCATAGACATTCTTACAACTCAGAATGTGCCCAGAGCAACAGGAAAGAGAAACCACATGGGAAAAGTGAACTGCCATCAGGCAACTTGGGCTCTGTGACTGGTCTGGCCACTGACAAATATTCCTGATATAGCACTTTGTAATTTTCAAAGACGTTTTCATGAATGCTTTTTTTGATCTGGGTGGCCAGAGTGTAGTTCTCAACCCTGACTGCCCATTGTAATCACCCAGGAGTTTGAAGCAAAATAATAATAATTATTATTAACAAACCTTCTGTGCCTGTGCTTCATCTCAGACCAACTAAATCTGGAGATATGTCTTGGACATTGGTGATTTGTTTTTAAATTTCCCTAGTTGATTCTAACGTGCAGGCAGGATTGAGAATCACTGCATTTGTCCCATTTCTTTGATGAGTACATTAAGACTGAGGGTAGTACATATTCTAGTCCAAGCTTGAAAGGCAGAGGCAGGAGAAGCCAGGTATTGTAAACCCTAATCCACTGGCCTTCCCATTGTCGCTTCTCTACTTATAGTGTGACCTTTGGAAAGTAACTTCTTCAAGGACCGAACTTTTAATTTTTTTTTGAGGTGGAATCTTGCTCTGTTGCCCAGGCTGGAGTGCAGTGGTGCGATCCTGGCTCACTGCAACCTCCAACTACTGGGTTCAAGCAATTCCCCTGCCTCAGCCTCCTGAGTAGTTGGGATTACAGGCATGTGCTACTATGTCTGGGTAATTTTTGTATTTTTTTAGTAGAGATGGGGTTCCACCATGTTGATCAGGCTGGTCTCAAACTCCTGGTCTCAGGTGATCCGCCTGCCTTGGCGTCCCAAAGTGCTGGGATTACAGGCGTGAGCCACCATTCCTGGCCAAGAACCTCACTTTTTAAAAACTTTACCCCCATAGAAATGTTTTCGTAAATAACACATAAGCACTTGTTAAGGAAAAAGATTGTGATTTTGTCTCTTATTCAAGATAGGTTGATTTTTTTTTTTTTTTTTTTTTTTACTTTATTTTGGTGAAAGACATCCATGCTTACTCCTGCAGGCCTTGCTGACTCCATCTCAGTGCCCATCAGGGTGTTATTGATCAGATGAGCTGAAGAATAGGAATATAAAAGATTCAAAAAAAAGGCTTGGTGACCTTGACTTCCTTCCTTCCTCTTCCCCTCTCCTGGCCACACAGAGAACATCAACTTAATAGTGAACTCTAGGGAACTGGAATAGAAGAAAAATCAGAGGATATGCATTTCAGTGTTCACACTTGTAGCATCTCTCTGACAGGGGTTTGTTCTAACTCCAGTGTTAACCTAATTTTACTATGGAGTTACTTTGACCACTAGTTGAACCTAAATCCATTGCCCTTGTGATGACCAGAACTGATCCTGAACTTGCCCAAACAGAAAAAGTTATCTCCATTTTCCTCATGAAGGCCCTGGGACCCTCTTCCAGGCTGAATCAACTATTGGTAATGGGACCTGGTTTTTAGTCCCCTCCCTTACCTGCTTGCTACTCCTGAGGCTAGATCCACTGTAAAGGTCTGCAAGTGGCACTCTTCCCTCCCCTTTTCTTTTTTCGTTCCTGTATAGATTTAATGATATGTCATGCCCTAAGAGCATGGAGTGGGTTTCCAAAAGAGTGGCAGGTGTGGCTTTCACCATTCCATTTTCAGTTAGTTTGGCATAACAGGTAGGTAGAGAACTCACTTGGTATTTCCTGGCCATTGTTCATCATGACCTGGTTAACAGTGATGTGGGTACTTGGGGGTGTAAAGGCTTGCATTTAGACAGACTTAG
This sequence comes from Sapajus apella, assembly GCF_009761245.1. NCBI lineage: Eukaryota > Metazoa > Chordata > Mammalia > Primates > Cebidae > Sapajus > Sapajus apella. The sequence continues at coordinate 234,411 of NW_022437052.1, forward strand.
TTCAGGTCCTGGTGTTGTCACTTACATAACTGTGAGAAAGTTACATAATTTCTTTAAGTTTCAGATTCTTCATCTGAAAGGCCCTACTTTGAGGGCTTTCATCATGGTATAGAAGGTATGAAGTATGCCTTACGTAGTAAGTGCTCAATACGTGGCAGCCTATGCAATGATAGCCGTTATGACCATTGTCCAAGCTATTTGAGAGTAAGGCAACAGAAATCATTCTTCTGCAGTCACCTGGTATGAAGAGCTTCCTCACTCAGAGGTACTCTAGACACTGTGAGGTGTATGCAACAATGACTGTTTGCTTCACACAAGCCTGTCAGTTTCTCTTCTTTCTCCCAACCCTTTTCTATCATGGTAGTTACTGTCCATGCTACTGTTTGAGCTTCTCTGCTCATTTATTTTAGACCTCTGGTCCTTGTTAATATGCAGTGTTCCTTGGGAAAGAAAATACTTGAAGCTGTTCTTAATCACTGATATCTAAGTATCAACAAATGCCAGATCCTTTACAGAAAGCCATTTTGCTTAAGGGGGAAAAAAAGCTTTTAGGCAAGAATGAAGGTTGTGGTGTCTGAGGACCAAAATTAGCCTTTAGATAATCTAGACTTATAAGCATGGTCTAGATTTGGTTCTGGCTGTGACTTTGTGCACATCACAGCTATACCTGGAATCCAGCTTGGGGACGTCTGGGAGACATTCCATGTTACCCATCCAGTTCCCTAGAGGTACTGTGATGGCTGCAAGTCAAGCCCTACTTTTTATGCAATTGGAACTGTGACTCCTGGAAGCCAAATATGACTGTTTGCTTTTTGTTGTTGTGGTCATCCTGTTTGGATGAATAAATGACAATGTCCTAGTTCAGCTGAAACGACTTGAGAGCTGTTTGTGAGTTAGAAACAGTGGTCACAGTTAAAAACCTAGTGGTCTTAGGCTCTGCAATAAGGAAATAATCTCTAGAGCCCCAACTTCAGAAATGGCACAAAAATGGAATGGACAAATATGAAAAGTAGATAATGGATCCACAGTGATTTAATATTCGGTGATATTTTCATTTTATGCAAATACCAAAAGAAAAAAAACCCTGGCTATTTGAAAGAAAAACAGGAACCAAAAAATATTTAGTGTTTGATCAAGCAAGAATCCTTTCACACATCTGCTAAGAGAGTTAAAACAAATATAGATATTAAATAAAAGGCCCAGATACCAAAGAGCAAAATTTAATGAAAGCCAGAACTGTTAAGTATGGATTCCTGTTGAGAAAAATGTCAATCTCTTTCAGAGTTTTCCCAATGCTCTATTTTTAAGAAAAGTGTAGTAAAAATACATAATACAAGTTAACTTTTTTCTTGCTTTTGTTTTCCTTTCACCTCTCCATTGATGAAAAGCATATTTCACCGGAGTCTTGGACCCCCTCATAGCATAGACCCTCATTTCTAGCACAGACAGTCTCTCTTTATCCGGTCATGTTACTGGTGGGCTCAGTGGCATCTTACCAGGCCAAAGGCAAAAAGTCTTTGAAGCATGTTGATGGTAGAGGGTTATTTCCAACTTTTCCAAGATGCAGACTCCCTAAGGGTGGGTCACATCAGATTCTGCAGTGGTAGGCTGAAGGCTGAGAAAAATCTTGTGTGAGGGCAGGGGCTGGGGACATCAGCTGGTAGTAGTGAAAAACAATCATCCATCTTGAGGGTCCAGTTTCATGAACCATGCCCACATTGACACGCAAGAGACTGAACAACAACACTTGAGTAGAAAGAGTGAAGAGCTTGATTTTGGAAGATTCTTTGCTATGGCTGATGACGGGAGAGTGGAGAGACATAGAGATGGTGTGGGTCCACTGAGACAATCCACAGATAAGTCAATCAAGCTGCACCTACCCCTAGTTAAGCTCCAAAACTTTTAGTATGTCAATTGCTAATGATAACCCCTAGCAGAGAAAATTGGATAGAAGTAGGGGGTAAGGGAACAAGCCAGAGTACGGTTATCAGTAATAGCTAATGACACATGGCACGTACTGAATCATGCACCTAGGAGAGTGACTCCTGGAGAGCTGGAAGCCAGTTGCACCAAGAATGAGAGTTGGGATCTCCAAGAAAGCTATATACCAGGGATTCTCACTTACAACCAAAGTTGCAGTCAGCCTGGGCTGCTCTCTATGAACCCTGCCACTTCACCAATCTTGCTTTAGTTCAGCTTTGTAGTCCCAATCATAAGTATATTGGAAGACAACGTCCTCATGCTATCTTAGCTGGGGGAAGGTCAGCCTCTTGGGTTAGAAGCTGGGATCAAAGGTCATAATGACACTTAAGGTCCTTTAAATGTCATTATCAACTTAATCCATCTCCCTATACTTCTTCAATTAATTCTTTGGGTATCTCACTATCTAAAGATGACAGAGCATTATCTGGCCACATGGTAAAACAACACTTTATATTAACATGAAAACCCAAGTTCTTTGCATGAGCATAAACTTCGCATTTGTTTTCTCAAACCTAGGACAGGGCACACCATGGAAAGCTCTATTTCGTGTGAGCTTTTGATAAGGCTTCCTCTCCCAAAATTATTCCATCACCTTTCCTTTACACTTAGCTTGCACAGCATTGCTCCCCATGTCAGAGGCTCTATAGAAGAAGAGTGTCTACTCCATAATGGGGATCCTTAGATGTCAGGTAAAGAAAAAGTGAGAATAGTGGGCAGTATCTCCCTGGCTGTTATCTCTTCCCAAAATTCTGCTTGGTTTAGGAGGCCAAGTGCCCTTCAGCCACCAGACTGTCGTTGAGCCTGAGCACACCAGAAGGACATGCTTCTCAGGGCTGAGGCTGACTCTAAAGAAATATATCATACCACCTATGGCCTATGACATGGCCTTTCCACATTAAAGGAACTGTTTTTCTGAGTAGCACTAACTTCAGAAGTTCTCTGGTTGTACATCCGCCCCTGATTTCTCCACCACCCTCATCCTGAGTCGCTTTTCACCTGTGTTCTCCACTAAATCAGTGCTTGAGCAGTGCCCCACCTGGGGAAGGCAGCCCACTTCTCCAACAATGTCTGTCTCCATCAAAGACTTGGGGCCAAGGAGTGGAGGGTAACTTGGAGAGCCCCCATGGAGAATTAGTTTGAAGGTTGCTTTTTTTCCTCTTTCTTGTAAGGTGTAACAAATCTTGAATCTCCAATCTGAAAACTGAAGAGGGGTGGGTAGGGAGTTGGGGTTAAGAAGTAAGAAGGAGGGGGCCTAACAAAACCTGCAAACCATGAATATTAGTAAGAAAAAAAATTGCACACACTAAGACACACTAACAACTGAATTAAAATAAAACAATGCAGTTTCCTCATTAGTGTTCCAGCGACTCTACTGTCAGAGACACAGGGTTCATTAGACAGGGTTTCTCTCCCCTTATTGCAGTACAGTGTTATTTTTTTCATCCTCACTTAGCAAATGGAAAAGGGTGAAAGAACATCAAAAAAGGAAAACGGACAGCAAAATGGTTTTTCAATTCTTCAGGAAAATCTGTTGAATCATCCTTCTTGTGGTCGCAGTGGTTGGTGGTGGTTGCGTTTCATTTTGTTGTTTTTGGCACTGAAGGGTTTGGGATGGGGCTGGGGAGCCCAAGCCTGCTCCCCAAGGGGTCTCCGTCTGCTCCAGTTACAATCCCGTGGCTCCTAAGGGCATCCCTGAACTGTGGCTCATGCAAGGAATCGATTGCATGGACTTGGGGAAGTCATGGCTGACCACCCGACCATTCTCTCCACTGCCGCCGCCGCTGGCTCCTGCCCCGCTATTGCGGGGGAGAGTCGATGTCCTTATGGCTTCATTGATGGATTGCTGTGGGATCAAACAGAAACCCTTTTCAGGAGGACCGGGGGCTCTTCCCCGGGTCCTTGGCAATGACAGGCAATGGGAATGAGTCAAGACTGGACTTAATAACTCCAACTCCGTTTCTGCATCCACCCCCTTTACTGTTCTATAATGCTAATTCTGACTTCCCAGGAATGCACAAAACTACCACTTGGCTCTGGACATATCTGATCCCTCTCTTAGCCTCAAGTTGAATGTTCATGAGATGTGTTAGACTGGGTGAGGCAGAAAATCCTTTCTTATTCTTAACATTCTGTGATTTTTAAAGGTGGAATATTTCTTTATTATTGATTATTGCATAATTTAGCAACACAACCAAGCGGAAAAGCTTCTGGGAATGGGGTTTAGAAAACTTGCATTCTAGTTCTGGTTATGACATCAACTAGTCATGTGACTCTGTATATATCTTCTTAGTGTTCTAGAACTTTTAAACCTCCATGTCTGTAACATATGATTATCTAAGCACCTACACACTGTTATTAGCAAGAACGGTGTTACCGCATGAAAAATGCTTTGAAATGTTAAAAGAAATTGAGGGTGTGATATTGTTGGGTTAAAATGGAAAACTACCTGTGATTTGCTTCAGAAAAAATTCTAGCCTACCTCTATAGCGGCATGTGTTAAGGGAATGTAGGACTTGTTTGAATAATACAATATGCAAAATGTAATTGGAAAGGAACATGTGCTAAAGAAAATGAGAATGCATTCCAAAGACTATCATCTGTGCGTCAACTGCTTCCCATCAGCACATATACCTTGTACTTCCAGAATGACATATCAGCTGAGTGCCTCTAAGCTTGTGATTTCTAGAATGTTGGAATTCTAGGTCTGAAATGGACTCTAGGGATCACCCCAGAATCAGCTAAATGGAATATTCAAGACCCCAATGTAGGTCTAGAACCATATCCTCTTAGACAAGAGGAAGCGTTCTGTTCAGAGTTCCTTTAGAGAAAGACTGTTGATAATACAAAATCCAGACCCTTCTCTTTTTCTGCCCATCTCAAATTTCCCATTAAAAAAAAAATCACATAATTTTTGAGGTGCGGTTTGGTTTCTTGGTGGGAATCAATATCAAGGAGAATTGTCAATGCGACCTACCCTACCTCTTCTCCAGGGCGTATTCTGTTCTCACTGTCTTCTTGAAGCCTTCCTAGACTACACCAGCCTCCTCTAAGTTCCGGCCTTTCATCTTGCACTCATTCTCTTGTAATGGTTCTACCTCCAGTGTGTAAGTTTTGTCTTCTGTAAGAGAGTTTTCTGGAGGAGGGCAAGGGCCATGTCTTCTCAATCCTCAGCTATCCCACAGAGTATCCAGTAAGCAATTAAATGCATAATAGAGGTTTTTGAATTTGTCTAAGAAACACCAACCACTTAGCATCCTTCTCAAAAAGTCTATGACTTTCTCTCTTACATATTGCCATCATTCCAGTGACCGGAGAAATCAACCTTCTATGGCCTGACAGAGATAAACAGGGCAGCTTTGATCCATTTTTTCCCTCTGCTATCCTTTTATTACTGGCAGTTCTGACAATGTTTTAAAATGTTCTTTTTAAAATCCATGATTCAGACAGATTTGCCCCATATGATGCACCACCCACACTGGTTCTGTCTCCTCCTCAAACCTAGGACTTGATTTATTTACATTCTCCCTTGGCTATCTTCCACTGAAGAGAAAGTGTGACCTGGATTGCATTCTTGTAAGTCAAAGGCCAAATAGATACTACCTTGAACTACACCAGGGAAATGTGAAATAAAAATATTAGAAATTAATGGTTACTTATCCTTACCTAAAAATATTGAAGAGAAAATAACATTTTATTTATATCTGTGAGAAATATGGAAACTTCTGTAGATTAGCTCGGAATGTCTATCATTCATGATTTTTCTCTGCTACATCCCTTTAACTAAGGAAAAAGAAAACCACTGAAGCTTACACAGATCACCTTGGCCTTCGTTCCTTATAAGCCTCACATATTTTCATAATAGTCGATTGAAGTTGTTGGTACTTCATGAATTTGTCTTAAAGGACAAGATTGATAATCTAGTCAACATTGGTGCTTGCCAAAGTCTGAGATCATTTAGCCAGGCATGTAACTAAAAATCTCCAAGATCACATAATTACAGTTGGTTTTCAAGGAAGCTGAGCACCTCTTAAAGGTCAATGACTCCATACCACTATCATGGTGCACGGTGGTTACTAACTTCTTACAGACTTCTTTTCTAATACGGTTATGAAACTCAGGAGAAGAGATAGATGGAGTCCAAACTTTGCAGTGGAAAGCAATGTTTAATGTCAACCACATCACTAGTTCTGAAACTTGGTTGCACATTGGAACCATCCAGGGAGTTCTGGGGAAAAAATCCTGATGCCTGAATACTACCTTACAGATGCTGGTGTGGTGTATGGCTTGGACATTAGGAGTTTTAAAAGCTCTCCAGGTGATTCTAAAATGCAAGCAAAGTTGAACCACATGATCTAATTTGTCTCTTTCACTTTACATAGAAACAAATGACTTAATGACCGATTCGTTTAAGATAACAGTTATATGTCACCTAGTAATAAGGTGGATGACCTTCTAAATGTGATTCTTCCTAACCCCCATGGCTGAGCTGTCATAAACTGCTGTCATTTCTCCTCCAGCTTTTTGGAATGTAGCTCTCCGTTATTCCTCCTTGACATGCCAGCCATTTCTTAAGGTTCATCCTTGAGGGTGGTGGTGGTGTTTTTGGAACTGTTAGTTAGAGAGAAACAGATCAGCAAAAAGTCCAACTTTGGGGCCAAACGTGGTGGCTCATGCTTGTAATCCTAGCACTTTGAGAGGCTGAGGCAGGCAGATCACAATGTCAGGAGTTTGAGACCAGCCTGGACAATATGGCAAAACCCCATTTCTACCAAAAATACAAAAAAATTAGCCAGGCATGGTAGCACATGCCTGTAGTCCCAGCTACTCGGGAGGCTGAGGCAGAAAATCACTTAACTAGGAAGGTGGAAATTGCAGTGAGCTGAGGTCACGCCACTGCACTACAGCATGGGCAACAGAGTGAGACTCCATCTCAAAATAAAATAATAATAAAAAAAAGTCCAACTTCAAAGGCTCCTAATTTGGCCTTTCAGAGCTCATTTCCCTAACAGTGACTGCATCTTAACTTCTCAGCCACTTGCTTTTCTAAGAAAAGTCTGCTCAGTCTCTGTACATTATAGAATATCCTGATCAAAGCTTAAATTTCAGTAATGTCCTCACTCAGGCTTGCGTGCAAAGCACCAGTGACCACCTGCTGTGGAGGATGCTCCCCTTGAGTTATCAAGCCTCTTGGCTGTTCATTAATTCCAGGAAAATGTGCAAGCCCTCAATTGCTGTGGCTTAAACATGCCCCATGTTAGCACAGTCACATATAATTTTGAAAGGTCAACAGCTCTCCTGGGGGTGGGAGAGGCTGGGAATTATTTTCCTTTGGGAGTGAGGTGGTGAATAATAAAAGACTTTGCTGCCCTTAATATCAGCTAGGGATTCAGGTGCCAGTCTGTTTGCCCAGGCAGAGGGAGGGGCAGGGCACCTGAGACTTGATTCATTTTGCAATGTGTCTTAGGTTTTATATATTTTCTGCTACTATATGACAATTTAAATTAGACGGAAATGTTATGAGCTGCCCGAAGTCTCTCTGTGGGTCTCTCACTCTCACCTGCCACCCTTTTCCCTCAGTCGTTCTGTGTTCCTATCTCCTTGGCCTTCTTCCCGTTTCTGGGTAAGAGTTCATGTCTTTGGGTCTCTGACACTTGTGCATCATTTGCTGGCAATTCTTTTTTTCCTGGTTAATTCTTTTCATGCTTCTAGTCTGTTAAACCTCACTTTTTCAGGGAAGCTGCTCTGACTGCCCCATTCTCTTTTCAGGACAGGCTTCTGCTCTATACTTGACAGCACTGGGCATTTTTTTTTTTCACTAACACTCATTGAATACATAAGTGTTTGCTTATGTTCTGTTTTCCCCATCAAACTCTCAGGTTCTTGAGAAAAGGAGCTGTGTCTGTTTTGTTCTTGACTGCATCCCAGTGCCGAGCCTTGCCTGGCATGCAGTGGTGCTCAGTGTGTTTGTGGAAGGGATGCCTGCCTTTAGGGCGCCTTCCCACTATCCCTGTGACACTTGTCCTGCTCAGGGATACATCAAAGGGGAAAGAGACTCAGCAACACCCAGCAAAGGATTAAATACTATAGTCAATCAGATGAGGGAAACTGATTGTAGGGCTGCATTTTATTGTCTTTGTGAGCAGCACTGTGGCTGGGACTAGAAGAACACAGATCAGGTGCCCAAAAATGATTCGTTACCATGTGGTTGAAGCAGGACAGAGAGATTTAGGAAAAGTGGCTTGGCTAGTAACAAAAGCCTGGGCTTTGTGGAAACCATACTGGAGGTCTAATTCCTGGTTTTTCAGTTCCTAGCTTGTGTGACCTAGCTAAGAATAGCTATTTAGCTTCTCTGAACTTCCATTACATCTGTAGGATTGTAAGAACATGGTTAATGAAAATGTGTAGAAATCATGTTGAGCATAAAAGTTACTGAAAAATTATCTTTCCTTCTTCCTTTCCTTTCATCTCTTTCTCTCTCCCACCCTTCTTTCTCCTTTCTGCCCCCACTTCCTCTCCTTCTTTCATCCATGAAGAGTGAGGAAGAGTGTTTTAAGCACTGTTAAGATATGAGAGGATGACCCTGAACTGGTTTAGGGGCTCAAGGCCTTAAGAGTGGGCCAAATACTGTGATCATGGAAATAAATGAGAGGGAAAACTCTCACTGAAAGCCCTTGTCATCATAAATTTGGGTCTCTCTGTAAGGTTGGGAGCTGCACTTCTGAAAAGAACTAATTGCTTTTGAAGAAGGCTAAGCACAGAATAGTAAAGAGAACTGCGAAGCTGAAAAGTCTGAGACCCAAGTTGAATGCATTCGTCTTATCTCTTTCGGATAAGAGAGGAGTGATGGAACGTCAACAATTAAGGGCTGCGTTGATTAATAAAGAAAGTATCTTTTCTGCTGTTGGAGGATTGAAAATTCTATTAGGAGCCTCAGAGAGTTGGGTAGAAGTCATGCCAATCAATGGAATTAATTCTAGAAAATTGTGGTGGAAGACATTGTGTTAATTACTCCAAGAGACCTGATTCTGGCTTCTGAAAAATTTAACATCTTCATTGTAAAGGGAAGGGTAAGAATGTCTCCAAGAATCTATGCCATGACTCAGTGGCCTCTTTGAAATACTTTCATTTTAACCTAAATAGTGTGACTTCAGTGAAGGTCAATGTGGTCCCAGTTTGAAGAGGATCCCAGGCATTAGCCCCTCTGGTACCACCACCTGGCATTGGCTATGATTATTGGGAGTCACTGTGATCCCAGAGAAAGGGCTGGATGTCCAGGAGCTTTTCCGCTTGATGGATGGCTAGTCCCGTCATAGTCACGAGCACAAACATGGGGCCAAAACTGCCTTGGATGGTATCGTTTGTAATTCCTAGACTGGGTGGTTTTGACGGCAATACTTGCTTTAACCAAGAGCCATTACCACCATGCCCTGCCTCATCCTTTAAGAGATTTTCCCCTTTGGATACAATTACACATTAATTTTACTAATACTTACCCTCAGTAAGTGGGATGTCCAAAAAAATCAGACACAGCTCCTTACCTAAAGGAATTCGCAATCTGTATAGTTCAAGAACCCAGCTCATGTAAATAGGGTAAATAAAAGGAAGTTTTAAGGAGGATGTATTTGGCCACTAGTAACAACTATTATTTGAAATACTAGTTAGCATTGTCATTATTATTTACTGAGGGCTTACTGTGGCCCAGGAATTTTGTCAAGCTCTTTTTATTCATTATTTCATATAATCATTACAACAATTTTATGAGGTATGCACTAACACTGCCTCCATTTTATAGAAAATGAGGATCAGAGAGTTAATAAAACTTTTCTAAGATGACACAGTTAACAAATGGAGCAGATAGAATTTACACCCAGATGGTCATTCTCCAGAGCTTCTACTCTAGATGATGATGCTGTATCATGTCCTAGGCAAGCAGTGAGAAAGAAGGAAATCATATAATCTGTATTGGACCAACTCTGGGCCTGTGGTTTGATTCATGGTTTATAGAGACGGTTTTGAGGGATGGTACAGGTTGTAGCTCCCCTAGCTCTTGTCCTGTTCCCCTTTTTTGCCACTGGAGTAGCCTTTCCTCATTTTGGGGGGTAAGGTAGGAGAGTCTTTAGTGCTATATTTTGAATGGAATGGTCAAAGAGCCTTGAGTAGGTTCTAGGAGTCCTTGTGTGTTCAACTAAGCTTCTTGGAGGTCTACATTGGGTTTAGGGCCTGAAGCCCATGCCTTTGCAGTTCTTATCTTTTGAGAAGACCTCAGAGGGACCTGGAGATGAATAAGCTGGTCAAGGGTAGGACTGGGGTGTTCCTAGGTCCCTGGTGAAATGCCACTGAACTTCTATTCTTTAATTGTTCCTTGTTGCTTTTTGGGGAAGTTGCCTTTTAAATAGGATCTATGAAACAGAAGACAGGGTGAGAGATCAGCCCATACGAAGGCACATGAGTAGGAACATGAGGTGGGGGTGAAGGTATGGAGTATGTGAGGAGAGCAGATTGCTAGAGTGGGAGTGGGGTAGGTAGGCTGACATGGAAATGCTAAATACCAGGAAAGAAGGACCCAAGCTCCTCAGGTACAGAGCTAAATACAGAATTTCTAAACAGAATGAGCAAATGCCCAGAGATGTCTTCTTCAAGGGTGACCCCGGAGGTATGTATAGGATTGAGGGCCCAAGGCAGGAAGAGGCTGAGCAGGAGGCTGTGTTTAGATCCAAGAGTGGGCATACTGAGCTTGGAGACAAATGTCTGTTGAAAAGTGGGCTTCTTAGGGTACCTTTTAATAAAGCAAATTCTACCAAGGGATCTTGTTAGGCTAGTCAAGCCAAGGTAACAGCATAGGCCGACATATCACCATGTGTACATTGCCCAGAGGGACTGTACATCTCTTCCTTTCTGTGTCTGGGTCCCCCCGTCCTTATTAATTTTGACATCTTCCCAGAAGCCTTCTTCAATTTTTCTGCTCTAAATTCCTATAGGCCATCCTATCTATACCATAGGTTGCCTCATTAATTATGGTGTGCTCATTTTTTGTGGAAGGTGAAAGGTGCTGAAGGTCATAGAATGCACCTTCCTCCTCTCTGAGTCCTCATGATGCGTTGCTCATGGTATTGTTCACGTGATTAACTTCCATAAATAATTTCTTACTGACACTAAATGATGAGAGGCATTGAGGATCATTTAATCCAAACTCCCTTTTGATGCTTGAACCCATATCCTTGTCAAGAGCTATTCACCCTCTACTTGTACACCTTCAATGATGTTGAAGCTTGTTACTTTTTGGGATAGTCTAGCCTTTCTTTAGGCAGCTCTTTTAGAAGAGTAGATTTGGTGTATTATGTTGACATTTATCCTCTATCACCTTTAGTCATCTGTTCTTGTTATTTTCTTTGGGACTCCAAAGAACTAGCCTGTTTTCTTCTTCCATCTGGAAAGTACTGGTATTTTATAGATAGCTCTTAAATCCTCTACAATTCTCTTCTCCAGTTCCTTTTAGCTACATTTGATGTGGTCTGGGGTCATCTCACTAATCTGCTTACCTTTCTCTGCACATGGTCCTCTTTGTCAATGTCTATCTCCTAGTGTAGAGCCTGAGAAAAGACCCAATTCACCAAGTATGACAAGGTCAGCACAGAGCAGAGGGTGGACATCCTTTTCTCTCTTTTGCAGCCACACTTCTGATGCAGCTTCAGAGAGAATCGGCCTTTGTAACCGTCACTCTTGCCTCTCGCAGTGCTGCCTGTCCATGTAAACTGCTAACTTTTAATCTCACTGACCCATCTCTGGAAGATGCAGTTGTTCTCTTGGGCCTTGTGTCTGCCCTGACATACCCCATCTTCCTATGTTTCTCATGGCTGCCTTCGTCCCTGTCACTTTCCTCCTAACAGCTTTCTGCTTCCTGTCTTGTACTGACCTCAACCACCTGTCATTCCCCACCCTTTCTAGCAAAGGGACTCCCAAGAAACCCAGCTGCATCACAGAACAGGTTAGGAAAAAGGCCCGGGAAGACGATGCCACCTTCATCCGCTTGGATTCACTACGGGATTTGTAGCAGAACTCGATTAAGGCAACCAGCATGGCTAGTCCAAGTCCTCCGATCAGGATGTAGAACACGCCCGCCACATTGCTGAGGCTCAGAGCGCTTGTCTTGTCCTAAGAAGGAGGAGGGAAAGGAAGGGGAGGGGGAGGAACAAAGTGAGTCAAGAGGCTAAAGACCATCCAAGCAGCAGCATATTTACACACATACACTCAACCCCACGCCCACTTTAACATTCACAATAGCTGGATAGGCTATTTATTCATTGACCAAGTGTTAAACATTCCCCAGGAAAAAGGTGTGTGTGTATATGTATTTATAAGTTTTCCAAGCATCCCTGATTATGTCGAATTTATAATTACAATTCCCCTGTCCTATGCCTTTTCTAGGATGGAGACATCACAAGAAATTCAGGGAAGTTTCTACCAAAATCTGCACCTTTGAGCTTACCCCATTCTTTCAGAAAACCATATCCCTTTCTTTTCAGCTCGATTCCTGCCCCCCAATTCCCTCTGTTGCTTGGTAACGCATCAGCCTCGCTAATTGTTTACATCTCCGAGCGCTTTTCTGAGAGTTTTGTCTTCGAGCGTTTTTCTGAGAGTTTGTACTTAAAATGGACTTTCCCCTAGATGTGCATTCGATTTCAATTTAATAAGACAGTTATTGTACATTTAATAAAGATCAACTGATACATTCGTTAACTTACTACTCTGAGTGCTGATTTAGGGGGGAAAAACTAGTGGGCTTAGAATAGTAAAAAGGCACTGATATGGAAAAATGGTTCTATTAAATCTTAATAACTATGCTTAATTGGTGTCATTTTTCTGTTAGAGGTGCTTGCTAAAAACATTGTAGGCAGACCCAAGTGGCTGAATTTAGAAATCTCTGTTGCCTGCGATAAAAGTTCTTACTGGTTTGGGATGAGCAGGGTCACAGAAAAGAGTGCTTCATTCCTACGAGTCTGAAGACTAGTGCTCATGTCTAGTTGGAGGTGGCCAGAGCTCACCCTATGGAGCCTGAGGAAGGCCACTGGTCTGCCGAGGCCATCTCTGACTTCTGTCACCTCCAGTGGGGTTCAAAAGTGAAGGGCTGAGGGACAACACCTTCCCAAGTAGTGAGAACAATCAAACACAACTGATGGTCATGGTGAGAGGTAATGATTCAGGAAGAGCGGGGAGTTGCTCAAACTCTTGACACAAACAAAAGAACAACCTTAAATATTGGGAGAATACTTATCCCTAGATGTCATGGCACCTCTAACAGTTTTGTTTATATTGTTTGTTCATGTACAATAAGTGTCTCATTGAATTAAAATGAAATGCATGCCTCAACTGTCACAGGTACACACCATCGTTGGCTGGTTGGTGGCACTGGATAGGATATGGCCTTTATACCACTCCATGTGTTCCTTTTCAGGTGGGGATGTAGGTGAGGCACGCAAGGGGTGGACTGTATTGCCCTAGAGACTCTTCAACTGACATCAGCCTATTAGAATCCGGGTATATGGAAAGGAATCGCTTATTGACCATAAGTCAGTGGCCTCTGTCCTAGTTCTAGTTGGTGCATTGTACAGGATTCAGCAGGACTGAGTTTGGAGACTGCAGCTGGCAAAGAACAGCATTCCCTTCCATCCCAGTAGCAGCCCTGGCCAGCAGAGCTGTAGGATTATCTAAAGCATACCCCCTTGGTGGCTTCCTGTATCACTAAAGCAGATGGCTCTTGAATATAGGTGACACTTGGCAAGGCATAGCCTGGTCTTGGAAGCAGTAGAAATGATTAATCAAAGGACTCAAAGGGGCAAAATTTCTTCTGCTCTGCTATAATGGCTTGACAAGGGTAATGTGCAAAAAATGAGTTCAGTGCTTGGTTCAAGAGTTGGCTGAACAAGCAAATTCCCACTTCACATGATTTTTGGAACACTCAAAATGTCTCCCTGTTTGTTGTTCAGAAGGCATGTATTTCTTCCTCTGGAGAGTAATGCTTTAGAGTCCTTGGGGGACTTACAGTTAATAGAAGTTCCTATAAAACTCCTCTGTTTAAACAAGGGTAGGGGTGGGGTTAGGAGGCATGTATTATCAGCTCAAACCTTAGTAAAGAGTGGTCGACAGTGGACCTCAGAAGGAGTAGGTGGAGGGACAGGCCTGAGGGCACATGGTAGACAAGAAAGCTGACTTCATGAGCTAATCAGCTTTTCAATAGCCAAAGCACACCTTGCCCCTTTGGTTGCCAAGCTGTTTCCTTCTTGAGGTTCACCTTGGTTGTGGATGGCCTCTAAGGACAAGGGAGTGATAGCCATCTTTTTTTGTTTCTATTTTCGAAAGATGCTAAGAGGGTATCTGCCTCCCTGGCTTACAAAGAGGAGTGTTCACTTCCAGTATATCTGGGAAGGAAGTGGGGTGAGATCTTCATATGGACATGAGGTGGAAAGGCATGTTCTATGTAAGCAAAGAAGGAGGGTCTAATGAATGATTATGTCCGGAAGTGGAGAGCATCCTTCACGTTCGAAGAGAGCCTCTGGCCCAGGGAGATGGCAATGTGTGTGAGGAGGGATACATCCTTTACAAAGAGGGCAACTAGATGGTATAGGAATGGCCACCTTTTGCAGGGTGCACAGTGTCATTGGTCACTATTTATGCTGAAATGGCTCTGTAATAGAGGAATCAGGAAATACCTTTGGAATCAAGGGAGAACCTGGGCCCTATCACCACCAATATCACAGGTAACACAACCACCTAAATTTGGATTTATTTAATAGGACATGGGAAAGGGCTGGTGTTGGTGTAGTCTTAGTCCAGGTAGCTGAGGAGTTTTCATTTACACAAGATGTTGTGATTCCCTTACATGTGTCATTAGCTTTTTTTTTTTTGAGACGGAGTTTCACTCTTGTTACCCAGGCTGGAGTGCAATGGCGCGATCTCGGCTCACCGCAACCTCTGCCTCCTGGGTTCAGGCAATTCTCCTGCCTCAGACTCCTGAGTAGCTGGGATTACAGGCACGCGCCACCATGCCCAGCTGATTTTTTGTAGTTTTAGTAGAGACGGGGTTTCACCATGTTGACCAGGATGGTCTCGATCTCTTGACCTCGTGATCCACCCGCCTCGGCCTCCCAAAGTGCTGGGATTACAGGCTTGAGCCACCGCGCCCGGCAGTCATTAGCTTTTTTATATGATCTTTCTAGGGAGGCCTGAGGCCATGGTCTTCTGATTAGCTGCCTTTACTGACTCTCTTTGTCTCACCCTGTGGAAATAAAATGGGACATCCTGGGGCAGGGACAAGAATCCCATTTATTTGAGGACAATAGATCTGGTTCCTTATCTGGCCCACAGTGTCCATAAAAGAGGCCAAAACCTAAAATGCAATAAAATATATATATTTAAAAAAAAAAGAAGCAGCTTCCTTGTAGATCTGTGTACAAACAGCTACTCACATTTCACAGCTACACACTAACCAGCAGTGATCAGGGAAAGGGGAGGAGTGGAGTTTGAGTCTTTGGTGCACCCCTCAGGGTAACCCATTCTCTTCCTATTCCATAGCAGCTGCACAGCCCAAAAAACTAGGCAACTTGCCAGTGGGGGTGGAAAAGTCACAACTCATCTCCCACCAGGAGTGGGGAAAGAGAGTGACAGTACTAAGAAGAGTGACAGGTGAAAAAGAAAAATAAAACTCCTGTCTTGCAGAATCACTGAGCTAGTTGCTATAGTGACAAATGATGACGAGTGGTGACGAGACCCCCCTCCCCCACTCATCTGTTCTTCTTAACCTGTTGTCTTGATTTGATGTCTCCCTCATATGGAAAGGAGATTTTTCCCCCATATTTCTCCTTGTTCTTCCCACATATTGGGTGACTGTCTCAGGCTCCCTTTGTGCTTCTGAGCCAACATTCCTTCCAAGAATGTAGGGCTGGTTAATGAGGAGGTCTGAGCCAGGCCTAAGGCAGAGATACTTGAAACTTTCTATTTTTTTATTTTTATTTTTATTTTGAGATGGAGTCTCACTCTGTCACCCAAGCTAGAGTGCAACACGTGATCTTGGCTCACTGCAACCTCCGCCTCTTGGGTTCAAGCAATTCTCCTGCCTCAGCCTCCTGTAGCTGGGACTACAGGTGCGTGCCACCATGCCCAGCTAACTTTTTGTATTTTTAGTAGAGATGGGGTTTCACCGTATTAGCCAGGATGGTCTTGATCTCCTGACCTCGT
>NW_022437052.1:255625-350625 GCF_009761245.1 Sapajus apella
TACATATAACATATCCAGGGCCATCTGCAAGGGCCAAGGGAGTCCATCTAAATTTCCCTATGGACAACTCTTCACTTGCCCTCTGAGACCCTGTTCAAGTGTGACTTACAAGGGTTTATGTGCTGGGCCCATTGGTGCATGAGCTAGTATGACTGGAACTATTTTGTTGACTAGATTATCAACTCTTTCTTCAACACCTAACCTAGTTCTTTAGACAAGGAGTTGACCATCTTTCAGGACATGCCTCATCTTCTATTTATCTACTTTCTCCTAAGGATTACTCTGATAATGGTATCACCTTAAGTTAAGGCTCAATGTTTACTTAACCTAGGTGAGATGAGGCAGTAATGGGATGATGGAGGATATCCCCAGTGGTAGGTGGCAAGGAGCACTGATGGAAGGCAAACGAGTCATCAAACCCAGACTGCTCCCCATGGCCTGACCTTTTACTATTATGAACCCCAGGTGTCTGTTTCATTCCACTGCTGAATATAGACAGTTAACAGGGCAAACGTTTTTATTTTCATCGTCTTCGTTATTTGTTTGTTTTTAAAAGAGTTGAACCTTGGCCATATGTGTGATCAGAAGCCTGTTGATCCCTCCCAGGGAAACACTTTTGACTCACAGCAACTCTGTTTACTATAACCATTACCTTTTTTTTTTTTTTTTTTTTTTTATGCTTGTCAGTTGCTGGGCAGCTAAGTAGACTGTGGCATATGGATCCCCAAAGGCAAAGGAGAGAGACTCCAAATGCTGGTTTGCTGTCTGAAAAGGAGTTCATATTTATGATTTCACTTACCCCACATTGGGATTTTAAATGTGGCAATTTTCCAGCTGGGAAAACAATTTCCATTAACAGATCCCAGAAATGCACTCTTTCGTCTTTTAGATACGTTTATGAGCCAGTACTCCTCTCTATCTATCTGTCTTTCTCTCTCTCTTTTCTTTCCTCAAAGGAAGAAAGAGGGAGAGAGAAAGGCAGACAGAAAGAAAGGAAGAAAGCAAGCAAGCAAGCAATCCAAAATGATATTTGTGCCTGAATAACAGACAAAAGACATTTTTCCTGAGAGAGGCTCAATGCTAGGATAAGTAGATAGTCACTGCCTAGGTTTTGTTACTTTGCCTTCTCTTGTCTCCTCTACCTCTCTGTTTTAAGGGAATGCATGTAGAAAGACCCAAAGTGGGAGAGGGAGCGGTATCAGTCCAGGAACAAAAGGGAACGGGGCACAGCAAGGAAAGCTGTAAGGATGAACTGAAAGAGAGAACAAAGGTTGGGGTTTCCAAGGTCCTAATTTTCATTTTTGCTGTGAACTATAGGACCACTTTTCTGTAATAGAAATGAAGTCCTCACTGTTCCACTCAGGCAAAGAATCCAGTTTGGGGTCAATAGTGTGAAGAAGTGTTTAGAGAAAGCAGGCAATCCTCACAGGCCGTGTCCCACATGGGTAAGGTGGGAGAATTTATGTCCTACATTGGTGGGCTCATGACACAATCAGGTCAAACAAGAGACTGTCTAAAAAGGCATTTAATTAAATTTCACCTCAAAATATTCCCTGTTCTGGAAGATTCTCTGGACTTGACTTTGATCTGTCGTACTACAATGTTGTTCTAGCTCAGGTATGTTGACAGGGTCTCCTCAATTAGTTCCCTGGAGCAGAGATGAGGCCCTCTGTGATTTCAGACCCTTCTCCAAAACATTTAGTACAGGAATATTCCATGCAGTGTAGGAATATAACATTTATTATAGCATGCTCCATGCTGTATACTTTTATTTTTGCCAAATGAACAAATGAATGGCCAACATCTAAATGCAATATTACCTATGTACCTATAACCTATGTGTCTCCACTGTTTGCTAAGCTCACCTGTCTAGAACACAACAGAAAAGGACCAGAAAGTGAGCAAATAAAATGCACAGGGTTATAAGGTGACAAGCATTGTAGTTAACATTTATTTCACTGAGGGCCTATTGTGGTACTAAGCACTTTACACGCTTTGTTCTATTTAATCCTTATATCCCTATTTGGTTGCCATTTTTACGACTTCCATTTTACAGATAAATACTTAACTTGCCCTAGGCTGTCACTCAGCTCTGTGTGATTAAAGCCTATGCATGTAACCATTGTGCTTTACATTAGGTTCAGGTGGGTAATTGCATGATCCTCTCCTGTGCTCACTTAGACCTTCCCCCCCACCCCACTACTCAGTCCTTTTTAAACTTTTACTTTGCATACAAGTGTAATACCCAAGAGTCTCCATTCTCTAAGCCCAAGCAGAACAAAGTCAGCAAGTAACAAAAGCCTCATCCTATGCCATTTTATAAGCTGCTTATCCACAAGTTGACAATAAGGAAGGAGCCAAAGCAGGCTTTTTCTTTTCTTTTCTATTAATTAGTTATTATTATTTTATTTTTTTGTAGAGATGAGGTCTCACTATGGATTTGCCCAGGGTGGTCTCAAACTCCTGGCCTTAAGAGCTCCTCGTGCATCAGCCTCCCAAAGTGCTAGGATATAGGCATGAGCCATCTTGCCTGGTCCTCTTCTTTTTTAGGGAGACAAAAATGATAGTGCTATAAGAATGGTGGCCTGGGGTGATTCTGGTTCTGGAAAACTGCTTTATGATATTTACCCTCCAGAAGATTCACTGTATTCTAATCCAATGCCATTGATTATTGATAATGATAGAGTTATCCAGAAAAGGTTGTATTTCACATATTCAAAACAAAAGTTAAGATATGAGTTTGATTAAAAAGGCTTCCTTTATAAAATACTACATTTGAAAAGGCCAGGAACCTTGGAAAATCCAGGAAAATCTTTCTATTATAAAAAAACTTAGCCTAGAAGTAGTTTCCAGACACCTAGTTTTCATGGACAAGAAAAAAATGTGAGTGTGGGAGAACCAACATAGGTGTGTGTTAAATGTTAATTTCACTAAGTAGAAATGTTTAAAGAGAACAACTACCATCTGTTAACAACTTCCTTTAATAGAAGTAAAGATGCTCAAATAATCAAAAAAATAGGAAGGACATAAATTTAGGCACATTGCTGTTGTTTTCCTCATTTTACCTCATGCTGGTAAGAACTTTGTCTTGGGCTAGCAGTGACTGGTCCACAGACTGGTGTTTAGAAGATGCTGTTCTGGAAAAATCAGTGCTTTTCATTTGGCTAGATCTGGGGTTCAGTTTTGCATTTTCTTCACGCCTACTTAGGAACAACTCATTATGGTCAATGTGGAATATTTTGTTCTCTTCCCCAAGTGGAGCTCACCAGGTGTCTCTCAAGCCAGTGTTGGTGTGTCTTGTTCACAGAAATGGGCACCAGAGTATCAACTTTAGTGGTACCTGGTTAATGTCATTATTGTTATTTTTTATTTTATTTATTTTTTTTGCTACGGAGTCTGGCTCTGTCACCCAGGCTGGAGTGCAGTGGCATGATCTTAGCTCACTGAAACCTCTGCCTCCTGGGCTGAAGCAATTCTCCTGCCCCAGCTTTCTGAGTGGCTGGGATTACAGGCGTGTGCCACCACGCCCAGCTATTTTTTTAATATTTTTAGTAGACACGGAGTTTCATCATGTTGTTTAGGCTAGTCTCGAACTTCTGACCTTGTGATCCACCTGCCTCATCCTCCCAAAGTGCTAGGATTACAGGCATGAGCCACCACGCCCGGCCCATCATTGGTTTTTTATGAGAAAAGGATTTTGGGGAAAAACTTTAAACTTAGGTTATAATTGTTTATCAAAGTAAGGCCATCTTTCTATTATAAAAATTGTCAGTTTTTCTGGCTCTAAATTATGAAAGGAATATATTGTTTAAGTCCTTTTTAGAAACCAATTCTGATGGACCAGAAAATTATCTTTTTAATAAAAAGAGAGTTATGAAAAATAAAAGTTTGTGACTTATTAAGAATGCTTGAATAAGCAAATAAGAGATTGGTCATTTTTTGTCCCAAAAAAATTAAAACAGAATGGGATGAATCTCAAAGACTAAAAGGTCTTCAGAGAATATCTGAGTATTCCAGGTAAGTGAGTGCTCCTTTTGTTATAAACTTCTTCCAAATGTGTTAGTGTGCTACCTGCCTCCTTCAGCTTCAGATTTTCCACCTGCCATCAGAGACCATCTTAGGGGGTAGCCTTGTTTTGAATGAGAATCCCTGGTACTGGGAAATTCTCACTGTAACTAACTACAACTAGTCCTAGGCTAATCTATGTCAGCCATCAGAGCTTCAGTGTCTCTACCTGTCAAATGGGATAATAGATGTTCTAACTCAGAATTATTGAATGGACTATCAATGACCTATTTCATGAAACAACTTAACTACTACTGTTGGTGATAAATAACAACAGCAACAACGACAATAAAGCAGTATTATTACGTACCACAGAACTGAGCATATGAATTAAGTCAGGAGACCTGAGTTTAAATCTTATCCCTAGCACTTATGGTGTGCCATTGAGCAAGTCAATAAACTTCTCTAAACCTCAGATTCTTATGTGTAAAATGGAGATTATAACATACGCTGGGCTGATAATAGAAGCTCAGCAAATACTCGTTAGCTCTAACTTACCTAGGATCAGAGGTGTGGAAAAGCAAAAGATGGCACAACATATGGATTAAGCTCTAGATTTTACCTGGAAATGATTTTACAGACTAACAAAAAAGATTCCTGAGATTACTTTCTTTCTTTCTCCTGAAAGTGGAAGTCAGTTGCCCACTGCAGTTAATTAGATATTCTTCATAGATTAGTGTTAATTAAGTTAGCCTCTACATATTTTAAAGAAATGTCTAAATAAAATGACTTGGAAATTGTTTTAGTTTCACAAGCTCAAGATACTGTTGATAATTTTATTTATATATATATACATACACACACACACACACAAATTATCATATATACTACATATAATTATATATACCCTATATATATATAATAGATATATAGGATATATATATATAATATCAAAAGAGGTATTAGAATTAGGATATATGTATAAAATATCAAAAGAGGTATTAGAACCATACAAAGGAAAGCGACGGTCTTCCACTATGAACTGTCCCATCGCCTTTGGAGTCTGGCACTCATTATTAGACAACAACTTTAAGAAATAATAACAATCTAGAGTGTGTCAAGAGGTCAATTACCAGAATGATATGGATACATCTGGAACCATCACATGTGTAGAATAACATTGAAGCAGGTGTGATTTAGGGCAAATATAAAAATTGCCTTCAAATATCTGAAAGATTAATTCAGAGAATTTAGAGAAAATTATGCTGTGGATTCCTAAGAAGAAGAACTATAAACAATAGGCAAAAGTCATGGGGGACATTTGAGTCAATATGATAAAGACGACAATAGAGCCAAAGGAAAATGGAATTAGCGGCCTTAAGAGGAAACCCTTTGAGAGGAGGCATTCAGAAAGAGATTAGATGGTTATTTGTTAATGATTTTATAGAAGGGACATCTACATTGAGTGGGAAACCAATGCTTTGCCATAAACCCACTTTAATAACCATGGATATAGCTGAGCAGCTACTATAAACTAGACCCAGGAGAGACCCTAGGTCTATACTAATGCGCAAGACGGACATGGTTCATACCCTAGTGAGGCTCACAGTCTAATGGAGAAACAGGCATTAAGAGAAAATGTGAAGTGTTATGAAGGAAACAAAAGGTGAAGTGACAGGAAATGTCAGAGGTGGTCAAGAAACATGGTTCTGAGGAAGTGACATCTAAGCAGAGACTAGAGCGAGAAGAGAGATGGGTGATAAGAGATCACATTCTTAGGGGGAGATGAGGTTGGAGAGGCTGGCAGGGACTCTGCAGCATTTTATTCTGAGATTGGAGGTCTTAGTCAGGGAATAACAGACCATTTTAAACAAAGTTAATAAAGTTCTCCCAATGCAGAGAGAAGAAAGGACTAAAGGGAGGCAAGTGGGGAAATGTGGAAGCCAATTAGAAGGTTACTGGAGAAGCCCAGGTAAGAGTGAATTAAGGATCGGAAAGAAGAGAGGCTATAAGTTCAGGATACATTTTGAGTAAGGGAGACGGATTGGCTAAGGAAAGATTTGAGCTGATTTTTCCCTAGAGATTGTGTAGACTGAGGAACCATTTGTGGAGATGAGAGAGACTAAATAAAGAGATGAATTTGGGAGAAGCCCAAAAGTTCAGCTTTGGATGTACTAAATTGAAGATGCCTGTGAGATGTTCAAGTGGAGAGTCAGTTTTGTAGGAAGAGGCAAATCTGGAAGTCAAAGGAGATGGTCAAGCTGGAGACATAAACTCGAGTCTATAATTTGAATAATAAAGTAGACCTGTGAGGACCATCAGCAAGTTTTGTAAACGGCTCAAATACTGATGGCTATAATAATTACTTACTTGAATAAACAACTCTAGTGGAGCTTTTCTTATGCTAAATCCTGTGCTTGGTACTGAGCAAAGTAAACAAACATAAAGCAAACAATCAAACCAGAAAATATCAGGCATGGATTCTAATTTGGCAAAGTTAGAGTCATCTGAAAATTCTGAGATTTGGACAGATGTTCAGCATAAGGAAGATGATGGTCGTGGGTCATCAGGGGATGCAGCCAGGCCTGTGGTCACTGACATGGTGACATGCATGGCATTTATTCCTCAAGAGGGCCAAAGAACAAAAAGCATCCTCAAATGCCTGAGCTCTGACATTCAGCTACTGGAAATTGTAGGTCCAGGAGAGCATTCTAATTATTGAATTATTTTTGGAACTTTTGAAGAGGAAAGACTTGATACTCTAAAGGTGATCTCTAGAATGACCTTGTACATATTAAGGTCCAATAGATCCAGTCTTGTGCTCTAAAGAAACTCAATTATCATATACTTGTAGGGAAATTAAAGTTAGAAAAAAGCTGCCAAAGGAAATATTTCAGATGGTTTTAATTGTGCCTCAACTTATGAAAGGCAAAGGACTGAATGCTGGGCTCCAATTCTGTAGTGATTGTCTACACCTCCACTTTTGCCTTCAAAATCTTAAGTTTAAGCATCTGACGGGTGTTGGATGAAATGACCTTTGGAGTTCTGCCCAGCCTATGATAATATGCTTTGCTTCTCTTCCCACAAAGGCAGCTTCAGTTTTAATCAGACCGAGTTCCTGGGCATCCCACTTTCCCAACCGGTGTGCCTCTGCCTGCTTCTGTGTGCTTGCTTCTTGCTGTTCTCCTTAACTTCTCTTTGAAGACGTGGTTGCTCTGGAAAGCTTACCATGTTTTCCTTGAATTTGCCCTTAAATACTTTATTTCTCATTGACCTTTCCTTTAAACTTGCCTGGCAGCTAGCAGTCAGTTCACTGCATCATCTGTTACTATTTCATGTGTATTAGTCTTAGTCTTCAACTTGATTATAAGGCCTTCAGAATAAAGAGTTAGTGTCTTTGGGTCAACACTTCAAACATTTAGGAAGATCAGTTAAGTGTTAAGCATCGTAGGTACTTGGTAGGAATAACAACTTCAACAAGTTGTAAACCTCTTCCTTTAAGGACCATGCAATCTAGTATGTGAGGCAGAAATATTTCTTAATAGTTCATGAAAGACTGTATCAGCT
Organism: Sapajus apella; assembly: GCF_009761245.1. Lineage (NCBI taxonomy): Eukaryota > Metazoa > Chordata > Mammalia > Primates > Cebidae > Sapajus > Sapajus apella. Next base: position 263,198 of record NW_022437052.1, read on the forward strand.
TTTAAAATAAAGGGCTATGGAAGCACCAAAAAAGGAGAGAGGTGAATTCTGACAGTGGATGGAAGTTAGAAAACCTTTTTTAGGGAGTGTTCTGTGAAAAGAGCAAAGTCCCTACCTGGGGAATGTGGTCATGATGAGGGGAACTTCCAGGAGATGAGGTTAGAACAGCTGACAGAGTCCTAAATGTGAACTTCCTTGAATGCCATGCTAGAACATCAACAGTGTACCCATGGGCAAGGGAGATATGGGAAATTTTTATCCAGAGAGAGCCCTCAGACCAGCAGCCCATCTACACTCAGCAGAGTGAATGATACAGTCAGTTCTAAGTAAATATATAACAATTAACTGAAAAATATAATGGCTCATATGAGAGGAAGAGACAAGGTTGAAAATTTTCACCCTAGATCCAGGGATCATGGAGATGGTGGGCCACTTGAAAGCAAACAGGACTCACAAAGAAACTTGAGGTTGGTTGTCAGTGGAAGAGGAATTAGAATTATTCTCGGACCTGCCAGAAGGAAGATTAAATCAGGGATACAAAGCCACAGGGACACAGATTGCTGCTTAATATGATGGTAAACCTGGAATTATTAACACTCTCTGGTAATTGCTACTTGAAAAATGTGATTTGGTGGGACATTGTTCACGGGACAACTGTTTGTCAGGAATAACATGGAGAAAATTCATAAACTAGATAAAAAGCTGGGCTTAAATCAATGCTTCCAAAACAGCTCATCCAATGAACTGGAGCTGGTTTGTGATAAAGTTTTCACTCATCAATAGGAAAAGAAGGAAAGATAAGGGTTGTGTAGTGAGTTTCCAGGAAGTTGAACTTTTCCATTTAAAGGTCAGACTTTTGTTTGTAATTGATTGTTTCCTTCATAAATTTTTAGTGTTAACATATTCCTCCTGTTATTAAATGATATTATTGAGAGATGGTAATTTTTTTTGTTCCTTTGTCTTTTCCTGGCAATAAAAAATATTGCCAAGTGTCCACACCTTGCCTTTTTTTTTTTGTCATTTTACTGATACATGATATCTGTAGTTTGGGAACCACTGGAATTCTAGGGGAAGGGCCTTCAAGGAACTCTCCATCCACCCAAGAGGGGTGAGCAGGTATTGATAAGTAAAGTTTAAATACATTTATGGGAGCTATTTAGGGTGAGAATTTGCTTGCACTGGATAAAGGGTCAGTGCACAAGTGAGTATGTTCCTTCCATGGGGCTTGAGGGTTCAGGGGCCCAGAGTCCTCCCTCTGTGAAGAAGGTCCAGTTCACCTTTTCCTCCACTCTCCTTTTACACTTCTCCCTGAACTAAGCAATCTTCCACAGTCCCTTGCACATAGGCCTGTGAAGTATAAAAAAACACTTTGAGGGCATGGTGCAGAAGTCTTCTCTGGGTGGATTTTTCTGCTGGGATTGGATTGGGGACCAGAGCTTCAGCAGGAACCAAAACTCGTCTGTCCTGCCACTGCCTGAAGAAAAGCGTGGCTGAATTTAGGTAGGACTAGTACTGGTGGGCTTGGGTCCTGGATGCACTCTCTTAATGGCTTCCTTGGACAATAGTCTCAAAGTCCTCCTCTGTCTTTAGTCCAATCTGTGACATCACTGGCCATATGGACCATTTAAGGTAAAATGACTGGGTAGACAGCTGAGGCCCTGTAGGACTTTGCTGACTCAGTAGGTTGGGGTGATGAGTGAACCGGGAGAGGCTATCCAGTGACAAAGCAGAAGAAAATAAAGTTAGTGGGGTTATATCACGAGCCTCAATTAAAATGCGGATCCCTGGATTCATTAAGGAATACAGGTAGGATCAAAGTTCCCTTCACCCCTGGACCATTCCAGGTGGTGTTCCCCTCTTGAGTATATTCAAGGAACAGAGAGTTCTGCGATCTTATGAGAAGGGATGCTGGTCAGGCAGTGAGTCAGCAGAAGACAGAGGCTGTCTTTGGTTTCTGACTGTACAAATGACACAAAGGAGCACTTTTTTTTTCTTTTAAAGCAAACAATATATACAAAGTGCTCACTTAATCACTCCATGCTGGGTGGAGGAAAGAGCCTGAAGGCATGATTTGAGTTCCTCATTCATCTCTGATCAAATTATATGAACGTCATGTAACTGTAGCTAGGATGACCAGCTGTCCCAGTTTTGCTGGGACAGTCTTGATTTTTGCACTGAAAGTCCCACATCCAGGAAACCTCCTCAATCCTGAGCAAACCAGGATGGTTGATCACCCTAACCGTACCTCAGTTTTCCCATTTGTAAAATGGGCATAATTGCATGCCCCTGCCCTGGCTGCCTGTACAGTGAGGTGGAAATGAAGTGACAGATAGGAAAAGTGCTTTGAGAGTAATTCTGGACAAATTCACGTAGCTGGATTGGGAGCATGACTAAAGCTCACCTCTGTGTTGGGACATGCATTACCTAGGACACTTTGCCGCTTTGTAGAACCCTAGTCATCTTACAAGCTTCTAATATGTATTGTCCTCTGCAAATACTCCTGTAGTGACCCAAGGCAGAATGGACTGAGCCTTCTGATCTCACTGTACTTGCATGCTTTATCACAGCAAACTCATCATGCCATTGCCCATCTCTAATCTGATCTGACTGAGAGCTCTGTTGGCAGGAACGCTGCACACTGCACAATAGCTACCACAGTAGCTCCTTCATAAATGTTTGTTGAATGGAGGAGTAACTTTTAATTTCTGAGATAAATCACAGGGGTTACTCGAACCCCTCAAAACTGCATACCAGTTTTAAATATACAAATGTTTATTTCTGGCACTGTGACTTTCTTCAAGTTTCTGTGAAGAAACCTGGTTAAGATCAGTGGATACAGCTCAGAGAACTGGACAGGGATCTGAAGTCTGGCTCCTTCAGCAGGAATTCTACAGACAGCGAGCATTTCTAAGGCATGTGTGATGCCTAGCCTGCCCCGTGTTGTGAGAAGCAGGTGTCAACAGTTCCTTTGCAGCCCATGGTAAATCACATCTGGTCCTGTGAGGCAGAAGCATTTGTCAGCAGCAGCAGGCGCACAGGTCTGTGTCTGATACCTTGGAGATGCTTGACAAAAGATAACAGAGGGAATGAATGAAGGTCCCCCCACAATTAATGGAGAGAGTGGAAATACTATTCAGGACAAGAGCTAGCTCACTGGTCTCATCTCAGCCACCCCTGGTTCAATGAAAGGAAGAAAAGCCGGGCCAATTCTAAGGACTGCGTGAACAGAATGCAGGGGAGGCCAGCAGGACCATTATTTTCTTGTGCACTTTTAAATACACAGGGTCACAATGCTGGAGAATTCTCCCCTTCAGTGACAGAGAATTGCTCCTGAGGAAGAGAAGAAAACTCTGCTCCCACAGGTCTCCCACCTCCAGGCCGACCCTGCTGGCACTCTCTCTTCTTCCTCTCCCTTTCCACCACCACCTCTAGACCCTTATTTCTTGCTTCAACAGCTCCACTGTATCTCTCGTTTATAATGGGATTCCATGAGATGTTTTGTTTGAGAAAGTAATTCCCTGCTGAAAACAGCAACAATAAAGATTGAAAAAGAATGCATGAATCACCCTCCCCCCCCGTAAACTAGGCTTGCGGTGGCTTTTCCTGAAATACCTTTTTCCCTACCTTCCTCCTGGCTGCCCTCTCTACTGGTTAAGGAACTGCTGTGCAGGGATTGCTGCCTCCTCCTGGAGGCCTTTCTAGAGCTTTCACCCTGGGTACCGGCAAGATATTAATTCTTAACTGCATATTTTCGTCACTGTGCCTTGTTAATCTATCTATTTTTATGGTACTTCCTTTCTCCTTTATATTAGCATTAGCTGTTACTGGGTTATGCCTTCTCTTTATTCTTCTCTCTTAAATGCGATCACTACTAAAAATTTGTACAGTTCACATAAAAATTGAGATTTCTAGTTTCTTTTGAAAAACAGAATATGTGACAATATTCTTACATGTCAATATTAGACTGCAATGAGTGGAGGCTGTCCCATCTAGACAAGACGCCTACCTTGTTCACTAGTCTTCATCATTTCCTATGATCTTGCTGAGGTTCAGTGTCAGTTTTCCTTTATAACACTGTGTAGCTGATAAGACCATAGACTCTGAAATTGGATTATCTGGGTTCAAATTCTGGCTCTGCCACTTACTAGCTATGTGAACTTTGACAAGTTAATTAATCTCTCTGTGCCACTGATTCATTATCTGTAAAATGAGATTATTAATAGTACCTACATCACTGGGTTCTTGTGAGGATTACATAAATTAGGAAATACATATGAGAATTTAGAGATTGTTTGCTATAGATAGCAAGTGCTCAATCAATATTAACCATAATTATTATATACCACAGAGTTTACACTATGGTTTTGTTTCTTAGAGAAATATTGTCTGTACTCATGACTCTATTAAAAATGAGAAAACCACAGAGGGTTTACCCCTGGTCCATTGCACACATTTTCTTTACCTGGCCCTGGGGTGTTTGAGTTTGCAGACCCTGCTCTAGACGATGGATCTTGGAAGTGCTAATGTCACAGCGTATTCATCTTTGTTTCCCTTCAGAGTACTGACTTTGGTTCCATATGAAGTTTAAGGTGTTTTTTTCCACTTCGGGGAGGACTACACACTGGGGTCTATTGGAGGGAAATAAGGGAGGGACAGCGGGGGGTGGGAAGTTGGGGAGAGATAGCATGGGGAAAAATGCCAGATATAGGTGAAGGGGAGGAAGGCAGCAAATCACACTGCCATGTGTGTACCTATGCAACAATCTTGCATGTTCTTCACATGTACCCTCAAACCTAAAATGCAATTAGAAAAAAAAGTACTGACTGTGGCATTTTGAAAATACTATACTTGGAATGTTGGTAGAATTAAATTGCATGACCATGGTCACATACTTGCATTTGTTGCCTTTAAGATGTTTAGTAGCAATGGCCAAAGAGACCTACGAGTTGTCAGTTGGTTTAATTGGTATTATGTAGTCTATATAGTAGGACTAGTATTTCCTGGTTCTTCATGAATCAGACAGACCAGACACAGCAACTGATTTGAAAATGTGCCCGGAAAGTCACCAGATACATATAAGTTGGCTGGGTAGGAATGGTCTATGTGATAAGCAATAATAGGGGTTTCCTGCATGTTAAATTCTCTGCTAGATTCTCTGAGAGAGTTGGCCCTTGCTTCATTGACCTGGAAATATGGGTGGAGGGCTGAAGGAAGCAATGCAAGCAAAGATACAGGAATGGGGGAAAGTTGCGTTTGGGGGCCACAGGGAGACTGGCTTGACTAATGCTACTATTATTTTTTTAAACATTCTTCCAAAGGAATACATTTCATTCCCATGGAAATAGAGAATATGATTAAGAGGTCATTATGGTTTTTTTTTTTTTTTTTTTTTGCTAGATGTTTGTTCTGAGGAAGGATGAATAATATATGCAAATTTCCCTGCCTGATTTTCTTTGTTTGGGGACCCTGCTGGTTTACTGTGTGAGGGGAAGTTGGTTCCTTTGGTTCGGATTCACCTGGGCTTTTGCCCCCTTTCCCTCTGAGGAACAGGCTGATGAGATATAATTGTTAAGCCATGATCTTAGCCTGTGGTGACATTCATAAAATGTTACAGAAACAGATGGCTGGGAACTTCGCAGTAGGAGTTCAGCTCAGGGCTGCCCCTTATCCCTTCTTTCCACCTGCCCTCAGAGACTGGGCTTCTCAGACACTGGAACCTTCTACCTTCAGGCATATCGATGAATGCAGTGTGGCTGGTAGCTGAACATTTGGTATTCTGAAATTTTTGCCATATATCAATGTTAACAATCCCAGTGTGGTCTAGCCCAGAGAAGGCAATTGCCACTAATTTGGGTCAGATACTGACACAAACAGAAGAGATGGTGAGTGTGGAGGAGGCTGAAAGGGAAGGAGAAATGGGGGAAGAAAGTGGATTCATATTCAAGAACTCCTTGGGCACCATGAATTCTTCGTAAGAAATTCTTTGTATTTTCAAGACAATCTTGTGAAGCTTATAGCATGATCTCAATTGGAAGATGAGAAAATTCAGCTTCAAAGATATTAAATAAGGATAATTAACACTTGTCAGTCATTTTACTATGTGCCAGGCACTGCGCTAAATACTTTGTATCATCTCATCTAATCACTTAACAACCACGAAACAAATGCCAGTGTTACCTCCAGTTTTTTACATTTGGTGAAAACTAAGGCGTAAGGAGAGGAAGTCACTTGTCCAAGAAACAGTTGTCATTAACTGGGAGACATGGAATTCATACCAGTCTTGACGTCAGGGTCATACTGTAGCTTGCTACTTTCTCAAGATCACATGGATTGTAAGTGTGGAAGGCACAATTTGAGTTCAGGTCTGAGGAACACCAAAATATATTTGCTTTCCAAACTCATAAGCCCCAAGTGGCACAGGTGGGACAGATATCCAGTACATCTCTCTCCTGCTCTTCCTTTGTATTACAGCAGCTGTCTTCACAAAAAGGCAAAAGACCTAGCAAGTCTGAAATTAAGTTGCTGATGAGAGGGAAAGAGTGGAAAAAAAGAGATGCTATTTTTTTTGACAGAGACAGCCTCTTAAAAGAAAGCAACATACAATTTGTATATCAGCAGGAGGAGCAGTGCTTCAGCTGGCAAATCACAGCTTGCACTGAGCTGCTGTTCTCACCTAGGTAAAGGCCGTTCATTTCCCTTATTCATCTTCCCAGATCCATCCCTGCTACCTTGCTCTCACCACCTTGCTCATCTCTCTCTCTTTAATGTGTTGCTTTGGCATTTATGAGCTTCTCAGCCAGGCACTGTAAAAATAGAGCTCCAGGCTGAGCATGGTGGCTCATGCCTGTAATCCCAGCACTTTGGAAGGCCGAGGAGGGTGGATCATGAGGTCAGGAGTTTGAGATCAGCCTGGCCAACAAGGCGAAACCCCGTTTCTACTAAAAATGCAAAATTAGCCTGCTATGGTGGTGCATGCCTGTAATCCCAGCTACTTGGCAGGCTGAGGCAGGAGAATCACTTGAATCCAGGAGGCAGAGGTTACAGTGAGCCAAGATTGTGCCATTGTACTCCTGCCTGGGCAAAAAGAGTGAAACTCCATCTCCAAAAAATAAATAAATAAAAAATAGAGTTCTAATAAGAGGTAGTGCCCATTTGTCTTTGTGATTTCACCAGGATCCTCTAAAATAAATTAGCACTGTGAATCTGCAGCCTATCCTAATGCTTTAAGACAGAGTGGTTGGTTTGTGGAGACCACCTGACATCTCATGTCTCCTGATGTTTTCCCTGGATATTTTGAGAATGCCACCTTTTAAGGCAGTGATGCATGCCTCGATTAACACAGAGATGGGCTGTGGAAAGAAGGAGGGTTTCAGAGTCAGGGTTTGTACCCAAGCTCCGCTCCACAACTTGCTTTGAGAACCTGGGTCAAGTATTACCCTCTGCATCTTAGTTTCCTAAACCGAGAAAGGGAAATGATAATATCTAAATCAAAAGATGAGGGAAGGATTAATGTATGACCATCACAGGGCACTGAATGCATTGCTCAGCACATCATTGGTATAAAATGAATGTAAAGGCTCCCCATCCCACCTTCTACACTTACGGCACAGTTGGTTTAAAATGAGCAGTTTTTCATTGCTGAAAGAAATAAAAAACATATAGAATTTTCATGAGCCTAAAAATCTTTAGGAATGTTATTGGTTCAATCTGCTATGGGCCAGCAGGGTAAACTTAATATGCCCCAGATGTACAGTTTTCCATTTTTATATATTTGTAAGGCAAGACATCCACCTGTGGTATGGCCCTGATCCTGGAGAGGATCCTTGTGCCCCACAAATACAAATGGTGCAGAGTGGAAGCAAAAATTCCCTGGGGAACTCAAACAGAGCAGACAGCAAGCCAGTTCCCATAGGAAACCTCCCATATGAAACCAGTATTCTTATGTGTATATTGGCTGGATAGAGCCAATGCTATCGTTGTGTGTGTATGTGCTGGTGGGGGGTGGTGGGGGTGTAGGGATTAAATAATGTTTATTCTCTGAATCATCATCTCTTCCTCATAATTTCCCTCCTTACATTTTTTTTTTTTTTGCCTTTTTGAGACAGAGTCTCACTCCGTCACCAGGCGCCAGGCTGGAGTGCAGTGGCGTGACCTTGGCTCACTACAACCTCTGCCTCCCGGGTTGAAGCAATTCTCCTGCCTCAGCCTCCCAAGTAGCTGGGACTACAGGCGCACGCCACCATACCCAGCTAATTTTTTTGTATTTTTAGTAGAGATGGGGTTTCACCATGTTGGCCAGGATGGTCTCGATCTCTTGACCTCATGATCTGTCCGCCTCGGCCTCCCAAAGTGCTGGGATTACAAGCGTGAGCCACCATGCCTGGCCTCCCTCCTTACATTTTTGAGAGGGCATTCTTTCCTAATGGGTGAGAAGAGGTCTGGAATCAGGCTGAATTATGTGATGAAGATGAAAACAATATTACCTCCACAGTGTTAGGATTAAATAAGATAATGCACGGCACTTCTTAGGAGTGCCTGAGATGAGCCGGTGCTCAATAATGTTAACAACAAGTCTTATCACCACCTCCAAAATGCTAAATCAAGCCCTTGTCACTCCTCTGCATGGACTTTTACACCGGACTACTGACAGGTCTCTTAGGAAGCTTTCTCCATACACATGCATCCCATTTGTCTTGACCTGAGGAAGCTTCCGAATTGATGCAGCTCTCCTTTGGCAAACCTTCAGTCTCTATTCAAACACACACACACACACACACACACACACACACTCCTCTCTCTCTGTCTCTCGCTCTGTCTCTCTCTCATTCCTTTGTCTATCCTCTCAGCCTCTCTCCCATTTTTTTCTACCTCCCCTTTTATCCCCCCATTTCCTCCCTCTCTTCCTTTCTCTCCAGCTCTTCTGAGGATGCAAGCAAATCCAGCCTCTCCACTCAGAAGGCTTTGTCTCTGATCAGGCCCAACCTGGGTCACAGAGTTCATGGGGTTACCATGACAACAAGCATCCCTGGCTACCCATCAGGAGGCAAGGACCAATTGAAAGGGACTGTCATTTCCCTGGGACATACTGTATTTATCAGCAGTAGGCTCTGCACCAGTACTATACTATGGGAAGACAGGCTGTTACTTGTGAGGGCGGGAGGAAGGGAGAAAAAAAATATTAGGGTTTTATTTTTTAGCATGTTCTCTGTGGGGGAGGACCACAAATTGTTCTCAGAGAGAGGCATTTTATTTCTAATGCAGCCAGTGTGTGTGAGGGGAATGAGGGTGGGATTCATGTGCATTTCTGATGAACAGAGTTGGTTTTACAAAAAAAAAAAAAAAGTTCTTTGGCTCAAAAGTGACTTTTTAGTAGGTCTAATGGGAGGAGGAGAGGGGTAGAAAATGAACACTAGTAAATATCCTTTGTGACAGGCACTTCATGCTCTTTCATCAGATCGTCAAAGCAGTTGCACAAAATCATTATTCAAATTTTTCAGATAAGAAGACAGAGGCTTATGAAGTTCTAGTGACTTACCCACCAAGGTCACATTCTGGTAAGGTAATGGGTCATAGACCTGAGTGAAGGTGATCTGACACCAGGAATTGTGGTTGTGACCCATTCCATGAGGATTCCTGGTCACCCCCCATCATATTCACCCTCCTGCTCCTTCTGAGCCTCCTCCTCATGTTCTGCCTTATCAGACCACTAGCACATCTCCTCCCTGACCTTTTCTAGCCCTCGTTCCCAGAGTGGGCTGCTGTTTACTTAGAACAGAGGCACCTGGGGGACTTGTTCAAATTGCACATTCCTGGATCTGCAGAATCAGAAGGCTCAAGAATTAGAGTCTAGGAAAAGGCATTTTAAATTAGCTCCCCTAGGTAATTTTGATAGACACTGAAGTTGGGAATGGCTCTTTAGAGCAATAGACTCAATGCCACACAAAAAGCCCTTGCTTATTTGTTTCCCAATCATATTCTGGGTGAATGTGATTCTCTAAAAGAAAAGAACTCTCTGTGGCCTTCCATAACACTCACATTAGCATTAGGCAAAAAAGGGTTTTCAGGGAAGGCCCATTGAACCACATGGAATATACTAGCATGTTTTATCGTCTCCCTGTGAGGGATGAGCAACCAGGAGGAGACCTCAGTCCCTGAAAGTGAGAACCTTCCCTACAAAACCTTGGTGATATCTCTTCCTGAGTCATGGCCTTAGTCACCCTTCTTTTCTTTAGCCAGATGCCAAGATACACACACAACTCTTGCTAAATATTTTCTAGCACAGGGTTGTGTGAAGAGAGAAAAAATATACTCAATGGGAATGCTAGTGAGATGAAAATGGTGATGAACAATTTTGATTTCATGTCATATTTAAAAAAGGATAAAGGCCAGATATAGTCAACACAGCAGGGAGTAGGAAAAGGAAATCAACAACCTTCATCACTCTTGCTGTTGTGCCAGAAAGCTTGTGTCCCTTCCAGGGATGCCTTTCTTAACCAGGTAGGCATTTCAGAGGTAAAATTGAGGTGGTGGCAATTATGCTGTTTGGGAGGTAAATTCCATATCTTCCCATTTTCTGTCCTTGCCAGAATCAATTTGTACCCAGTCAAGCCTTAGGCAGGAGCACAAAAGTTCCAGAAAGCTTATGTAACAGACTTCCAGACTTCCGAGGTTTAAAGTGAAGGTTGTGACTAGCGATAAACATAGAGCCCACCACTTCTCCCACGTGTCTGCATCCCGTTGTGACCCATAGCCACATCCATTGCCTCCTACCAAGATGGCCACAACATCTTTCTAAACGACTTCCTTGTCTGTGATCCTCCTTTCTCTGATGCGCATTGCAAACAATGGCCAGGGTAATCTCCGGGAGCCTGTCTGATCATGTCCCTTCCTGTCAATGACCTTCAATGGCTCCTACTGACATAGTAAAAAATGCAGAGACATTTGAGGTTCTTCACCATGTGACCACAGCCAATCACTCCTATCTGTTAATGAATTATCTGGCTAAAGTGGACCCCTTGTTGTTTCTGAAAACAAGCCACATGTTTTTCTGCATTTCTGCATTTGCTCTCTTTTCCCTTCCAGTTCCTAATATGAAGCACCCTCTCCCACTTCCCGTCGATTATAATTCTTCTAGCATTCCACCATTCTTCCTCAATTCTTCCAATGGTAGAGGAATGCACAATTCTTCCACCATTGCAAATCCTCCCATTCAAAGTTTGACTCTCCTCCTTTTTTTTTTTTTTTTTTTATTTTTTTTTTTTTTTTTTTTTTAGTGTGTCTGACTCTCTTATGGCATTGGTAGAAAAATGGATATCTACATAATTCTGCTCATGAGCTGTACTTGATGATGCATTATTTAGGTACTGAGATTACATCTCTCTTACTGCAGCATTATGCACAGTGCTTTGTGTGAGAAGGTATTTGGAGACCAATCTGGAAGCTAAATGGAAAGCACAGAGAGTGGGTCTCAGACCTTCCTTGCCCATTACCTGGTAAGCTACAGGGTGAAGCTGTACTTTACTCCTGCCCCCTTGGCCCATACATCTGGCATAAACAAGACACATGACAGAAGACAAACAAGTCATGATCACAGAGACCAAAGAAGACTCTATGTAACCACGGTCACAGTTAAAGACCAGACTGACCAATGTCCTGATTAGGGTGTAACTCTTAGCAAATCCATTAAACTCCTGATAGATAGCTTGTGAAAGACAATCATTAGGTGACATTTTAACTGAGACCAATTGCGTGTTGATTCCTTCTTGGGTTGATAAAACATGGGCAATGCCCCTTTACTTAAGAAATTTGAATGCATCAAAGCAAGTATTCATCAAATAAAGAAGAGACATTTCAGTTTAAGCTACCAAGATACATTAAGTTGGCACCAAAAGGGCCAATAGATCATAATTAGTGGATTTACCAATTGCCTTTCCCTAGTGACTGGCATTGGCTACACAGGTCTTTATCTACAACCTGAGGACTTGTGAAACATAACTCAGACCCCCTCCCACCCCAAACATGCAGTGACAGCCAACAAACAGCATCTGTTTCAAAGAAACACCACCTGTCCAAATGGAAAATCAAGCATCGAACCACCTTGCTTCATCAGAGTATTTGTTTCCAGGGCAGAAGCAACAACAACAGCAAAAAACCATTCTGTCACTACCACAGCTTTTTAACACTCTGTGGGGACCATGGCCTGGCTTCTGCCAAGTAGACTTGGCAAATTTAGAGGAACATTTGGGCCTTAGATGTCAGTTCTCTGATCTTCTGAAGCATAACTGGGTGATCTGTCTTGGAGAAATCTGGAGCTCATTCTGGGCAGGCTGTGAGAGGGTGGATGCCCCACAAGCACAGTGAAGTCTGGCTTTAAGGAGAGCAAATAGTAAAGGAGGAGGGCCAGGAAGGTCCTCTGTAATACAAGCACAGGCAGTAAGTCTGTAGGGCATCTGCCTGGGAAAACTGCAAAAACCCCATCTTTGTTAGGGCTGAAGAGAAGTTTGTAATAATACCTGGAACAAACTCAAGGACTTTTCTGTAGTGTAAACACTTCCGAAGAGTTTGCAGCCTTGTGAGTAGTTGAATAGTCCTTTAAAGTATTTTTTTATGATTCAAAATAATTTGAACAAAATTGGATTTCTTCTACTAGGTTATTTTTAAGCACATAGCCCCTCTTCAATGGATCTAAAGGAAGCATAAGCTCTTCTCCTTACTGTCCACCTCTGTTATGCAGAGTGGTTTCCTGGGATCCAGGCAGTGGATCTAGAATTGCTGGAGCAGGCACATGGGTTTGTGGCATTTGGTTTACCATGACTCTTTGGAGTTTGGCCATGACTCTTTGGAGTTTGGCCATGTCTTGGGTCAAATGGCATCATATGGGATATGAGAAAGAGTTATAATGGAAACCGGGCTGGAGTGTGCGTGTGTGTGTGTGTGTGTGTGCGTGTGTGTGTGTGTCATGGTTACTCATATTTTCTGCAACCATTCTTCAGTGGTGTGTTTTGTGGAACCTCTGCATTATTGGCTGCTAGCAATGTTCCCTTTTAACGCACAGATGAGAAACAGAATCCCATTAAGGGACTTTCCCAGGCCAGCACTTGAGGGTCTCCTAGGATGAGCTTTGCTCTTCTGTTCTTGAATCAGGAATTATGATGGCCCCATGACCACTATCAAGTTTGCACTGGAGAGAAAGGAGCACTGTGGGAAGACAGGAGCATATGATCATCAGCTGGGTGTTCTTGACTTGCAGTTCAGCCATCAGTGATCTGTATTTGAAACTTGTTGCTTTTCTCTCTCCTTTTCTCGTATTCTCTTTTTCAAAATCAATAAATGACTTGTCGTATGTTTTGCAGAGATGTGTGCAAAATAATTGTTTTTTTCTTTATTACAAAGCATAATTATTTTTGGCATTTATTCCAGAAAGCGTCTTTCAGCAAGCAAATCCATAAAAGCAGGGATATTCCTCAGAGGAATGGTGCTGGGTGTGTTAAAGTCAGTGTCCATTATCACCCTTTGCCTTCAGAGTGGTGAGTGGATCCTTGTACTTCAAAGGTCTGGTTTTTAATTCCCGAGTTGATGGTTATTTGGCCCATGTGAATAGGTACAAAGACCCTGGCCCAAGTCCAGTCCCCTGCCTTTAATGGTGCTGTCATTCATAAAGCCCAGCACAGCTTTAGAGTAAGTTACAGCCATAGGCTCTGAAGTCAGACAGCCAGGGCTTGAAATCTGGCTTCTATCTTATTAGCTGGGTCAGCCTGGTCAGGCAACTTAACTCTTCGTCTGTTTCCTCATCCACAAAATGAAAATAATGGTACTTCATAAGGATATTGCAAGGGTAATATAAGATAATACATTAACACAGTGAGTGGCACTTAATAGGCACCAATTCAGTGATGGGTTTTATTATAGTGGAAAGTCATTTGACTGCAAAATGGCCTGAGTTTTAGGTTCATGTCACTCCAGTATTTCTAGTATCAGGAAATATACAATATTTCCTGAGTTCTTACCTTGTTCCAGGAAACTGTATGTGGGATGGGATGGCAGAGGTACTCTGTGGATTGGACAAATTATGTTACAAATCTATGCTTTGCTTTCTTAACAAAGCATCCATGTATTTATGTGGATGTCCTTGACTCACAAAACCTTCAGTAAAGTGTAATATTGTGGCATCATTGATGTTCCTGGACCTATAAAAACTCATTCTCTACTTTAAGTCTTTCTAGGTTGATGATCAGCAAGTTTCTGAGATAAAAGCCTCTTCCTTTGCAAACACTATCATCTGGGTCCCCTTTGAACTTTGCTCAAACTTATAAAGAGTCTTTTAGGTTCTACCAGGCAAAAATGCATGAATGATAAATATCAGACCATTTGATTTGTCTTCATTAGTTCATATTCTATTATGTCTACACTTCTCCAGGTATCTTTAATGTCACAATTTTCAGATAATTACTTAAAGTTCTTCAAAGTGTTTTCATCGCTCTTCAAATAAGGATAAAAATTCTTTATAAAATCCTTCCCCACCTCATCCTCCAATCTCACCTTAAACATTTCTCCTCTGTATGACTACTTGCTTTCCAAGAACACTTATTGGCTTTTGGTTAATCAACTGTGCAATGGTTTCTGGCCTTAGGATCTTTGTACATACTGCTTTTCTGCCTCAGCTACTCTTTTCTTCCCTTCTCACTTCACCTAGTTGACTCCTATTAATCTGTCAAACCTCAGTGTAGAAAAGCATCCTTGGACCTGTCTTCCCAGCCATGCCCCACTCATCCTGCAGACCAAATTGAACCTTTTTATATCTGGGTGTCTTTGAGATCTTCTCTTTGTCTTTATCGTTCTGCACTTTCAATTGAATAAGCTGTTGATTTGTATCTATTTATTTTGCTTAAGACTGATTTTCAGATATGAAGATTTATGTTTTCCATAAACTCTAGAAAATTTCTTTAAAATATTGCCTCCACTTCATTCTCCCTTGTCTCCATCTGGAACTCACAGCAGACTGAACTTTTTTCTTTTTCATGTCTCTTAAACTCTTTGTTACATTTTCTTTTCATCTATCTGTGTGTTACTCTGGGGAATTTTCTTTGATTTTTCCCCAACCCCGGAGTGCACCAATTCTCTCAACTTTATCTAATTTGCTATTTAATCCTTCCACTAAGATTTTATATAAATGAATGAATTTCTTAATTTCTGTAAATTCGAATTCAGACTTTTTCAAATATATCTGGTCTTTAGTGATAGTTTAACATTTCTTTTAAAATTTTAACATTTTAACATTTCTCTTAAAATGTTTTTGATCACTTTTATGTATTTAGTTGTACTGTTAATTGTTGCTCATGTAGATTGACAAGTAATTTATAACTTTGCAGAGCTTAGGGTAGTCCTGAAATAGTAAGCTTATGCTTTTAGTTCTGGTTTTAATTTGTTTTTTCCTTTTTGGTCCTAGGAATTTCTTAACTTGAATTTAAAAGGCTGTTTGTTATGTCTTATCCAGCATATCTAGTTGTTTCATAGTGAGAATTTTGTTCTGCCACATTGCATGAAGTAGGTGTCCCTAGGTCCCCTTTTATAGACTGTCCTAGTACTTATTAGAATTGTCATTAAACATTAATAATTTCTTTAATGTCTGTCTTTCCTGCTAGAATGTAGTTGCATGGGGACAGGAACTATGTCTATCTTGTTCAAATTTGTAGCTCCAGCTCCTAGCCTAGTCCATAGAACAATGTTGGGGCTTTTATTAAAATAAATGAATAAAGTGGAAGCAGAGGTGGACCTGGGTATCATATCAAGATGGGTTAGGAATCCATCACCACCATTTTGCAAACCGTATTAATCCTTCTTACCCTTCCTGAAATCCAACACTTATCCCAAATGATTTAATCCTTCTGTAATTGACATAATATCTCATATGTTTCATAGGTGACTTCACAGTGTACTGTTTTCAGTGACCTCCAACATAGATTATACTATTTGAACTCACAACAACCTCATTATTCTCCTTCTATAGATGAGGAAACTGAGGGCTGGGAGATGATATGTCTTACCTTTTGTAAGACAGTCAGAATTAAATCTAGGTAGTCTGACTCCACGTCTACAGGGTTCTTCCTCAGCTGCTGAGAATGAATATCAGGACTTCTTTAAGTGAAAGTAAAGTCTGTTGTGCTTCTTTACCAAACTATCTATATTTTGCTAAATAAATCAATCTCCAGGTAAGAATAGGTGCTATAATTAATTTGGTGCTATTTATTAGATGCTATTTCATTTTCCACAGCCAGAGTCTCAGGACTCAAATGATTTGATTTTTCATTTGGACAATGTGTTTATGTTTCTTTTGAGAGGAACATTATAAACCACCTTCTGTCAAAGAATTCAGGTTGCTGGAGAACTCTGTTCATAGCGTTGTTGGATGCAGGGGTGTCTGGTAAAGGATGTGGTATTACAGATTACACGACAAAAGCACAAGGTTCATTGATGTTTCACACACTTGGAGGAGGAAGGTGAGGCATGGGGAAGAACACATGGGCAGTGACAGTCACAGCAAGCTGAGGCCCCCAGGTCAATTTCCAACCTCAGGGCTGAAGATCTTGGGTGGCTGGAATCTTCCAGGCCCACAGGTGTTGAAGAAGGCCCGCTCGACAGCTTGCATTGTGGCAATGGAGCCATGTAGCAGACACAGAAGCTTCATTCCTGAGATAGGGAGGGGAGAGGGAGTACCAAGGAAGCAAATCTTGGCTACTTACCTCAGGGCAGACCCCTTGGGTGTCGCAATGCCATAGCCTTTGGAATCCAAGTTACCTCCCACCTTCATGGTGTCACAGGGTTTCCGCTGCTCAATGTACTCATTCATGGTAGACTCCAGAAGGTAGGCATATTTGCCTTTGGATTTCCTCACTCGAATCATCCCCTCCTCTGTGGTCCGCACAAAAACTGATGGCTCCGCTGACTTCATGTATGTCCACATCTTCTCAAACACGGCAATTTTAGACCTCTGGCAGGGACAGAAACAAAGCTGGAATTATGTGCGCTTAGAATTGGAGTCGGCACACACATTAATGAAGAGCTGAGTGTAGCTTTATCACACATTCACGAGCAAGATTAGCTCAGGAAGAAACAAATTATGAGTGATTGCAAAATAAGAGGCTCTAATTAGTACCAGTAGGTTCCAAAGTACAAATATCTTACAAATACGGAATGAACAGAATATCTGAGAATCTTTTAATTACTTCTGAGTAATTATATTCCTCCTAAATAAGGGGAGCGTTAAAAAAGTGGGGCCCAACCTGGCTTTGAAAGACGTTAAAGGACCTATCTATTGTTCAATGAGGCTATATTTATGCTAACCAGAAGAAACAGAGAGCCGAGTATCAGTGGAATCTGATTTCATTATTGGAAGAAAATACTGAAGAGTTTCTGGATCATGAGCTGCCAAGTTCTAGTCATCCTATATTGCAAGACCCCTGCTCAGAATGTATTAGGTTAATGCAAAAGTAACTTAGCATTACTTTTAAAACTAATGGCAAAAAAACCACTCAATTATTTTTGTACCAATCAAATATATTGCTGTCTGATACAGCTGGTAACTTGGGACCAAATACTATTGCCATCTGCTTACATTTCAAAACCTTCCAAATATGGTTCAACTATCTTCCTTATTTCTTCCTAAACTCATCTTGGGCCTTCTCCCCTCTGGGACTTTGCTTGGACTGTTCATTCCACTTGAGATGCTGGCTCTGTCTAACATAGAACAGAATAAATCCTATGTATTTGGAGTCCACCTCAGTTCCAAAAGCAATGGTTTTTAGACTCTAGTAGGCACCATCATCACATACTTGATTGTAAAAATGCAGATTCCCTAGCTCTAAATCTAGAGATTCTAATTTAGCAAGTCTGAGGTGAGACCTAGAATACATCTTTTTCAGGAATTGTCCCCACCAGGTGATTCTGATCTGTATAGCATGTGTGGCCCTCACTTTGAGAAACAGTATTGTGAGGGCTGATATTCCTAAGGGACACAGCCCAGAGCTTCTTGGCAGTCCCAGCACAGAGATACTTAATCCTCCATTGACAGTTTAATTAAGATGTATGAAGGGCCGTGGGAGATGTGGGTGATAGGAGAGATCCAAGAACAAATGCCCTGAGTATGCTTCCAATCTTCCAAAACACACTGCCTGGGGCACTCACTGGATGGCCAAGCTAGACTGCTAGGATTGCAAGTCATCTCTTTTTGTACGTAGGTCTCAAGTATGTGGAAGCTACCTGAGAGATGTCTTCCCTCCTGTGAGTCTAACTGAGTATCTTGCACATGGTAGGCCCCTCAGTCAGAGCTCATGATCCAGGACCATAATCAACCCACTCATCTAGCATACTCTTTCTAAATGGTGACCTTTTCCCAAAGAGTAGATGTATTTTAGGGAGACAAAAGTCTGGCTATTAAAAATGTTTTCTAAATGGACAAGTGTTAAATACATGTAAGGGGCTACTTTTTAAAAATAATTATTGCTAGAGTCACATATTTGATATAATTCAGTGGCTAATATATAGATTTCAGATTTAATATAAAATTATCATTATACATGCAGCATATCACTTTTCTTTGCATACAACTATCAGGTTTATTTCCTCGATATTAGTGCATGTCAAATGTTGGTAAGGTATTGATCTACAATTGTCATTTGAGCCAACTGATCAATAAAGATATCTGGGGCCCAGGAAAATCATAGGTCTTGAGGGAAAAGTAATGGAAATAGTTGCTATTAAAACTTCAGTTTTAATAGCCTATAATTAGATAAGCTATATCATTCATTTTACAGTCTGGTTTACAATTTGGAAAGGACACTGGACTGGCTGTGAGGAGCCATGAATACCAGTCTTAGTTCTACTTCTCACTCATGGTTTTGTTTATGGAAAATCCCTTCTCTTTGGTCCTCAGTTTCCCCATCTGTTCCGTGGGGAGTTTGGGCATTGTAATCTTTAAGTCCCTGGCTAGCTTGGAGTATCTGATCCTTTACATGAAGACACATCATTCAAGCAACAATGTCAATGTGAGAAAGAAGAAGAAAGAAGGGAGAAAAGGGAGGGGGGATTCCAAGATAAGGAGGGGGGAAATACCCAGAACTAATCATAGTGTCTGCCAATGTATTTAATATTCCCTCACAGGAAACAGGAAAATGTATACATTCAGCTATGACCAGATTTGCAGATAATCTTCCAGGCACAAACTAACAAAACACACACAGGGCAATTGCAAGATGCAGTTTGACCTGACAGGATGGACACAGCAGGGAACTGGGCTGTTGACAGGCAGAGCTGAGGAGCCTTCTGAGCAACAGTATGCAGAAAATTAATATGTCCTCTCAGCCTCACCCCAGTGCCCCAGATGTTAAGGCTGTGCGCACAGACGCTCGGGATGAACTATCAGGAAAATCTAATCTCCAGGAATGTGAAGGTAGCATGAGTGGCAGGGGAGACTGGAAGCATACTCAGGGCATTTGTTCTTGGATCTCTCCTATCACCCACAGCTCCCACAGCCCTTCATACATCTTAATTAAACTGTCGATGGAGGATTAAGCATCTCTGGGCTGGGGCTGCCAAGAAGCTCTGGGCTGCCATGGGGACAAGAAGCCAGCGTTTTCAGAGACTGGAGTAGAAGAATTTTTGTCTCACTATTCCCTCCTTCTGCCTTGTGGGGATAGTTGGTGATCTTATCTCCCCACCCACCAAACTCCTGGTGGGATAATTATCCAAGGTCAGAGTCACAGAGATGGAAAGGCTTATGCATGGGACATATCTTGGTAGCACTTTCCTTTTACAGGTAAGGACGCTGGGGCCCATGATGCGGCAATAAACTTTCCAGTGTCATGCAGTTTGTTAGTGGCAGAGCCAGGAGTCCCTGGTCTCCTGGTTGCCTCCCGCATTTAGGCTTTATATCTTATTAGCTGCAAGACATTGGGCAAGTAACATAACCTTTCCGAGCCTCAGTGTTCCTCTCTGACAATGGTAATAATACCGTGCACTTCACAGTGTTACCATGGAGATTATATGAGAACACAGGTAAAATGCATAACCCAGTGCCTGGCACAAGGAAGACATTCTGTAAGCAGTGCAATGACTACTAATAATGATGTCTTTTTTAAGGTTTTACTTTAGGGTAGGAATGCCTCATACCTGGCTTGCTTGGTACCAGTTTCCCTTCCTGTATACATGAGAGACATTGATATCAATCAAAGAATTCCTTCACATTGAGCCCAGGTGTGACCTCAGAATCTCTAAGCAAACACTACTGATCTATCAAAGTAAATGCATGGACTATAACCAATTTGCTACCAATGTAGTAGGCCTGGTCACAGAACTTGTAGAATATGTCCTGCTCTGGTTCCAGGTTCCTAACTTTGTGTGTGGACAAGAGGCAGTAATATGTCAATTGATGTAGTGATTAACTTTTGAAATTTTAACCCCCGCCGTGCCTTTCACTAGGTAGGCCATGACCATTTTCTTCTCTGGGCCTCAGTTTTCCCAACTATAAAATGATAGGGTTAGACTAGATGTGTCCGCAAGCCCATCTGCCATCCTGATTGATCTTTTTAAAAATGTTTGTCAGTTTAATGACAGCACCGCATTAAGACAATGTGGTTCAGTGGCAAGAATACCTGGGTTGGAACCAGAAAACTCAGATTTGGTACCCACCCCTGACACTTGCATCAAAATAATTTCTCAAGTTTTAATTTCTTATCCACAAAGTGGCTACCACAATACCTCTTCTGCCTGAGGTCACAGGTGAAACATAAACGAAACCATTAATGCAAAAGTGCTTTGAAGACTGGTGTATGTTGTATTGACTATAAGGATGAAAGCATTGTTAAGTGAATTAGATGGTTTTCTAACTACATCAGCAGGAGTTGGGGCAGAGGACAGGTTTTATGGACAAGGAGAAGCAGGCACCTTCTTCACACTTTTGTTGCAGGCTAAAAATGTCAGGGAATTGTAATGAGATTATAAGGGGCTTTTTTTAATTAACTGGCTGGGTGAGCTTAAGCAAGTAATACCTCTCTCTAAAATGATAGGCTCTGACTAGTTGACCCCTAAGACACCTTCTTGCTCTGATATGTTGAAAATTGATGATTTTAGCCTTGGGGTTAGGATCAATGATGGTTAAGACTTTGTTCCCTTTCCTGTCTGTTGTACAGAATACAAAGCCCGTGACGAAGAACCTGTAGCACATCCCACAGTGGTATATTCGGGCCCGGAGTTTGCTCCGTGAAGTTACAGTGAGAGAGCTAGGTAAGTCTGTACAGGATTCCTTCTCTCTTGCCTGAGGCAATATGGGGGCCTGCTCTCTCTGCTCCTTCTGCTGTTAATTAAGCTGTGTGACCTTAGATGATTACTTCTAATTATCTGATCTATACAATGGGGACATCTCCTAACTCTAATCTATAACATAGGGACAATCCCTAACTCATCTTTAATGAGAAGATAAATGACATAATTCGTGTAGGATGTGCTTAGTACAGGACCCGGTTTCTACGTAAACGGTAGCAAATGTTTATTATTATTCTTATTTGATCAATATATGGTAGTTCCATGTACTGTTTCTTCAACTCCTGGCGTAAACATGCCTAAACTCCAGGGAAATCACAGGTTTTCCTGCTTCTCGGCATCTGTCCCAGTTGTTCCTTTTGTCTAGGATGTATTTAGCCTACTCAGGGCTGGCCTGGTTTTGTGATATATAGAAATGTTTACAAGTCTACCTTGTAGACTTTCATTCTCTACCCATTCTTCAGAATGATTCCCAAATATTTGCATTTCCTTGAAGCCCTAATGGTATATGAAACCTCCATTGATCATTCCTTGTTTTGCCTCTTATTTTACATACCCTATCTCTTTTAGTCTTCTTAAGGTCTGATACAGACATTATTCTCCTCATTGTATAGACCAATGGAAATGCTGTCACAGAGGCTAAGTGCACAGAATAAGTAAGGGATGGAGCCAGGTTCTGGCCTCCAGCTGCTGACCTGGAAGGTTGTGCTCCTAAGCTCTCTGCTCCTTTGCCTTCGCTCAATGTCTCCTGCCAAAACATATCTCGCCACCTCCACTCCCACTTCACATTTTCTCTCTCTCCTGGCGCTATTTAATAGATCACCTTTTTCAGTTATTTTTTTTCCCATATACTATCCTCTTACTCATCAAGTCAACAAACATTCACTGAGCTCCTGCTATGAGATAGGAGAGAACACAAACAGCATCAAGTCCAGTTGTTGCTTACAAGCTGTTTTTAATCAATTACTAACTAGACTATGAGGTTACTATGGGAACAGAGAGGAAATTGTATTTGATGTCCTTTGTAGCCCTCGGAGAATTAGCACAGACTGGTATAGGCAAGGGATCTAAATCAATGCAGCAGTTTTGAAGCTTCTACAAATGTAGAAATGTAGATTTCTTAGGGGGATGGTAGAAAGCTTAGAAATGTCCTGAGTTTCCCTGACTTGCAGTCAGTTAAGCACTCGCCCTGACTGCCTGTTATCTCAGGTTATATAATGAGAAGGACATTTTAATGACAGTGCTGGTTCACTTTTGTGAAAGTGCCTTGGGACAAAGGATGTCCCTACCCTGAAGAACTCCTTAGTAGATCCTGCTTCCAGCGTCCCATAAGCAATTTCTGTCTGCTTCGCTAGGTCCTCTGCACTCTCAATGGGAGACACCATCCTCTCCACGGTCAGGAAGGCGGCCAGGTTGGCTGTATATGAGGAGATGATGATCAAGGTGAAGAACCACCAGACGCCACCAACGATGCGACCAGACAGGGACCTGCAGGCAAAAGGGAAGAGGTGACAGCAGCATGGGCATCAGCTGTGGAAGGCTCTGGGGAAGCAATGAGCACTAGTCTGGGCCTTGGCAGCAGACCTGCCAGGCCCTATTGCGCCCTTCTCATCTGTCAGCAAGATGTGAAAATTCAAATGTCAGAGGGACTCCATATTTTGTTCCTTATTACAGACACAGACCTGTGGGGTTGCTGTCCTTCAGGGGTGATAAAGCCCACATGTATGTATTCACACTCACTTTTACACATATATAACAGCAAGACACATGCTGACAAAGACACAGGTATGTCAATACTTGCCCACAAAAAATCAAATATGAATAAGCAACTACATACACTCCAAATGTTTGTGAATACATATACAAATGCAAATGCATTTATACACATGATGAAAACATTTGATTAGTTCAGACATGTTTTCAGACTGCCTTGTTATTGCTCTCCTGGGTGGCAAAGGCGACCAAAATAGTAGACCAGAAAGAAAGGAAGAAAGAATATATTGGAAATAGAATCAGAACAGTCATATTCCAGTCACTGTGGGGAATGTCACCATTGGGTGCGGGCACAATTCTTTCCCTCACTCACCCAAGGAAGATAATTCATGGCTGAAATAAAAAGATTAAAAAGAGAAATACGACAATCAACTATGAGGTGAAAAATTTATCTTTGAACTTCTCAGAGTCCTATTCTCCTCTCTTATTCCCCAAACAATGAAGAGAAATATATAACCAGCAGAGAGTTTCACTGTTATCTCTTTGATCCAATAGCATACTTCCAAGTCCAGGGCTTTCAAAGATACTACAAGATGATTTGTATGTAACTTGTGATTTTACATGGTAAGCAGTTAGGGCATCAAATCATAATGAATCCTATAGTGATAAAATTATTTGCATTTCATTTCTCTTTCCATTCTGTTCAATTTATCAAGGAAGTGCTATTCTGGAGCTCCTGTACTTTTAAGTCCTTTCTGACCTGTGTTCTGACAGCCTTAAGCTCAGAGCCTTCAATAGGTGACAGTGTTTAATTGAAACCTATTTTACAATTAGAGAAATCACCATTGCAACCCATGAGTTTTGTAAAGAAATTCGTCTACTGGGCCTCCAGAGCAATACCCAAGCCTGTTGGCTTGCTCTGTTGTTCCACACTGCTTGCAAAACCCTGGTAGACCTTACCTGTGTTATTTCCATATCTTTTGACACTTCACTTTACCTCGATTTCTTGGAGATTAGTTTGATGCAATCCCATTTGTCTGTGTTTGTTTTTGTTGTCTGGATTTTGAAAAATAATCCTAAAATTTCAAAATCCTTGCCGACTACTGCCATGAAATGTTTTCCCTGTTTTAATCTAGTACTTTCAGAGTTTTGAATCTTACATTCGTGTCTTTAATCCATTTTTGAGGTGATTTTGGTACATAGTGAGAGATAGGGATCTAGTTTAATTCTGCCTGTAGACATCCATTTTTCCCAGCACCATTTACTGAAGAGACTATCCTTTCCCCAGTGTATGTTTTTGACACCTTTGTTGAAATTCAGTTGGCTATAAATGTGTAGATTAATTTCTGGATTATTTATTTTGTTCCATTAGCCTCTGTGTTTGTCTTAATGCCAGTACTATGCTATTTTGGTTACTATAGCTTTGTAGCTTATTTTGAAGTCAGGTAGTGTGATGCTTCTAGTTTTGTTCTTTTTGTTCAAGATTGCTTTGGCTGTTCATGGTCTTTTGTTGTTTCATACAAATTTTAGGATTATTTTTCTATTTCTGTGAAGAATGACATTGATATTGTAATAGGGATTTCATTTAATCTGTAGATTGCTTTGAGTAGTACGGACATTTTAACAATATTGATTCTTTTTTTTTTTTTTTTTGAGACAAAATCTTGCTCTGTTCCCCAGGCTGGAGTGCAGTGGCACGATCTTGGCTCACTGTAATCTCTGCCTCCTGGGTTCAAGTGATTCTTTGCCTCAGCCTCCCAAGTAGCTGGGACTACAGGCACATGCCACCTGTAGCAATTGTTGTATTTTTTAGTAGAGATGGGATTTCACCATATTGGCCAGGCTGGTCTCAAACTCTTGACCTTGTGATCTGCCCACCTCAGCCTCCCAAAGTGCTGGGATTACTGGCTTGAGCCACTGGCACCTGGCCAAAAATATTAATTCTTTCAATTATGAATAATGGATATCTATTGCCTTGTGTCCTCTTAAATTTCTTTCATCAGTGTTTTATAGTTTTTATCATAGAGATATATTATCTCCTTGGTGAAATTTACTCCTAGGTGTGTTTTTTGTAGCCATTGTAAATGGAATTGCTTTCTTGATTTCTTTTTCATGTAGTTTTCTGTTAGACTGTAAAAATGCTATTAATTTTGTATTTTGATTTTATATCCTGCAACTTTGTTGAATTTTTTATTAGTCTATTAGCTTTTTGGTAGAGTTACTAGGGTTTTCTATAAAGAAGATCATGTTATCTGCAAACAGGGACAATCTGACTTCTTCCTTTTCAATTTGAGTGCTCTCTATTTCTTTCTCTTACCTGATTTCTCAGACTAGGACTTCCAGTACAATGTTAAATAGAAGTAGGGAAAGTGGGCATCCTTGACTAGTTCCATATCTTAGGGGAAAAGCTTTCAACTTTTCCCTATTCAATATGATGTTAGCTGTGAGTTTATCATATATGGCCTTTTTGTGTTGAAGTATTTTCTTTCTATACTTAATTTCTTGAGGGTTTTTATCATAAAGTGGTGCTGAATTTTATTAAATGCTTTTTCTGTATATACTGAAATGATCATATAATTTGTGTTCTTGATTATATTAATGGGATGTACCACGTTTATTGATTTGAATATACTGAACCATTCTTGCATCCCTAGGCTGAGTCCTACTTGATCACAGTGCACGATCTTTTTAATGTGCTGTTGAATTTGATTTGCTAGAATTTTATGGAGGATTATTGCATCTATGTTTATCAGGGATATTAGCCTGTAGTTTTCTTTTTTGTTGTGTCTGGTTTTGGGATTAGGGTAATGCTGGCCTCAAATAATGTGTTTGGAACAATTTCCTTCCTTTCAACTTTTTTGGAATAGTTTGAGAATAATTAAAATTAGTTCTTCTTTAAATATGTGGTAGAATATGACAGTGAAGCCATCAGTTCTGGGTTTTCTTTGATGGGAGACTTTTAATTACTGATTGAATCTCATTGCTTTTTATTGGTCTTTTCAGGTTTTCTATTTCCTCATAATTCAATCTTGATAGGTTGTATGTGTCCAAGAACTTACTTATCTTTTCTAGGTTTTACAATTTGTTGTATATAGTTATTCAGAATAGTCTCTTATGATCCTTTATATTTCTGTGGAATCGATTTTAATGGCTCCTTTTTCATTTCTAATTTTATTTATTTGAGTCATCTCTCTTTTTTTCTTAGTCTTGCTAAAGGTTTGTCAGTTTTTTCTTTCCAAAAAACAACTCTTTTTGGTCTTTTGTGTGTTTTTTTAGCCTCTATTTTATTTATTTCTGGTCTTTATGATTTACTTTCTTCTGCAAATTTTAGACTTAGTTTGTTCTGTTTTTCTAGTCTTTGAGGTTCAATGCTAGGTGGTTAATATCATCATTCTACTTTTTTGACGTAGGTGTTTATTTCTATAAACTTTCCTCTTGCTGTATCTCAAAGGTTTTCATATGTC
This sequence comes from Sapajus apella, assembly GCF_009761245.1. NCBI lineage: Eukaryota > Metazoa > Chordata > Mammalia > Primates > Cebidae > Sapajus > Sapajus apella. Next base: position 289,687 of record NW_022437052.1, read on the forward strand.
GTGTTTTCATTTTCATTTCTCTCACAAAATTTAAAATTTAAAAAAATATTTCCTCATTGATTCATTGGTTGTTCAGGAGCATTTTGTTTAATTTCTGTAAATCTGTATGGTTTCCAAAGTAACTCGTTATTAATCGCTAGTTTTATTGCATTATGGTTACAAAAGATACTTAATATAATATTGATTTTTAAAAATTTGTTAATACTTGTTTTGTATGTGATATATGCTGTAGGCTGTTCTATGTTCTGCTGCAAAGAATGTATATCCTACAACTCTTGAATGGAATGTTCTATAAATGAATATTAGATCCATTTGGTCTAGAGTGCATCTAGAAACAACTACTCTGATGTGTCTTTGATTATCTTCTGTCTGGATGATCTGTCTATTGTGGAAAGTATTGAAGTTTCTCCTATTATTTTATTGCAGGGTATAGTTCTCTTTACCTCTTAATATTTAGTTTACACATTTAAGTGCCCTGATGCTGATTGAATATGTATTTATAACTGTTATGTTCTCTTGCTGTATTTGACTTATCATTATGTAATTGCCTTGTCTTTTAAAAAATTTTTTTTTCTAAAAATCTATTTTTTTCTGATATAAGTATAGCTACTCCTGCTTTTTTTCTTTTTTGTTTTAATTTACATAAAATATCTTTTCCCTCCTTTTACTTTAAGACTATGTGTTCTCTTATAGGGGAAGTGACTCTCTTGTAAGTCGCATATAGTTGGGTCTTATTTATTTTTATTCATTCAGCCACTTATTTCTTTTAATTAGATAATTTAATCAATTACATTTTATGTAATTCAGGCAGGGCTTACCACTGCCATTTTGTTACTTGTTTTCTAGTTTTCAGAAAATAGATTCTTTATTCTGTTCTTTCTTACTGTTTTCTTTTGCAATTAAGAGATTTTCTCTGGTAGTATGCTTTTATTTTTTGTGTAACTATCAGAAGTCTTTGCTTTGTGGTTACCATGAGGCTTACAATAAACATTCAATAGCTCTGTCTCTTAACATATTATTGTAGTTATTGTTATTTTTTATAGTTTTGTCTTTTAGTCTTTGTACTAATAATGCAAGTGGTTTTACACACCATGATTATAATATTAGAATATTGTAAATGTCTGTATAGTTGCTTTTACCAGTGAGTTTTATAACTTCAGATGTTTTATTGTTACACATAGTGTCCTTTTCTTTCTGTTTGAAAAAATCTCTTTAACATTTCTAGTAAGACTGTCTAGTGGTGATGAATTTCTGGGTCTTTCGTTTATCCAGGAAAGTCTTTATGTCTCCTTCAGTTCTGACAAATAGCTTTTCTGGGTTACAGGCTTATTGGTTACCACGTTTTTATCTTTTCCTTCAATATTCTTAATGTATCTCTAAGAGTACTTCCTCCTGGTCTGCAAAGTTTTTGCTGAGAAATCTGTTGCTAGGTGTGTTGGAATTCTCTTACATGTTATTTGCTTCTTTTCTCTTGCTGCTCTGTAAAATTCTCTTTGTCATTGGCCTTTGAAAGTTTGATTATAATGTTTCTGAGATCGTCTTATGTCAGTTGAATCCTATTGGTGACTTTTGATCTTCCTATACCTGGATAATTATATCTTTCTTTAGGTTTGGATAAGTCTCTGTTATTTCTTTGAATAAGCCATTTATCCTTTTGTGTGTTTCTACTCCCTCTTGAGCTTCAATGACCCAAACATTTGCTCTTTTGATGCTATTCCATGGATTCTGTAAGTTTTCTTTGTTCTATTTCATTCCTTTCTCCTTTTTTCTTTTGTGCCTATATTTTCAAGGAGTATGTTTTCAAGCTCATTGATTCCTTCTTTTGTTTAACTAACTCTGCTGTTTATGCTTTCTATTGCATTAAAAAATTTTTCATTTATTTGTATTTTTCAGTTCCAGATTTTTAAAAATTATTTCAATCTCTCTGTTAAATTTCTGAATTGTTTCTCTGCGTTTTCTTAAAATTCATTGAGCTTTCTTAACACAGCTATTTTGAATCACTTGTCCAACAGATCACATATTTCCATCTCTTTAGGGTGCCTCATTGGTGTCATGTTTTGTCCATGAGGTGAGGTCATACTTCCAAGATTGTTCTTAATGCTTGTAGATGTATGTCAGTCTCTGTACATTGACGAGTTAGATATTTATTCTAATTTTTACAGTCTGGATTTGTTTGTGCTCATCCTTCAGTTGGCCTGTCCAGAAATCTAAGCAATCTAATCTGTTGTCAGAGTCTGTGACTGCTGCAGCTATTTTAACACTAGAGGGTACCCTAATCTAGGGTTCTCTGTAAGTCTTGTGAGGGCTTAGAAGTTGGTGTGGCACTCCAGCTTGGTTGGACCTAGAGAAGAGTCAAGGAGGGTACCAGAGCTGTAGGGGAAAGACAGCTAGGAACCTGAGTTCAGAAGTCTGTCTCATTGGTCTATATGGCTTTGTGTTTTCTGCAGATCCCTGCATAAGTGGGACAATTTCCTGACTATAGTGAGAGGAACTGTGGAACGAAGGTTGGCAAGCCTGCCCACAGTGGCCCAGACATGTGTGCTTCCCAGCCGTTTCCTGCATGGGCAGGGCAGTTCTCTTACTGCAGTTTAAATGGAACTAAAGCCAAGACTGGGCCCTCTAAGGATCCACTGTGACACAGATGCTGGTGAGCTCATCCCAGTAGCCCAAATGTGTGTACTTCCCAACCAATTTCCTGCATGGGTGGGGGAGTTTCCCAACTGTAGCAAGAGGGGTGAAAGCTGTGACTGGGCCTCCTTGGGATCTGCTGTGGGATGCAGTCTTGTTGGCCACCACAGAGGTGCCTATGGACAGGCAATTCCTGGTCTGTGAGAATATCAGTGAGTTTTCCTCTGGGTCCTTGTGCAAGCTGTAATAAGCAGGGACTACAGCTGTTGGGGGGCTGGAGCCACTGCCGGATAACTTTCAGATCCACTAGCAAGACCAGTGTTGGCAGGCAGACAAACCTTTCTGCAGAGGCACGAAGTTGTGTGATTTCTCCAGGACCCATTGACAGATGGTTTTGGTTGCTGGTCCAAAGCCAAATGGGGCTAAAGCAAAGCCCTTTGAGGAACAAAGTTGTTTACAGGCTTGAACCTAAAAGCATGATCAAGTTTCCTACCTGGGTGCTGTTCTACACTCTTAAAACAGCCTTCTTAGGTCTTGGGCTCTACCAGGGTTTTATAACCTCCTACCTGAATCTCAAGGCTCCTGCACAGAGACTTTTTTTTCCTGCAGATGGTTGCAGAATTCTTACTGCTGTTAGGGGGATATGAGTAGGTTACCTCCTATTCTGCCATCTTGTTTTATGTATTAGTTTTTAGAGACAGAATCTTGCTATGTTGCCCAGGCTGGAGTGCAGTTGCCATTTACAGGCACGATCCCATGACTGATTAGCATGGGAATTTGGACCTGCTCCTACTCCAGTCTGGGCTGGTTCACCCCCTCCTTAGGCAACCTGGTGGTCCCCGGCTCCTGGGATGTCGCTATATTGATTCCCGGCTCCTGGGATGTCACTATATTGATTCCAAACTTAGTGCAGACAACTGATTGGCATAACACACTATAGCCCAGAACGCCTGTGCTCAAGCAATCCTCCTGCCTCAGCCTTTGAAGTAGCTAGGAGTATAGGCATGTGTCAGTGTCTGGCTCTGCCATCTTGTTGATGTCACTTGAGACTGAACTGGACTTCTTACCTCTATTACGCCCTCTATGTCCCCACTGCCCACCTGTACAAGGTAGCCTGAGTGATCTTTTGAAACATATTAATTGCACCATATTGCTTTTCTGCTTAAAACCCACCAAAGGTTTTCTCTTAACACTTGGGATAAATTCAAACTCTTTGATAAGCCTTGAGGCCCTGTGTGGCCTGGCCCATGGCTCATTCTTCAGTGTCACCCAGCAACATAATTGCTGTACTCTAGTCATACCGGTCTTTGGCCCCTCATATTCAAAAGGCTCCCATTGTTATCATACGCTGCTCTTTCCCCTGATCAATGCATCAGGCCCTATTCCTCCTTCAGAGCTCATCCTAATCATTACATTTTCAGCATTCAATGGTAAGACTCAGAACATTTTGTGGCTGTTGTAGCAGTAGAACTATGGCACCTATTTGCCTTTTGGATTGTCTGTGTTCCCCAAGGCCATAAACTCCATGAAAGCAAATGAATCTTTTAGTTCTTTGTTGTAGCACTGTATCTCCAGTGCTCAGCATGGAGCAGGCCCTCACTAGCAAATGAATGCATACATACTGTCTGTCTTATAACCTGGCTTTTCCATGCACATTGGATTTTGGACACTGGGAAGAATTGTCAGGGTCAGGAGAATCCAAACCTGCTTATGGTCTAAGGTGTCTGGAGTCATGGCATCAAACCAAATGTTCAGGATGGCTGCCTCCTTTTCTAACATCCCTAAACTGAGAAACCCAGCGAAGCCATCCCAAGTTCAGGATCATCTAGTGAAGTCCAAAGCCTTCCCACAAAAGTTTCACACCTAAGACTCCTTTCCTGTTCTCTTTTAATTGATATTTTTCTGTTTTTTTTTTGTTTTGTTTTTTTTTGAGCAGCCTACCCTGCATGATAGTACCTACATCCCCACCTATTTAATGACGATACCAAAGAAGGTGATTGCTGCTTCATAGCCAGCAACTGTCATTTTTGGAATAACTGAAGAGCTGGGGGAAGAAGTTCAAAGTCTGACTTAATCCCAACACTTCATTTGCATGTGATCCACCAGATAGGAAGTTGAGGGTAAGGTAATCCTTCCTGCCTTCAATTTGCTTCTGGCTCAGGCGAAGCTGGGCCTCTATCCAGGAAAGCGACATTTTCCTAGCTCCATACTAAAGGCAGGGAGCTGGATTTATTAGAGGCCAGGGCTGAGAATGAGAGCCTGTGCTCTTTCACTGACCATCCCCATAACTTGGTAGTCTCCTGCCTAGCTGGGTCTCTGTCTTCCTGCTCTGTAGAATAGGTGAGACTTAACCTATTTCACTGTGAGAAACCAAAGCTTTCAAAACTAGAAAGACTCTCAGTCCATTTTTTTCCCTTTAACTGATAGAAGCTGTTGGAATTAAAATGGTACAGGGGAAAGCACTTGGAAAAGTGCTGTGGAAACACAAAGCATTACTTTTTATGATGATGATTATTCTCCCAGGGAGCCACAGGGCAAAACAGCACTTTTCTTCGCAAGGGAGAAACAGTAGTGATCTGAAGCCCTTGGAGGTCTGTCTGCCTAGTCACCTGAATATTATTAGCCTTGCAACTTGGCATAGCTCTTTCCAACCCCTCAACCCAGGTGTTTGAGGAATCCCCCCCCTTTTTTTTTCTGCAGAATGGGCTAAAACTTATGTGGCTTGTTGAACCCATTATCTTACTTCAGCCTCATTTACTGTCATGTAAAATGGATGGGAGAAGTGTGACTCTTCTGATGTTGCAGAATAGAGAACTGTAATTCAGAGACCCAAGATGACTAGCCCAGAGTTACACAGTAGGGCAATGGCAGAGCTGGGCCTAGAAACTGGGATTTCAAATTTCTTATCCAGCACTTTAGCTACTGCAGGACATTACCTCCCTCACCAAATTCGGATTCATTTGTGGGTGGGCATGAACTTTCCTAACTCATGACTCCTCCATGACGTTGGATCTCAGCAACACTGACTTCTTCAAAACCCAGTGGAACCTTTGGTCAGCAGTCTGACCATCAGTATCATGATAGAATTGGAAACCTGCTTGTATTTGTGTTCTATTGTTCCATAACACAATGACACAAACATAGCAGCTTTTAACAACATTCATTTATTATCTCATAGTTCTGTAGGTCAGAAGTCTGTCGTAGGGTGGCTAGATTCTTTGGTCAGGGTCTCACTAGGCTGAAACCAAGGTGTTCAATGGGGCTGTGGTTTTTATCTCTTCCGAGCTCACTGGTTGTTTCCAGAATTCATCTTGTGGTTATAGGGTTAAGGTCACTGTTTCCTTGCTGGCTGTCATTCTCCAGGGGTTGCTATGTTTCTCATCACTTGACTTCCTCCATCTTTAAGCCCACCATTGTGTGTCAAATCGTTCTCGTTTTTTGAATCTCTCTAACCTCCGCTAGCTGGGGATGACTTCTTGCTTATTAAGAGCTCACCTGATTAGGCCAGACCCACCTGGATAATCTCTGTGTTTTAAAGTGAACTGATTGATATTTTAATTGCCTCTATAAAATCTCTTCATAGCTTTACATAGATTAGTGTTTGGTTAAAGAACCAGAAGATAGGAATCTTTTGGGATTGTGAGCACTACACTATTTATTCATTTACTTTGCAAGCATTTCTTATATGGCAGACACTGTTGGTCATTGGGGAGATAAAAGTGATTATGCCGTGGTCTCTTCCTTTCATGGGCTCACAGTCTAATAGAGAAGATAGGAAGGTGATGGAGCCTACTGATAAAACAATATATAATTTAATGTCAAACACCCCGGATTTTCTGGAAAGTGCACAGCACAGTACTTTTAGCTCACAGTATGGTTAGCACTCTGTTAAGCCATCATCACTGTCTTATGTAAATATCATAGACGAAAATTATTCTACTATCTTAATTATACGACAAGTAAGAAAGTAGCATGGAAGGAACACAGAAGGGCTTGCTAATTACTCTGCCAGCAGAGGTCAGGAAAACTTACCTAAAGAGGAGCTATTGTGCTAGATTTTGAAGCAGGAGTAGGAGATCACCAAGGAGAACAGGTGCAAGGCTGGGAGAATGCCAGGAGATGTAAAATGGGAGAAGCAAGTAAGATCTCACCTCCTTTGTAAATTCCCCAACCTTTGCCAGCATAGTTCTGAACCACCCCTTCTGTATTCCCATGAAACCACTATCATTCTTCTATGACAACATAACCACCTAGCTGTATTGATTTAAGATGTTACTATGATGATTGTTTATGGTATGTATTGATTAACAATAATGATGATAAGTGAAAAGTACTGCAGAGCCCACAGAAATTGAAAGGGGCAGCTGACTGCAGAGACCCAAGTGATAGGATTATGTGATCCACAGGCTCAGGGGTTGTGAGAGAGGAAAGATGCTCAAAGGACAGTTCATACCTGCTGGATAAAGGAATCCTGACATGGTCTGAGAGTCAGGTGCTGGCAGCAAGCTGTCTCTTTGTGCAAAAAATCTTTTTTCCTTTTGTTAACAAACTAGTACATGTATTGTTTAGTGCATAACTTGATGCTAATGGAAGGTAGTAAGGATCTGATGGGACCATTCTCTGGGTTCTGATAGTTAGGCATTATTGATTAGGATTAGGATTCATTGCAGGCCTTTAAATGTGTGCTTCTAATCTCATAGTTTAGATTTATTGCTCTCGAACAGAGGCCAGCAAACTTTTTCTGTCAAAGTCCAGATAGTAAGTATTTCAGGCTCGTGAGTCTTATGGTCTCTGTTGCACTACTCTTTACTGTTGTAGAGTGAAAAGCAGCCACAGACAATATGTAAGTGCAAGTGCATGGCTTTGTTCCAGGAACACTTGAATGCCAAAACAGCCAGCAGGCTGGATTTGGCCTAGGGGCCGTAATTGCTGACTCTGGCTCTCAATCCCTACTGCGAATATCAGAGACCTTTGATCTAAGCAAATATACGACAGTAGTTGACATATTTTTAAAACCATCTATCCAGTTATTAGTTCTTCTGCACAAACACGCAGATAACCTATTGCAATGATTTGTTTCACAATTATTATTGTGTGATCCTTTGAGAGAAAGCAGAGGGCACTGTCATTTTCTGTCAAGAGAATGGGCTCAGGGGTCAGACGAAGTTGGAGGGCATCCTGCTTTGTTTCTGATTCGTTGTGTGACTGGGCAAGTCACTACATCTCTTTGTGCTCACTTCTTTACAAAACGGAGTAATGGTTGTACTCGTCTTACAGGTATTCTTAAGAATTAAAAAGAAAAATACGAATGAAGCAGGTAGCACCGTGGCTGTCAGAGAGTAAGCCTTTCAGGATGGAGGTATGCACACAGTGTGAGGAACAGCAGCCTGGGTAGAGGGGCAGGGGGAGCAGACACTAAGGCTGGGGGCCCTCAGGAAAGCAGACTCTTGGGGCTGGTGCAGGAAGTGGAAAGTTATTAAGCAGCTATGAACTCTTGATCCCAGCAACCTCCTCTCTAGGACATCTCTGACAAGGAGTTGGATATGAACATTCTTCTTTATTTCAGAAACATGTCCTGTCATCCCCAAGAGGAAGGGGACAGAAGGGACACCTCCTGTGTGCCTTCATTCAACTGAGCTCAAGGGGTCACTGAGTGCAACCTATTTCCCTTTGTCTGTTGCTTCAAATGGCTATTTATAAAAAGGAATGGAAACGGGCATAAAGGCACAGGCTCAGATGGCCTGTCTCTAAATTACTGGGAGAAAAAAATCCATCTTGACTAATTACTGAGCTGAGCTGTGTTCAGAGAGAGGCTCACTTGATATTGGGCATCGAGGTTCCTAGACCAGGGTAATTAGCGCTGGCCAAATGCAACAATTCCACTGATGAGGCCACTTCATCCAAGATGCAGCGTCTGGGTGGCAAATCATTCCATTTGTCACCAGCTGCAAATCACTCGGCTCTTCCCTGGCAAAGCTTGAGTGATTCATTTTAATTGCCCCAGCTGCCGGTCACTGTGTTCCAGCACTCCAGATGGGGCAGGGCCCTGGACTCTGGGGGTGAGTCCCAGGGTTCGGAAGCTGGGGGTTGGACAACAAACTCTAAGGAAAGCCCAGGACTCTGTAAGCTGTTGTACTATTCTAGCACTTGCAGGGCTATATTTCAAAGAGGATCGTCTTTTGTTCCTATTTTTTTTCCAGTTAGGTGGGCTATAGGAGTGTAGTGTGGGCAGTTGGCAAAAAAATGGATGTAGATTCATTCATTCATTCATTCATTCTTTCATTCTTTGGTTCACTCTCTGATATAGTTTGGATGTTTGTCCCTCCAAATCTCATGTTGAAATCCCCAGTGTTGGAGGTGGAGCCTGTGGGAGGTGTTTGGGTCCTGGGGGTGTATCCTTCATGAAGGGTTTGGTGCCCTCCTTATGGTAATGAGTGATTTCTTGCTCTTTTAGTTCCCACAAGATTTGAGTGTTAAAAAGAGCCTGTCATCTTCCCCTCTTTCTCCCTCTCTCTCCACGTGATCTGCACATGCCAGCTTCCCCTTGCTTTCCTCCATGAGTGGGAGCAGCCCAAGGCCCTCACCAGAAGCAGGTGCTGGCACGATGCTTCTTGTACAGCCTACAGAAACGTGAGCTAAATAAACTTATTTTCCTTATAAATTACCCAGCGTGGGGTAAGCCTTTATAGCAACACAAATGGAGTAGGACTCTCTCTAAGCCTCGGTTTTCATACCTGAAAAAGGGAGATGATGAATCCCATCTCATGACTTGCCAATTTAGTAAGTCACATCTCACACTTAGCACAGACACAGCAGAGCTCAAGATGTTACTCATAATGATGACGATGACAATGATTTCTTCTGAAAACACTTCTCTTAGCTTCTAGTTCCCATACTCTCCTGGGTCTCCTTCCTCACAGGTTGGCCCGTCTTAGTATCCTTTGCTGGTTTCTTCTTTCTGCTTCATCTTGTGCTATTGCTGTACCCAGAGCTCAAGCCTCAGCCCTCTTCCTATCCCTGTCTCCAGTCTTGCTCTGATGATCTCCTCAGGACCCATGGCCCTTATACATAGAAGCTGATAACTCCCCAATTTAGATCTCTATCCCTTCTCCTGTTTTCTAAATATATATGTTTAACTGCCTACTTGGTACCTATATCTGAAGTATCCAACACAAAATTCTCAATGAACCCTCACAAAAAAATGTCCAAATAAATACAAAAGTCATTCTTCTCCATTTTCCTCATTTCAAGAAATGGCGCCATTGTCCACCCTGCTATTCAAGCCTAACACCAGAGTCATTTATTTGACTCTCCCTCACCCACACATCCAGCCCATCCAATCCAGTCATCTCCCCATCTTCATAGGCAGCATTCCAGGTAGTAGATTCTAGCATAACATTTCCTTGCTTCTTCTCTTATTCTTATACAATCCACATTCACACAAAAGCCAGAGAGATCTTTTTAAATTATAAGTAGGATCGTGTTGTTCCCACCCTACTTAAAATCTGTTGCACTTAGAAAGTAAAATCCAAATATTCTACCAAGTCCTACCAGACACTCCCTGACCCAGCCTGCCTCTTGTCTCCACACTATCTTCTCCTCCATGCTATGTTCCAGCCACTTTGATCTTCTTGTTGTTTCTAGACTTTCCCATTTCGAGACCTTTGCAATTTCTGTTGATCCCCCCTACCTGGAACTCACCTCCCAGAAATTGTCCCAAGCCTGCCTCCTGCTACCCTTCAGGTTTCAATTCAAATGTCACTTCTTCATATGCACCACTCTAAGTATCGTTACCTCCAGCACCCACCTTGCCTCTTATTTTTTTCATTTCTTTCATGGCACTTAGCATATGTGATCTTTATATAATTACATATTTACTGATAGACTTTTTTATTCATTTGTTATCTATCTCCCTCCACTAATGTGTGACTTCAGCGAGGGCAGGGGTCTTATTAATGTCATTCACTGCTATACCTTCAGCACTAGCATGGTGCCTGGCACATAATAGGTGCTCAGGGAACATACACTGAATAAAGGAATGATTACATAAATGTTTACTGAGGACTGACTACACACCATGCATGACGGGAAATACCTAAGAGGAAATCAATTTAATAGAAGAGATGTGACCCACACAGAAACAACAATGGTAGCTGTGAGGCAGTGAAGAGCATGGATGGTCACTGATTAAGTGCTAAGGTCATGCAGAGGTAGAAAGGCTACACCCCACTGGGAAAACGTTGGAAAGGCTTCCTGGAAAGAGATGTCATTTAACTGGGCTCTGTGGGGCAGGCTGGCTTTGAGCTTTTTGAAGCAGAAAGAAAGGCATTTCTTGGCGCAGGAACAGTCCGTACTATGATGTGGAATTGGGGACAAGAATGTGAACAAGCAACAGTTTCACTTTGCCCAAAACATATTAAGCATACTAGCCACTGTTCTCTGAGAACCAACTCTGAGGTGGATACTGTAGAAGACACTTGACATTTATCTAATCCTCATCTCTTTCTTCAGGTCAAGTAGGTGTATCCTCCAATACAGTTTGGATGTTTGTCTCTTCCAAATATCATGTTGAAATGTGATTGTCAATGTTGGGGGTGGGATCTGGTGGGAAGTGTTTGTCATAGGGGCAAATCTCTCTTGAATGGTGTGGTGCTCTCCCTATGGTAATGAGTGAGTTTTTCTTCTGTCAGTTCATGCAACCGCTGGTTGTTTAAAGGATCTTGGCACCTCCTCCTCTCTCTTGCTCCCTCTCTTGCCATGTGACACACCTGCTCCCCTTTGCCTTCTGCCATGAGTAAAAGCTTCCTGAGACCTCACTAGAAGCTGTGCAGATGCTGGTGCCATGCTTGTATAGCCTGCAGAACTGTGAGCCAAATAAACCTCTTTTATGAATTACCTAGCCTCAGGTGTTCCTTTATAGTGATGCAAAACAAATGATAAAGGAGGCAACTGAGATTCAGAGTGAATAAATAATTTAGTTAAGATCACAGAACAAGTGATGGAGTTGAAATCAGAGCTCAGATCCATCTGATTCCACTCACGTGATTTCCAATGTGCTGAGAAGGGGTCCAGCTTTGACCAGGGCCACCACCCTCCTTTCTCAAGATTTACCTTCTCAGGTCCCAAGCATCACTTACCACAGTTCCTAGACACAAAAGAATATTTGGCAACACATTTGTGTTATAAATGGGACTTCCTCCCATTTCCTCCTGTGTATTTTTGGGTTTAAGTTCTTAGAAGAAGCTATTCTCTTTTTATAGCTGCTTGCCGGACAGCCCATAATACCAAAACATATGGTTTTTCTGCATCCAGAGGCCCCCACCCCCAGAGCTCTTACTATCTGCTGATCCACCAGCTCATTTTCAGAGGTGAGATGGGGTCCAAGGGCCTGGGTCTCTGCCTTAGTGGGCCAGGTGTGGGCCTGCATTGATATCTGTGGCCAAACATATCCCTGGCATTTGAAGTCCTCAGGGTTGGGAACATATTTAAATGTGGGATGTTGTGGGCTTTTTAAAAATATACCCTGACCCATAAGCAAATGGGAGATAAAATAACAATATGTGCTTCTGCTTTAATTAACGTTTGTTAACTCCAGCGCAAGGCATATATTAAAAGGAGCTATTTTACTTAAAATAGCCCATTGAAACCCCTCCATTTGCCAGGTATTTTTTCACCCTACTCAGCTTCCTGCACGCTCAGTCCCTCCCTCCCACATATCCCCAACTGAGCTAGCAGAAGAGACCTCGGAAGCAGGAGATAGTCTCTCTTTCTCTCTTTACCCAGAAACTCCCCAACTATTTCTTCAAAGGAACACTCAGCTCTTTTTGATGCCATGAAGATAACTGTTAAGTGGAAGTTCAGAGCCTCACAGCCCTGTTTCTGCCATTTGTAAACTTGCGTGATTTTGGGCAAGTCATTTCACATCTCTGAGCCTCAGTTTCACCTAGCTGTGAAACGGGGATACCTAGAAAATGGGGATAAGAACAGGAACAACCTGAAAGGGCTGTTGTGAGGACGAGCACAATATGCTTATCTGGACCAGTGTAGACGCTTGGAAGAAGCAGTTACCACCCTCAGAAATGAAAGATGACCTGGGAAAAAATGGACCACATGAGGTGAAGTGAAAAAATCAGATTGTAAAACAGAGTACACTATATGGCCCCATTTAAAAACTCAACCTTGGCAGAGATAAGTGTGTGCAAGTATGCAAACCAAGATGTTTAAGATGTTCTAATAGAAGTCATCTATAACACCTATAAACGTAAGGTACCTGCGCTATGGGCTTTTTTTCTTCATCTTTTTACTTTGATTTCCTGATTTCCTAAGTGAATACCTATACTTTTTTTTTTTCTTTTTTTGAGATGGAGTTTCACTTTTGTTGCCCAGGCTGGAGTGCAGTGGCATGATCTCTGCTTACCGTAACCTCTGCCTTCTGGGTTCAAACAATTATCCTGTCTCAGCCTCCATAGTAGCTGGGATTACATGTGTGCACCACCACACCCAGCTAATCTTTTATATTTTTAGTTGAAACAGGGTTTCACTATGTTGGCCAGGCTGGTCTTGAACTCCTGACATCAGGTAATCCACCTGCCTCAGCCTCCCAAAGTGCTGAGATTCCAGGTGTGAGCCACCATGGCTGGTCTATTTTTTTTTTTTTTTAATTTATAACTTGATGGGTGGCTTAGAGTCAGGAATAGAGAAGGAAGGGACCAACATAGACAGGACAGTGTGTGAAAGTCTCTCTGAAAGTGTGATATTTAAGCTGAGAGCTGAAGGTTGACAATAATTTTTCTAGAAAAATTTCTCTAGAAAAATCTAGAGAAATACATTCTAGACAGTGGAAACAGGAAGAGCAAAGGTTCTGAAGCAGGAAAAGCCTTCATGTGTTCAAGACGATTGGCAGCACAGAATGAATATGGAGAGTGAGGAGAGGATTAAATCAAATACTGCCTCTGAAACTAGGGCATGGACTCTGGGTTGAATGACTCAAAGTCCAGCTCCATGTGCCACCTCCTCCGAGAAGCCTGCCTGGCTGCTGCTTCCAATGCTCACCTCTCATTTCTCTGAATTCCTTACTTATCCTCTTACTGGCACTCCTTGCTTTCCTCCTATTCATTGTTAGCACCACACTAAATGATTAAATCATTAAGGGATTTTATATTTCTTCATAATTCTCTAGAATCTAGTAACTGTACAGCCTCAATATTTGTTGAGTGAACATGAAACTACATAAGTAGGAAATTTGTGATGCTTTCCTCTGTAGGGAAAAAAACTTCTTAAGCTAATTAATAGCAAAAACATGATTGTAGAAGGGATTGTTTATTCTATGAGTGAATAAACTGATTCCAAACACTTGAGGAGTACCCATTTTTGAGAAAGTGGCATCCAGACACATCCATAATTCTTAGAGTCATAAAATCATGTTTCCTCAGAATCTTTGCTCAGCAGAGCATTTGTTATAGAGCAAATTATTGCATAAAGTTAAAATAATATACTTTTTTCTTTTAAGTATCATAAAAGACTGATGTTCTCACAGATCTAGACAGGTTTCTAATAACATCTTCAAGAAGCTTTCCTCAACCTCTCAGCCAGGTGTAATCTCTTCCAAAGCAATACTTTTTTTTTTTTTTTTTTTTTTGGTATCTTTGCTAGCTATTATATTTACTTAAACTCTAGGTTGTATACAGGGGTTTCTCTCTTTATTAAATTCTCTATGCTGTGATATGCTATGCAGTGATAACAAACAGCCCCCAAATCCCCAAATTTTGGCTTAACATACCAGGTATATTTCCCTTCATTCCTTCCTTCCGTCCTTCGCTCCCTCCCTCCCTCCTTCCCTTCCCTCCTTCCTTCCTTCCTCCTCCCTCCTTCCCTCCCTCTCTCTCTCTCTCTTTCTCTTTCTTTCATTTCTTTCGCTTTCTTTCTTTTTTTTTTTTTTTTAAAAAAAACTTTATTTTTATATGTTAAGAATACTTAACATGAAATTTATCCTCTTTGGAAATTTTTGAGTGCGCAGTATTGTTGATTATAGGTACAATGCTATGCATTAGCTCTCTAGAACTTACTCCTCTTGCTTAACTGAAGCTTTTTGCCTGTTGACTAGCAACTTTTCATTTCCCCCTGCCTCAGTCTCTGGCAGCCACCTTTCCACTCCTTAATTCTATGCATTTGACTATTGTAGATATCTCATCTAGGTAGAATCATGCAGTATTTGTCCTTCTATGAATGGCTTGTTTCACTGAACATAATGTCCTCAAGGTTCATCTATGTCGTTGCACATTACAGAATTTTCTTTTTTAAGCCTGAATAACATTCCATTGTATGTGTACACCACATTTTCTTTATCTATTCATCTGTCAATTTACATTTAGGTTATTTCCATATTTTGGTTACTGTGAATAGGGCTGCAATAAATATGAGAGTGCTAATATCTATTCAAGATCCCAATTTCTTTTGTTTAAGTAACCCCAGAAGTGGGATTGCTGGACAATATGGTAGTTTTATTTTTAATATTCTGAGGAACCTCCATACTGTTTTCCATAGTGCCTGCACCATTTTTCATTTCCACTCACAGTGTATAAGAATCCCATTTTCCTCACATCCTTGCCAAGACTTGTTGTCTTTTCAGGTATATTTCTTGCTCAGGCTGCATGTTCGTGGCAGGCTGGTTGGAGGTTCTTCTCCTACTACGCTTTCTCTGGGATAAGCGTGACAGAAAATGCCATCTGGAATATCCCCAGTGACATACTGGCTCTTAAAGCTTCTTCCCAGTAGTGACACACATCACTTCTGTTCATAGTTCACTGGCCAAATGAAATACAATGGCTGCAACTAGCATCAGTATGGAAATGGACCAGCAATCCTGCCTTGTGCATACAAGGAAGAGAGCTGGATATATCTGGTGGACAACTTTCATGACAACCACAAGTTTCTTCCCCACAGCAACTCCCTAGGAAGAAGTTTTTCTCCCAGTTGTCATTTTACAGATGAAGAGCTTGAGTCAGAAAAGATGGTGATTGGCCACATGTCCTTTAAGTGGCAGGATTGGAACTCGGATTCAACTGTCCCTCTATCTTTCCTTCATCCCTGCTGTTACTCTTTATGAAAGGCTACTATGTGCCTGACACTGTGCTGAGAGTGTAGCAGAGAACAGGTTCAGCTCGGTCCTGCCCTCACGCACGCTGTCTGCTGCTGTGCCCAGTTCTCCATCCAGCCCTCCACACCTGTTTCCCTTATCTCACTCTGCCTACCTGTTTTATATGTGTTACCTGTTGTTACAGCTCTCCTCCTCTCCCTCTGCATTAGATTGCAAGCAGCTGGAGGGCAGGGTGGGATCTTCAATTTTGAATCCTTTGCAATCCCTAATTCATTAAACAGTCAACAAATGTTCCTTGGGCGGAACACAAAATTGAAAAAAAAATTAACTTTAGATGCCAAACATTTGTTCTTTGCTTATATCCACGCATGTGTTCCCAAAACTAGTGTATTCATAGAGATTTGCCTGTGCTTTGCCAGTTTATTATGGAGAACATTAGGTATCAGCATGTATTTTAAAAAGAGATTAATAAGATCATCAACAATACGTCTCATAAATCTCTACGGAAATGGCTAGAGTACTTTCTTAGTTTCTTTTTGTCTTCCAAGTGATGCTACTTTTTCAGTGACTTACACCAAATTGACAGTTCTAATTAGCAGTCATGAAAACTCAAGCTTTTAAAGCTATGGCAGATTAGAAAAGAATTTTCCAGAGATATCATAAAACTTCTTCCCATGAGGGATGTCATATGCCTTACTGATTGGGTTTAGGTGAGAAGGAGGATGAAACTGAGAAAGGATTAAGGGAGGAGACATGTCTCTGGTACTTGCCTGGCCTTTAGGGCCTGAGCAGATCACTTGTAATTTACTGCAGCTGTGATCTTGACTCCGTGGGAATGTTATGAAAAAGCCTGTATTATTTTATATCTCACAGCTCTGAATCCAGTCAATAACCTACAAGCTGAACCCTGGCCCAGATGGGAGCCTAGCCTGTCCTCATTCAACACTGAGTCAGCTTTTATGTTGTCATTGGCATTTATTCAACAGATATTTATCAGGAGGCTTCTGCGTGCCAGGCTTTGTGCTGACAACACTTTCCAGGGTTACCAAATGAAGGGCTTTCTAAGCTGAGACCGGAAGAATGAGTTTGCCACAGAAAGTTTAGATGCTGGTAAAGGTTGTAACAGGCAGGGAAAACAACAAGAACCAAAGATCATAGGAGTGGAAGTGAAAGAGATAAATGGTTTCCCCCATGGAAGAATGGCAGAGGCAATACAATGAGATCCTTGGTGGGAAGGTGCAAGGCAGTGAGGAGTGAGGCCATGCAGGGCTCTGGGTGCTGGAAGAAGTTTGCAGCAGCAAGGTAGTGAGGGATGGAGAGTAGACCCAATTCACACTTTTTTTGGAGAAATCCCTGCCTTACTAAATGGAGAATGAATTGGGGTGAGGTAGAAACACGAATAAAGGTGTGGAGATGAACATGCAACATCGTAGGAGCCCAGATCAGAGATGATTACCTGGATTCCATAATGACAGCAAGAGTGGAGAAAAAAATGAACAAGCCCAAATGGAATCAGGAGGTAGAATTTCTATTTGAAGATTGATTGGATGTAGGGGGTGAGAAATAGGGCTCACTAATTTTTTGAGGGTTCCATGTAAGTGATGATTTTGTTCCAGGAATTCCACAAGATGCTCATATTTGTTCCTCATCTCACACTATGAGGGAAGTCACATTTAGTGCTATTTTATGATTGGGGAACCTGAAGTGTGGCAAGGTTATGTGTCTTTCCATTAACACACAGCTAGTCTGTGTTCAGAATTCACCTTTTAACCCTGAGGCTACCCTTTCCCTACCCTTGTCTCCCAGGTTTCTGGTTGGGGCATCTCAGAAGAGAGTGGTGACATTTTCTGAGGTGGGAAGCACTAGAAGAGAAAATGTTTTAGTAGGAGTTTTCCCATAATTGCTAATGGAGAACCAGTTACCAGACTTCCCTGGACAATGACATCCACAGCCTTCTACTTCCCAACCTATAGGAATGTCCTGCAGAAAGTTTCCTTTCTCTGCATCCTGTCTGGATGGGTTCTTGGTCTGTGTCTCTGTTTCTTAGTTGCCATTCCTGGGTATCTGGGTCTGGCCTGCTCCTGTTCCTCAGCCCCTGTTTATCACCCTGGTGGGGATGGGGGCCCTTATGTACACCCTTCCTTTAGCCTCTTAGCAGTTAACTTTTAAATTAGTAATGGAAATCTTCCTGGGAATAAGAAATGGGGTAGGCCCCGGGAGAGAGAAAAATGCCTAAGATAAAGGAGGAGGAGGGGTACTTGGTATATTAGAGCAGCTGATTGGGGAGCAGCTTCGTTAATCATGGACAAGGCACCTACTTCATTTCAAATCTGCTTCCCCATCTGTATGTAAAACATGAGAGGGAATAATACTTGCCTGCCTCATAGTTGTTTTAAGGATCAAATACAATAATAGATGGCTGTATTCTGAAAATACAGACACTTTTTTGAAATGAAAGGGCTTAAAATTCTGATATAACAAGTTAGAATCGGACACAAGTACTGGAAGGTTGTCCTGATTATTTTACAGATGAGGAAAACCAGGCTGAGGCTGAGATTACATGACTTTTCCCAAAGTCACCCTCAAAATTAATGTTCTAGCCAGGCTTAGATGGCAAATCCCGACCTCAACCTAAGGGTTGTTTCCATCACATTGCTTTGGAAGGATAGCACAGTAATTGGCAATCACATTGGCTGGGGTTTGACCCCAGCTGTGCCATTTATTAATTATGTGGTCTTGACCAATTTATGTAATCTTTTTGAGCCCATTGTTTTACATCTGGAAAAATGGAATATCCCTAATTGTTAACTCAAAGCATTGTTATGAAGATTAAATGAGATTAATGCTTGCAGGTACTGGACAAACAGTGGTAGTGATTATTACTATGATAAGATAATATATTACACGTTTACTTCATATCACCACATTCTCCGTCCGCCCCAATTGAAGATTGACCCGAACTTCAGAGGCTTACAACCCAACCCAATACATCCCTGATCTTAATTTGTTCTCCTACATATTTACTGATAGAATTAGGGTTTAGGCCAAAGAGAGCACCATTCTCTAATGATCCCAATATTTGCTCAAGTTCAGCCTGAAAGTCCATTGCAGCATCTATCTTGAAGTTTGAAGCATGGTCAAGAAGTTGTATGTGTACCTTGTTCCAACCTAATTGAATATTTTATGCAAATAATTGAGGAAAAGTAGAAGGAGAGATGGAGTTTGACTGATGTAGGATTAGAGAGTCCGCTATATTTTTTTAAGGGCACTCCTCATTCACAGGTGTAAAAAGCTTGGAAAATTAAGAGAACCTATAGGTACAGTCTGATTTTACTCTAGGGAATTGCACTTTGAGCCATCAGAGTTAACATTCAGGATCAGATTATCTCTCAAAGTTAAAGCATTAGAGAAGAATAAAAGCATCTTTTAATCCAGGGAGATGTCATTAAAATGAGTTCTGGGTCCAGCTAACTCTAAACACCCAGTGATCACACATAAGGCTAGAGGCTGAGCCTGTCTCCTTGATAAACAGGAATTATGAATCACTATCACAGTGGGTTTAATCATGTCTTGTCTATAAGCAAAAGCCTCTTGCCTCTGCCCAGGTTCTCTTCCCAACTTCATTCTATGTGAATTTTAATTAAAGGTTTCAATTTGGCTAATGCTTCTTCTTTTCTCTTACGGAAATAATAAAAGAGGGCATAAAAGACCAGCATATACAATATGCATTTCTGATAAAAATGCAGTGGGAATCTGAAGTCAGACTCTTTATAGAAAGAATCATACAAATAACTCCTTATATGCTAATAGGCATTTATGGCATCCTTTTTGATACACTCCCTGCACTTGGTTTCTAAA
Source organism: Sapajus apella (assembly GCF_009761245.1). Taxonomy (NCBI): domain Eukaryota; kingdom Metazoa; phylum Chordata; class Mammalia; order Primates; family Cebidae; genus Sapajus; species Sapajus apella. The sequence continues at coordinate 309,269 of NW_022437052.1, forward strand.
ACTCCAGACTTTCCTGTGCTTTTCAGTTACTTGTATGGTGATGATTCCTAAAATGCTGGAGTTCAGCCTGGATCCTTTCCCTCACCTTCAGACTCATTAGCTTGTTTCTTATTTCCTTTTGCATGTCTAATGAACATCTCAAACCTAATTGTTCCAAATTGAATTTTAATTTCTCTCCTTTCCATACACCTGTCACTCCACAAATGTTCCCCATCTCAGCATCACCATTCTTTGCATTACTGACACCTAAAACGTTAACCAGAAAGCTTATCAGTTTTATCTTCAAAATGTATTCTGGATTAGGCCATTTCTCACCACCTCCACAGCAATCACGCCATCCAAGTTCATAATTCTTTGCCTGGACTAATGTAATATCCTCCCAACTGGTCACTCTCCTTTAAATCTGTAATGGTCTATTTTACACACATCGGCTTACAGGATTTCTCAACCTCAGAACTATTGACATTTGGGGACAGATAATTCTTTGTGATGGAGACCTGTCCTGTAAATCGGAAGGTGTTTAGCAACATCACTAGCCTCTACCCATTAGACACCAGTAGCTCCCATCCCCAAGTTGTGGCATCCAAAAATGTCTGCTGGGGAGAAAAACCATGCCAAATTGAGAACCACTAAGTTAGAGAGAGATCCTTTAAAAATGAAAATCAGATCAAATTGCTCTCTTGCTGGAAACTTTTAAATGATTTCCCATCATATTTAAGATAAGATCCAAGTTCCTGGCAATGGCTCACAAGCATGCACTGTTCCTTTTGCCTGAAATACCTTTCCCCTGCCTTTTCACATGGCTGATGCACACTCATCCTTCTAGTCCTAGATTAAATGAAACTTCCTACAGAAAGCCTTTCCTGGCCTGTCCCCTGATCTGGGCTAAGGTCTCTGCTCTATGTTCCCATAGCTTTCAGCTCTTCTCTTGACATAGTACAAATTACACTGCATTGTTATTGTCTGATAGTAACTGAAATCCTTGAGAGTAAGGAATTTGTCTTTTTTTTTTTTGTAGATGACATACTCATATATATATAAAACCATAAATAGCACACCAAGAAATTGTTTAAATTAATAAATGCACTCAGTAAAGGAGCACAATATACAATTCATATACAAATATCAGTTTTGTTTCTATTTACTAGCAACAAACTAGTAAAAAAGAAAAAAATCTCATTTACAATAGCAACAAAATAATAGATTTCTTAGCAACAAATTTAACCAATGTGGTGAAAGATCTCTACAATAAAAATATAAAATATTGATGAAAGAAATTAAAAAAGACACAAATAAATGTAAATATATTACATGTTTATGGATTGGAAGAATAAATATTGTCTAAGTGCCATATTATCCAAAGCAATCTATAGATTAATTCAACTTCGTATCAAAATTTCTGTGCCACTTTTGATAGTAATAGAAAATAAAGTCTATAATTTAAATAAAACTATAAGAAATACAAAATGGCCAAAGCAATCATGAGGAATGAAACCAAATCTGGTTTCAAATCTGGGGACATTATACTTCATTATTTAAAACTACATTTCACGGCCACAGTAAAAATAATAGTATGGTACGTTTATAGAAAACAATGCAATGGGATGTGTCTTATTTATCCCTGTATCCCTCCCTTGTGCATAGCAGGGCTTGGAAGAGAGCATTTTCATAACTATATGGAGGACAGATACAAGTTATGGACAGAGCCTCTCCTGCACTACAGACAGGCATGTGATACTCCCACCTCAATTTGAGAATTTTGTAGTAGATAGAACTATAAACCTAGATACTACCATGTCTAAGTAATTTTCTTTTTTTATTCAGTAGTTCCAAAATTACTCTGGTGAAACATAAAGGATAATTTCTGCTCTTAGGGAGGTCCTTAAGAGAAACCCCAAATTCAACAAACACTGAGCACCTGCTATGAGGTGGTCACTGAACTGGGTGCCAGAACTGTTGTGGATAGGAATTTGTATATGCAGGAATTGGGGAGCTTACATTCAAGCAAAGGTTACTGAATAATAACATAAGTAACTTAACTGCTATTGTGAACATCAGGAAAAATGGGGCAGAGGAGGGAAATGTGTAGGCATCATATCCTAGAGAATATTTTGTGTGTGCTTGAGAAGAATGTGCATTCTGTCAATTTTGGATGGAATGTTCTGCATATAGTCTGTTAGGTCCTTTTGGTATAAAGTGTAGTTAGAGTCTAATGTTTCCTTATTGATTTTCTCTGTGGATGATTGATCCATTGTTGAAAGTGGGATCTTGAAGTCTCCTGCTATTACTATATTGTTATTTCTTCCTTTGGACCTATTAATATTTGCTTTGTATATTTAGGTGCTCTGATGTTGACTTCACGTATATTTATAGTCATTACATCCTCTTGATCAAGGTACCCTTTTATCATTATATAATGATATTCTTTGTCTGTTGTTACAGTTTTTGACTTAAAGTATATTTTGTCTGATATAAATACAGTAACCTTTGCTCTCTTTTGGTTTACAATTGTATGAAATATCTTTTTCTATCCAATTGCTTTCAGCCTATGTGTGCACTTGAAGCTGAAGCAAGTCTGTTACAGGCAGCATGTAGTTGGGTCTTGCTTTCTTATTCATTTGGTCACTCTATATCTTTTGATTGGATCATTTAATCCAATTACATTTAAAGTAATTATTGATAGATAAGGACTTACTATTGCTACTTTGTTCATTATTTTCTGGCTGTTTTGTACTTCCTTTATTTTTTTTTTTCTTTGTGATTTGATGATTTTCTGTAGTAGCATACCTTGATTATCTTTTTTGTACCTACTGCAGGTTTTTGCACCTACTGTAGGTTTTTGCAGGTAAAGTTATAGCTTTAATTGCATATACAAATTCTACGTTTTTATGCCCCTCTTTTTATAGGTAAAGTTATAGCTTTAATTGCATACACAAATTCTACCTTTTTACTCTCCTCTTTATTTTATATTTGACATCACAATTTCTATCTTTCTACATCATGGATCCATTAATAAATGGATCTATAACATATCTATAACAAATCAAACAAATTATTTAACTACAATTATTTTTGGTACTTTTATCTTTTAGCCTTTATACTAGAGTTAGAGGTGATTTATACGCCACCATTACAGTATTAAAGAGATATCAAGAATACACAATGGAATAGTTTCTTCAATAAATGAAATAAAATTGAACTCTTATTTAGTACCACACATAAAAAATCAGCTGAAGATAAGTTAGACTTAAATGTAAGACCAGAAACTGTAAAACTCCTAGAAGAAAATGTAGAGCAAAAGCTTTTTGACATTGGTCTTGGCAATAATTTTTTGAATATGGCGTCAAAATACAAGTAGAAAAAGCACAAATTAACAAGCAAGTCTACATCAAACTAAAAAGTTTCCATACATCAAAGGAAGCAATCAAAATGAAAAGGCAATCCATGGAATTGGAGAAAATATTTGCAAACCATATACACAATGAGGGGTTAATGCTCAAAACATATAAGACACTCTTATAACTCAATAGCAAAAATATCTCCAAATAACCTAGTTATTTGGAGACTATAGCAAAGAAACTGAATAACTATTTTTCCAAAAAAGACATAAAAGTAGCCAATGTGTATACTAAAAGGTGCTCAACATTACTAGTCAACAGGGAAATGCAAATCGAAAGCAGAGTGAGAGATCCCCTCACACTCCTTAGAGTGGTTATTATCAAAAAGTCAAAGATGACAAGCATTGGTGAAGATGTGAAGAAAACAGAATTCTTACATATTGTTGGTGGGAATGTAAATTGCAATAGCCATTACAGCAAATAATGTGAAGGGCCCTCAAAAAATTAAAAATAAAACTACCATACACTCCAGCAATCCCACTTTTGGGCACATATCTAAAGAAAATAAAACCAGCATCTCAAAAAGATATATGCTCATGTTAATTGCAGCATTATTCACAATAGCCAAGATACAGTAACAACTTAAGTATTCATGAATGGATGTACGAAAATGAAAGTGTGGTATATATATTCAGCCTTAAAAAAGAAGTAAATCCTACCATTTGTGACAGCATGGTTGAACCTGGAGGGAACTGTAAGTGAAATAAACCAGACACAGAAAGACAAATTCCACATGTTCCCACTTATACATGTGGAATCTCAAAAAGTCAAAATTATAGGGAGAGGGTAGAAGGGTGGTTATCAAGGGTCAGGGAATAGGGAAAATAAGAAGATGCTGGTCAAAGAGTATTAACTTGAAGTTACAAGACGAATAATAAGTTGTGGATACCTAAGGCGTAGCATAGAAACTATAGTAAATAGTAATGCATTGTATACTTGAAATGTGCTCCAAGAATAGATAGTAAATGTTCTCACCTCATTCCCCACCACACGATAACTATGTGAAGTGATGGACATGTTAACTAGCTTAATTATGGATGATAATTATTTCACAACGTACACATATATCAAAACAGCATGTTGTATACCTTAAATATATACAATTTTCATTTGTCAATTGTACCTCAATAAAGTTAGGGAAAACAAATGGGCTCTGCCTTTGGGAAAAGAGAAAGATTGTGGAATTACAGACAATGTGGTAGAATTAGTAAAAATACATGAAAAACACATGGGAGTCCTGAAGGCAGGAGCTACAGACTGTCTTAGCAGGTGGAGCTGAGGAGATCAGGAAAGTCTCCCCTGAGAAAGTGAAATCTGAGCTGAATTGTGGAGAATAAGTATATTAGACCATAATGGTGGGGTGGAATAGACTCTCCAGGCAAAAGAACAGAGAGGAGAAAACTCAAAAAGGAACCAGGAGTTTGGAATGGAACAGATCACAAGAGGACAGAATATGGGAGAAAAAGATGAAGATGAGATGAGAGGGGGGCGGGGGAAGCTGACAAGGCCAAAATTTGAGGGACTTTGAAGGATACATTAATAGGTTTAGACTTTATCCTTCAGGGTTGGGGAAGAAATGATGGAGTCTGATCAAGGGAGTTAAAGGGCTTAGATCTGAGGCATACAGAGAAGACTTCAGGAAGAGAGCCTAGAAGCAGGAAGGATTCTCACTTAAACCTGGTCTCTACGTAATCTAACCTGATGACTGATAAAGCCATATGTGCTAGTTACCTTGGCATCTAAACCCTGAAATGATTAAAGCCAGGTCACATTGCTTGGCTCACTTGGCTTAATCAGAGCAGTTGCCTTCTGACATAAGAGGAGAAAATGAATTATGCCATTGAAATATGGGGGGGTTGCATCAGTTGCTTCCCTCTCCTAACTGCCTGGAAACTAATCTGGGACGTTATGAACTCCATTTTAGATTAACGCAACAATCTGTTGCCTACAGCTTTACTTTCAAGGCTGCTCAATGACACCAGATTAAACAGCTCAAAAGAAAATTTTCAGTCCACCATTCTTTTATTGGGAACTTACTTATTTATCCTTTATTTTCTGTATAACATTCAGTCCTCTGCCTAGTTTTCAAAACCCTTTATAATTTAACCCCACCTTCGTATTTTATTGTTACTCTCTTTCTCAGGCCTTGTTTACTTCATCCGACCATGATTATTCTTATTTTTCCATTTTTGCACACGCTGCTAAACTTTTCTCATGCCTACCTTTGTAAAAATGTACTGTTACATGTCAATAAAAATACTATTTATTTAGACATTTATTTGTTTACTTATTCACTAGCTCAACACACATTCATCAAGGCTCTGTGGGAGGTGCTGGAGTTATTGGAGTGGGCAAGGCAGCAAGGTCCTTACCTTCATGGAGTTTAGCATCAGCCTTGAGCTTTGTTATTTGTTATTTGAAATGCTCTCCTTGGACCAGCAGCCTCATCTGAGAGCTTGTTAGAAATAAAAAATCTTATCCCTCACCCCAGAACTATGGAACTAGAATATGCATTTTAACAAGATCCAGAGGTGCTGTAAATACACAATAAAGTTTCAGAAGCAATGTGTGGGAGACAGGTGTTGAACAAGCAACCGTAATAGCATATAAAGACTGCTATGACGCTGCACGAACAGGGATAAGAGAGCTGGCACGACATTGTTAAATGTTCAATTATTTAATGAGCATTTTTTTATTCGATTAAGTAAACAACAACTCTGTGCATGTGTATGTTCACACATGACATTTCCTTAAGAATCCATCACTCACCTAGTTCAGTCCTGAGTCCACTGCAGGTACCTAACACATATTTTTGCTAACACTGATTGATTAAGTTGTTTACAGAAGCGCTCAAACAAATTTGAGGGTTTTAGAGGTTTCAACAAATGATGGAATTGTTCAATTTTTGCTGGTACAGTTTTGATTTATTGAGTTGGGGGTTTTCATTTTGCTGCAACAGAAAGGAAATGTTGTTTATTCTTTTCAAAGCCGTATCATTTCACCACAGTTGACATAAACAGGGGTGGAAAATTCATAAGATGAAATGGAACCAAATTTTGCACAGAAAAATTTTTGCTCTGTGGTTCAAGGCTATGGATGAGTTTGCTTTTTCTGTGAATTTGCAGAGAGCTGGATGATTCATGATTTAGCCAATACTTCTAATTTAACTGCCCCAAAACAATCTTTACTTTGTAATACCCTTAGATTCAACTGGCTAAAAAACTCACTACTTAACATCAACTTTTCTACTTTTTCATCTCTTATGATATGCCTGTGCAACCCACAGCTTTTCTTACACACTGAGTTGAGACTATGGGTCAATAAAAGCAACAATGTTTTTAGTGCAAGACAAATTCCTTTTTGTCCCATCGCTGCCTTGTATCTCATTTGAAATGCAATTTCTTCTTTTAGGTTAATTTAAATGAAAGATAATTAATTATTCTTTGCCTTTTCTCTGGCACTCCCTAGAGTTTTGCATGTTCCAAGTTTGGCTGCTAAAGGATTCTTTTCTATCCGCAAGTATCCTGATCCTGAGCTTTACCCATCACTTTTAGGTGTAAAACTGTCCAGAAAAATCACTAACATAGTCTGTTATTGATTTCTTCCAGACCCTTGAGAAAAGTCACAATCATTGGTAATCCAACAGAATCATAGTATCTCACGGTTGCAAAACACTGCAGACATTATCTCATAGGAGCCTCTATGTGAAGAGAAACCCTTCTACACTGCATACTCCATGGGATCATCTGCTTCCATCTCAGAACTAGTTATCAATAACTATTATAAAGCTAAGTAGTTAAGATAGGGTAAAATCCTGGCAAAGATAGGCAACTATGTCAACAGAACAGAATCAAGAGTCCAGACACAGACCTGCATGTATTTGGTAACTGGTTTATGTGAAAGGGGTATACAGTAGGAAGAAAGGATGGCCTTAAATCATGCAAGTTCAATAGGATATCTATGTACCAAGAAACAAACAAACAAAAAAAACCCTTGACGCCCCATCTCTCACGTATCTATAGAACACATAGATCTAAAAGTAAAAGGTAAAGCTGAAACTTTCAGAAGAAACTAAAAGAATATTGTTATGACTTTGAGGTAGGTAAAAACTTCTTAAGCAAGACACAAAAAGTACCAGCCATAAAGAAAAAGAATCTTGCTAAACTGGACTACATTAAAGTTATGTATTTCTGTTCAACATGACACACTGCCAAGACAGTGAAAAGATAAGCCACAGAGAATAGGGGAAGATATTAACAATACATACAAATAAAAAAGGACTGATGTTAAGGCTATGTGAAGAATAATTGTACAACAATAAGAAAAGAATAGATAACCTAACAGAAAAGTGACCAAGAGACTTACAATGGTTGTTTATAAGAGAGAATAGCTACCCAAATGGCCAACAAATATAAAAGAAGTACAAGCCGCCAGGAAATGCAAATTAAAACCATAAAGTGCTCCTACAACTCATCTACTTGCTAAAATGAAAAAGGCGAATGTGGAGCAACTGGAACTCATATACATTGCTGATGAGACTAAATCTGTACAGCTACTTCTGAAAACAGTTTGGTAGAATCTACAATAGGAAAATATATATAACTTGACCCAGGAATTCCACTTCTAGTTATACATCCAACAGAAATACACATACCAAAAGACTTTTACAAGAATCTTCACAGCAGCCCTATTTATAATGGCCTTACACTGGGAACAACCCAAATGTTCATCTGGAAAGAATGAATAAATAAATTGTGGTATATCCACAAAATGGAATACTATAAAATAATGAGATTGAATGAACTACAACTATATGTGATACATGGATGAAGGTCACATGTAATATTGGGCAAAAAGAGCCAGATGCAAAAAATAGATACGATATGATTCTATTTAGTAGATTCAAAAACATCTCAATTCATAAAACCGATATATGGCATCAGAAATCAGGGGACTGGTTACTCTTGTCATGGGAGGAGTGTGAAGAAGGAGACAAAAAGAATTGCCCAAGATTTTTGATATCATCTATTTCTTAATTTAGTGCTGATTACACAGGCGTTTACAAGGATAATTTTTCTAAAAATTAATTGGGCTGTATATTTATAATTTGTGCCTTACTTATTTGTGTATTATATCTTAATAGCATTTATAAAAATAAAATAAATTGTTGTCAAATGGGGAATATATGGGGAAACCTCACTCTTACCTATACCTTTGTTTGCTCAACATGTTATTTTAAATTTAAGAGGAAAGAGTCCATTGAGTAAAAAAAGAGGTTGAAGTTAAATAAAAACAAGCATTATCATAAATATGAATCTGCTCCAAGTAAGAAAATTCCTTTTTCCCTCTCTGAGTTTAGTTGTAACATACATGGTAAAATGTAAGAGCCCTTAGCTTACTAGGGAAGCCTGATATATTTTCTTCTGGTTTAACCATGTGTCTCCCACCCCTTTCTCCCACCCCAGTAAGATGGAGATGAGGTCTGACCTTCTACCAATGTCCACCTTGCCCATCTGGGTCATCCATGGATGGTACTTGGGTCTGAGGATACACCTGAACTTTGTCAGTTCACTGTTTCATGTATGTTAGTCTTGTCTTCCCAGACTATACACATTATAAAAGCAAAGACATGGTGTTCCTTATTTCTATGTATTTTTCATGATACTAAGGAGAATATGGAACTGACGACAGGGGCTCAGGAAATACCTTCTATTGTAGAATGCTAGATGATTCAAGCTGTGAAACCTGAGGCCTCAGAAGAAAAGTGACTTGCCCACTGGCACATGGCCACAGTTGCATCGTCTGACTTCTGTCCTTGTCCACCAAGGCTCTCTGCATAGCCCTCATAAGGAAACACACACCATGCCCCATTCATTCTTTTCCTCTTGGCCTTACTTCTCAAATGGATAGGCAAAGGCATAGCAACTCAATGTTGCTAACTTTAATTGTTCTGTCCTGCTGACTACACTGAGTGAACATTGCCTAAACATGGAGACTCTGGGCTGTGGGATGGAGGAGCAGTATAGATAGTCGCAAAAAGACAGAGGCAGTGACTGGGACTATTTTAGTGTTCAGACCTGTTGAAGGGTTTCCTGTGGCAAAATAAGAAGGCACCAAGCACTAGTGCTCCTCGTGTCTCTTCATTTGCCTCCAAGGATTATGATGTTGTTCAAGGTCCTACATGACCTGAAAGCTGTTGAAGTCTAAATGTTAGTCTTACAAAATTGCTTATTGCTTGTTAACAGTCACTTGAGCTATTTTCAACAAAAGTGCTTCATCCAATCCTGGATCATAAAATGCTCAATACTAACTTTACTGGCTATGTGAACTTCCTCCACCTTGGTTTCCCAAAGTATAATATGAGATGATGAGATAAGAAACTATATGTATTTTAAGATCCTATTCTATAGACTCATTAAGGATCTAATATTTTGATTAATTAGCTTAAAAATAATCACTGGTGTCTATTGTGAACACAAAATATTAATAAGCACTGACTACATGGAATATTAATAATCATTGACTATAAATGTCATATAGTTCTCTATTTGGGGGGAGAGAGAGAGAACATGCCTTTTATTGAGCACTTATTACATGTCAGCACCATGCTAAGTCCTTTAAATACTTTACGCTATTTAATCTTCATAATGATTCCAAAGGTATAATCTTTATTTTACATACAATGTGTGACAGATTGTATTTTCCAAAGATGGTCACAGCACCCCTACCCCCTCCATTCCACATCTTCTTACAATGCAAAGCTGACCCTTCTCTAACTGTGAAACCTGGAATCTGTGTTCCTTCTCTTTTAATCTGGTTGGGGTTGTTACTGTGGCAGATGTCACACTATGTCACTTTTGAGGATAGATTATGAAAGCTGATACAGCCTCTGCCTGCTTCTTTTTGGGACACTTGTTCTTGGAACCCAGCCATTGTGCTGTGAGGAAGCCCACGGAGGAGCCAGGAGATGGCACGTGTAGGTGTTTAGGCCAAAAGCCTTGGCTGCCAGACACGTAAAGGAAGGAATGAGCCCTCAGATGATTCCTTACCCCAGCTGTCACGTCATTCACAGCCTTCTAGATTTTCCATCCAAGACCCCAGATACAAGCAGATACAAGTCATCCTATGGTGCCCCTTTTTAAATTTCCTGACCCATGAAATCCATGAGCTTTATAAAATGGCTGTTATTCTTTGTCATGAGTTTGGGGTGGTTTGTTATACAGCAATAGTGGTAGAGACTCTGACATGCAAACCAGAATCACACAGAAAATTAGTGTAAGAGGCGGAACTAAACCAAGACCTAACGCCAGAACCCATGCTCTTAGCTGCTCTGTTGAGAAAGTTCCGCATATTTACAATTCCTGTAAAGCCAATATCCGTCACTCTGAGATGTTAAAAAAAAAAAAAATGATCCTAATGCTGACCTCAAAGAAACAAAACCAGGTGCCCAGGAGTGCAGGAATGGACTTGTGGACAGTCTGGTTTGGTAGGGAAGGGTCACTGCCAGGGAAATGAGTAACACTAGCAAAGTTGACAGGTGCGTGGATCCAGTTCCTATCTAAGAACTGAGCTGAGAAAGAACTCTGGGATGGGATGAGTGATGCTGCCAATATCCTCCAGTCACAACACTGCATCTGGCAGCCTTTCTCCTCCTGCTGGAAACAGCCTCTGGACTTTCTTCTGGCCGGAGGTAGGCCAGCAGCACAGCCAGAAAAGGAGACGCCTGTCAGTGAGTCTCAGAAAGCTCTTAGCAGAGAATAAATGATTGGTGGGGGCCAGGGTCAGGGTGGAAAGGAAATGAGGTGATTAACATAATGGAAGGGAAAAAAGATTTTTGAGTCTCTGGTATGTACTAGGTACTAGGGCTCTGTTTGCTCATGTATTCTTATAATGATCCTGTGATATTGGTATGAATGACCTTTTTTTTCAAATTTGAGGAAACTGAGGCTCAATGGTGACCTTATTGGCTCAAGTCTGAAAGCTTAGTAGCTGGTGGAGTTAGGATCCAAACGCAGGTCTGTTGGTCTAATGGGATCCTTGGCCTGAAAACAGTCATCTCCCCTTCTTTGCTTGACTCATCCCCCTGACCCCTTTGTCTTACGGGTATACCAGTAGTTCCTCCTATAAGTCTTGCTCAATCACTTGGGACCAGCACAAGTTTCTCCTTTTCCATAAGCCAGCCCAGATCATTTTAGTCCTCAGTGATCTTTCTCTCTTCTCTACCTATTGACTATTAATCCCACTTTTGGGAATTATTCAAATGCATATTTTGCTTTATTATCTACTTTGGTTCTTCTACTGCGTCACAAACTTAGAGGTCTGAACTCCTTTCTTGCTTTTTTAAATCTGCCATAATCCTTAGTTAGCCTTGTGCTTAATGCAAAGTTTAGATCTCAGGTGGTGCTCAATTTAGAACACTGGAGTGATGACTCCTCTCTTGTATCTTGTATCTGTAGATATACATGCCCGCAGTAGCCAGAACCAAAACAAAGCAAACTCCCTCTCTACTGATTCTTTTTTCCATTCCCAAAATGAGACATAAAAGGGAAAATGAATCCCAAGGGTGTCCCCAATCAGGAAGACATTTTTCTAATAGTCCCTTCTACCTGCCACTCAGGAGATAAATAGCTTGGCAGCAGCAGTGGCCAGTGGGTCCACAAGCGCCCAGCCAGGACCCTTTGAATTCCAGAAGTTAGAATGTGGCTGGCAAAATTCCATCCATAGTGGACTAAGTCTTAACAACCATCAACAAAGGTGCTCCACAGGAAGTTGTGAGCTGCTTCCTGGAGCTTTTCCTAACGGCAGCTGAAGAATTGGTCCAACATTACCTATTTTACATTCTGTTTTCTCTTTCTTTCTTTCTTCCTCCCTCCCTCCTTTCTTTTCCTTCCCCTTCCTTCCTTCCTTCCTTCCTTCCTTCCTTCCTCCCTCCCTCCCTCCCTCCCTTCCTTCTTTCTCTTTCTTTCTGTCTCTCTTTCTTTCTTTCCTTCCTTCCTTCCTTCTTTCCTTCCTTCCTTTCTTCTTCTTTCTTCTTTCTTCTTTCTTCTTTCTTCTTTCTTCCTTTCTTCCTTTCTTTCTTTCTTTCTTTCTTTCTTTCTTTCTTTCTTTCTTTCTTTCTTTCCTTTCTTTCTTTTCTTTCTTTCTTCTTTCTTTCTTTTTCTTTCTTCTCTCTTTCTTCTTTCTTCCTTCCTTCTTCTTTCTTTCTTTTCTTTCTTTCTTTTTTTCTTTCTTTTTCTTCCTTTCTTTCTCTCTTTCTTTATTTCTTTCCTTATTTTTAAGGGTCTTGATCTGTTGTGAGTGCAGTGGCACTATCTCAGCTCACTGCAACATCCGCCCCCTGGGTTCAAGCAATTCTCTTGCCTTAGCCTCCCGAGTAGCTGGGACTACCGGCTAATTTTTTATGTTTTAGTAGAGACGGAGTTTCACCATGTTGGCCAGGATGGTCTCAATTGCTTGACCTCGTGATCCTCCCGCCTCAGCCTCCCAAAGTGCTGGGATTACAAGCATGAGCCACTGTGCCTGGCTCACCCTGTGTGTTTCTAAGGTGACACTTTAATAACCTCCTAGCAGGGTACAGGGCCCCAAAGTCATGGTATTGGGTTTATTACTAAGCTTAGTGAGCTCTGAGTCCTTGGCCAATAAATACCTAGAAAGGATCTTGATTGACAGGTACCATGGCTCAACCCACCTTGTTGAGCTATGGTAGTCGTCAGTCAAGATCCTCCCTAGGTATTCATTGGTATCGGCTCCTTCCTTACACGTCTCCCTATCTGCTTCAGTGTCTTTGCACATGATCGTCCCCCAGCAGGGATTCCCTCCTCATTTCTCTTTGCTTCTGTAGAAAAATCTTATTTCATTTTTTAAAGCACCATTCAATGCTTCCCAGAAGTCTCTGTTCACCTTAGCCCACACTAATTTTTCCTTTCTCTGAAAAACTCTACCACTGATTCTATGAACTACGTGTAACAAAGGGTTTTGTGCAGCCCTTGGTTACACATTCCCCTAGTTCCTGTGTTCCAGGGAGGCAGCATGGGGCAGTGAAAAGAGCCTATAATTTGGATCAGCAGGACCATAACCCACGACTTCCTGATACTGTGACCCTGAAGATCTCTACAAAGTAGCACAGCCATTCTTTTTCATCCTCCTCACCAGCTGCGTCCTGCTCCTTTGAATGATGGGCTGGCATTTCTTTCCCCAGCTTTCTACTGATGGACACTAAGCCATCTCCTGCTTTTTGAAACAGTGAAATAAATGTCTTTATGCACACATCTTATCACATTTGCACGACCATTTCCATAGGATAAATGGAATTTACCCATAGAATAAATAGATTCCAGATCTTTCTCACAGTCACAATTTTAAGGTCATTTCTGATTCTATTTCCTCATTTTATCCCCATTTATCCTTCCTACTTAAAGTGCTACAGTTAACAACACGCCCTCTCCAGCTTTGGCTGTGACTATGGTGTGTCCCACAGTCCCTTCCCAGCTGAAGCTGACTTTCCAAAGTGGCATCAGTTACATTTTTGCTCTTATCTCTCTCTCACCATCTCCCTCACTCCAGCTGGACAGGCTGCACCTAATCTTGGTGGGGGAAAAATGTACTGCTGGTTGCTCACCTCTGCTCCCTCAGGAGACAGCTCTTAAAGACAAAGATACTGTTAGAAATAATAAAAATTTAATAACGATTCAAAGAAAGGCCCATTAAAAAAATCAGAGCTAGGGAGCCCTATAAAGGCTCCCCACCCACTTTTAAAAAAAATTATAACAATCCCTGGGAGCCCTAAGGGACCTTCAGAAGATTTATGCTCTTGAAAGACAGCTGTGTGTCAAGGATAAATCTTGGTGTCAGACTCAGACAGACACAGATTATGATCTCAGCCCTGCTGGGTACCCACATGCAGGTGAATTAATCTCTCTGCGTCCCCGTTTTCTCATCACAAAATGGTGTTGATACACCAGGCAGAGTTGTCAAGAAGATTAGCAGTAACATGATCTAACACTTATCAGAGTGCCTGACACATAGTAGGTATAAGACACGAAAGAAAGAAAATTTTCCTACTATTTTTTTTAGCAAAGAGATCAGAGCTTTCCTGAATAGTGGGGTAGCTGGCAACATTAGGATGACAAGGTAACTTTATTTTCTGATTCCTTTAATATCTTTATCTCCAGTTCTTCCCACTTCTTCTCCAAATCCATTCAGAGACCGTGACTGAGTTGTCCTCTGTTGCACAGGTAGTTAGTGACAGCTAGAAATTCTTTCCATTAGCTGATTTTCTCTTCATTAAATGAAAAATAGGACATAGTCGTTAGAAAGCTACTGTGAAGATGGACATTCAACAGACATATGTTGAGTATTTAGAATACACAACCTCTCATGTCAGGTTTTGAATGAGTTGTAGAAGTGAGTTCCTCAGCCTCAATAAGGAACAGACATGGTAACTATAGTGCAGGGCTGAAGATTTAAGATACCCTCAGAGAGGTGTAGGTGACAGCAACAATGGCAACAGCAGCAATCACAACAGCATGTACTGTGTGTCACCCCTGTGCAAGGCAAATGCTTTCCACGAATCACGTCATTTTATCCTCAAAATACCTCATTTGAGGTAGATCTTATTATTTTTCCTTTTTCCAGAAGAGGAAACTGGGTGTGGGAAAGCATTTTCCCAAGCTTACACAACTAGAAAGTGGTAGAGTCAGAATTCAATTCCAGCCAATCCTGCTACAGAGTTCAAGCTTGTAACTATGACTGTAAAGCACAGATTCAGGGCAGTAATTGGGGTTGGCTGGGGGAGAGTGAGAAGGCAACATTTACAAATGGGGAAGGAGTGGAGCAGGAGAGGTGGGAAAGGTCACTCCAAGCAGAGGGAACAGCAAAGGCATAATGAGAGTGTGGAGCTGGGGAGACAGAATGAAGCACAACTTAGCTTGGCTGGAGCCTTGGCTAAGCTGGGAATTGTAAGGCGGTGAGCCTTAGAAGGGGAGTTAGGGACATTCTAGAGTCCATCTTACTCCCATTTTGAAGCAGAGAAAGTGAGGAAGCAGAGGAAGAGAAAATGACTTATCCAGTGGGTTAGTAGTAGCTGAGATTGAGCTTCTTTTCAAGCTCCTTTACCACCTCCTCCATCCCTTGTGACAACAGCTGGTCCTACTTCTGCCTTTGGGTGGGACTCCACTCTGCTTTAGCCAGCTCTGTGCCTCCTTATTTTGAGGACATTTCTCTTTAAGCAACTAGATGCAAACAGTGCCTGTCATCAGTTAGGTGTGTGGTTTCTGTGTTAGTGTCCTTGACACCGTTTATTTTCTGCTGGGTATCTTGGACTTAATTCACCTATTATCTTCATTGGACATAGCTAAAGGTAAAAGCATATGTAAGTGGTGCAGCAAAAATGATTCATTCACCACAGTTGGATGGTGGTACCTAACTCATATTCAGAACCATCAGGCTCCCCGTAGGGGTTTCAGCATACTTTCCTCATCAATTCAATTAATTATGCTTTCATTTTTTTTCTGTCTAGAATTCAGTACTTCTCAGCAGATGAACAATTGGGTTTCTTGGTCACAGATGCTATATTTCCAGTGAGGTTTAACAACAGAAAAAATCAAGAGGTCTTCTCTGGGAAAATGTGCAACCTACGAAGAGGTAGCTAGCCATAAATAGGTTTCTCTGGATACAGAAATGTAGGGATTGTCTTTCTTCTAGTGCAGTCACCACTTATGGCCTGAATTTTCCAAAGTATATGAAAGGAAAGAAAAACACAGCAATCAGACTTCATACTTGGAATCAAAAATGGAGGGGAAAAGGAGAAAAATTCCCTTAAAGATATTTACAAATAAGATACGCCAAGTGTGTCTAAATGCAGTAAGTACATAGAATGGTGGTTTTATTCCTCATCATTCTTTTAGGGCTCTCAAACTGGTGGCGCACAAGCTGAATCTATGCATGTTTTTGTTTGGTCTGCACAGGGTTCCCATGGCAATGACTGTCCAGAGCTGAGGTGGGGGCTGTGCTCTCTAGCTGACACATGCATGTGCAGTTCACGACAGCCCCCGGCTGACTTCTACTCTTATGTTACTGAACTTACACTAATTATCTGTGTGATTTTGGCTATGTGCCTTCCCCTCCTTGTAGCCCAGAATCCTCGCCTATCAAATTGGGATGACAGTGTTAATCACATCTTTATTTTGTTTATTGCCTGCCTCTTCTCTCTGGAATACAAGCTCCAGGAGAGCAGGAGCGTTTGTCTGCTTTGTTCTGTGATGTCTCTCACAGTACCCTGAACAATGTTTGTCAAATAACGTTTCTAAAGAAACACTTGATGAATAAACAAATGAATAATTGGTCCTAAACATCCATTTCAGCTCTGGGAAAAACTTTCTGAAAATTTGCCTATTGTGATTTTGGAGAAAAAAAAAATCTCTCCCTCAATTAAACTGTTCAAAGTCTAAACTTCCAGAACAATCTAGAGAGAGCAATTACGCTTCTCCCTTGCTGATGGCTAGAACTGCTGGCTGAGACACAGAAAATGATGGTTTCATTAGCATATCCAGTGAAGGCTTTTATTCTCCTGTCACCGCACTCATTTTAACACTTCCATGCTGCTTTTGGAGCTTGTGAAACTTCTACTCATCTTCTCAAAGGTCTGTAAAACTGCTCAGCAGCAGAGCCTGGTTCTGGGTCTTACCACCAGGTAGCGGAATATTAAAATGGAAAAGGTAGGAGCCATTGATCTGGAGTTCCACACCCCATCCCCCATGATGGGGGCCACCCCCACGCAGTCCATGCACACATCGCACCTGCCGTGACTGCAGAACCACGTCACCTGGGCCTGTTCCTTTGTGTTTGTGTTGCTTGCTAATGGAGAGGAAAAAAAAGTCAAGGGATAACTACCCTGGCGAAACCCTTGGTGAAGTCCTCCTGCTGGCTTAGGTCATCGGGGCAGCCAGGCCCCTGACTTAAAGGCCACAGTCAACCCACCTGTGCAAAGAGCCTCATTCACCCAGCAAGTAACATACTATAGGGTAGTGAGCCAGGCAGACCCTGGCCTCCATGTTTACGGCTTTTGATTGGCATCATTTCTAGCTGCACTATGGGCCTTGATTTCTGTAAGCTGACTTCCCTGCACAGCATCCTAGATCAATGACTTCCAAACTTTAATGCCCATCAACCTTGGGGCAGAAGTGGGTGGGGAGGCTTGTGAAACATATAGAACTTTCTCTCCAACTGTAAAGTTTCAAGTTCTAGAGAGCTGAAGTGAAGTCTGAGAACCTGCATTTGGACAAACATCCCAGGTGACTCTGATGCAGAGGGTCTCAGCAGAAACCCCCCTTCTTGGTCTCAAGACCCAGGTTATCTAGCGCACATTTCCGGCCCATCATTTTTGACACATCCTTGTGACACATTTCCTTGTAGAGATGAACCTGTGGTCCAAGTGAGGTTTGCATTTTCAAAATGAGAAATGTTGCACAATTTCCGGCTCCTTTCATCAACTTGCTTCAATATTTACTCTCAGATTCTTTCTGTTCCCCACAATACTCCAATGACATCAAGATGAGCAAGAGAAATGGGTTTGCACAGCTTTTGCTGGGAGGGGAGGACAGAGAGCAGGAGGTGGAAAGGGGAAGGTTTCTCATGAACTTTCAGTGCTAGCGGCACACTGGTTGCCATGGAACTTGTGTGTGAATGCAAAGGTCAGGCTGTCATTGGTTATTGGCTTGGGCTGTCCTCCATCTTCGCATGGTGAGTCAGTTAAAAGGCCCTCAACGAGTAAATTAGTGGAGGGGAGGTTATGATATCTGGCTCCAGGAGATCTCCAAAGCACCATCACTCCCCCACCTGAGACTTCTTCTCCTGAGAGTAATTACCTCCACCAGGTGGACACAATTATTACACATTCCAATACAGTCTATGATCAAGAATAAAAGAGAGAATTCTGGAAGCTAAATTTATAATTTCCCATTATCCTCTATTCCCCGGCACCCTCTAACCTCCTTTCTCCTTACTAAGGTCTCCTGAACCCAGAAAAATATTGATGCCACGGAGAAGCCACTGGAGAAGTGGGGCCACGGGTGTAATAAGCTGAAGAAACTGACTCTCAGTTCATCTGAAGGCAATGGAGCCTTGGGCTGAGACTGCGTGGTAGGGTGGCACTGGATTGGGCACCAACTAGCCATAGGTTCGCCTGAGTGATCTTAGAAAAAATGTCTTTTCTCCCCTCTCTGGCCTCAGTTTCCTCATGTGTAACATGGGGTGGGAAAACTAGAGCATCCTATTGATCCTGCTCAGAGCTAATGGTCCCTAGCACTGTGGTTCCATGTTTTGCAAATGCTTTCCTCCTCTTGGACTCACCCTTGAATCCCCCCCTCCTCATCCTTATAGATCCAATCCATCAGCAAGAATTGTCAATTCTAGCCTCAGAGTGAACTATAAATCCATGTCGATGACCATCATTATAATTTCCATCACTGTAATTTCCCCAGGATGCCTGTGAGAGCCTCTTGCTTGGTCCCTCTGCTTCCACTCTGGACTCTTCTCTGCCCCAGTTCATTTTCCTCATAGCTCCGCAGAGAGGTATTTTAGCAAGCAAATCAATCCTTTCCTCACTTAAAACCCTCCAATGGCCTTCCAGTGCATTTAATGTAAAACATCAAACTTATACTGTGATCACAGGGCCCTGCAACGGACCTCTGCCTCTTCCTCCAATAGTATCTCAAAATCCTGTTCTCTTCATTCACTGTAGGCCAGATACACTGGTCATTCCTCCAGTCCTTGAGAGCACTAAACTCTTTTCCACCTGGGAACCTTTGCACATGGCTATTTATGTCCCTTAGCTCTATACAAGTCTAGCTGCTTCTTACCCATTAGCTCCTCAGAGAAACCTTCTCAGAACACTCTAAATAAGGCTTGTTTAATTCTACTTCTTGTATTATCTATTGCAGAAGCAGGTTCATTTTATTCATAGCACATCCTAACTTACATATTCATGATTGTTTGTTTAATGTCTCTTATATCACTAGCTCCTTGAAGCAAAGGCTCCTGCCCCTTACACTCCATCATCAATATATCTTCATATCCTCAGCATCCAGAACCATGCCCTGCACATCGTAGGCAGTTAGCAATATCTGGTGAATAAATAAATGATCTTGACCACACAAATGGGGAAATGGACCAGAAAAGAAAGTTGAGGGAACTAAAGATAAATTTTGTCTGTGATGATTTTTTATTCCTTCTTTAACATGCTCTTTCTCAAAATCTAAAATGTCTATTAAAAATAGGTCTTTGGAGGGCACAGTAGCTCGTGTCTGTAATCTCAGCACTTCAGGAGGCAGAGGTAGGCAGATCACTTGGGTTCAAGAGTTCAAGACCAGCCTGGGCAGCATAGGGAAACTTCATCTCCACAAAAAATACAAAAATTAGCTAGGCGTGGTGGTGTGTGAGTGTAGTTCCAGCTACCCGAGAGGCTGAGCTGGGATGATGGCTTGAGCCAAGAAGGTCAAGGCTGCTAAAGACTGAGCTGAGATTGTACCATTATACTCCAGCCTGGGTGACTGAGTGAAAAAAAAAAAAGTTTTTTTAGACAAGAATCAGGTCTAAAAGTGAATTTATGGGTCCCTTTTTAATCTCACCATCAACCTAATTAATAAAATAAATTTTAATCTATGATTATAGCTGAAGTGATTTTTAACTTTCACTGTTAACTATTTTAACAGTGAAAATAGGTGATACAAAACCAATTTATTGAATATACATCTCACAGGGTGGGTGGAGGAGTCTTTAAAGCATTTCAGTAGCATTCGCTGGCATACATCATTGACTGTGCTAATTCTGGATTAGTTTTATCTATTCATGGTGCTAGCACAGAAAACATTGACTTTAGGCACAGTGGCCAATACTGCCAGGTGATTCCCCCAATATCGATTCCTACCCTGCCTACTCTAGAGGCTGGAAAAACTAAATTCTTGCCTTCTCAGCCGCTCTTGCCACTAGAAATAATCATGGCCACTGTCCTGGCCAATGAGAAAGAAGCAGACATCTGTGTGTGGTGGAGAGTATTTTGTTAAGCTTTTGTTCTTCTGATCCAAAAGACAGAAATAGAAGGCAACACTTTTTTTTTCCTTCATGCTGTTTGAACATGGACACAATATTTGGGAGCTGCCATCTTGTGAACAAGAAGAAAAGGCCACGATAATTGCAGAACAGCCAATCTGGATTTCACCAGGCCACAAGCCACTACCTGCTACCACTTTTCTTATTTGTGAGAAGGATACCCCTCTTTACTGGGTTATCTTTACCATTTCACTGTGGTCAGGTTTTATTGTTATTTGCAGACAACTACACTTGGCCACATTTTGTTGGTTTTTTTGGTTACTGGACATTAACATGAACTTGGAAGAGATTAGAAAGAGTTAAAGCTACTTGTGGATAAGTGCAGATATATGTGATTCAGATGAAACTTATTTCTAAATTAGTAAGGGTTTATGATATTTTCTTTAAATAAGCAGCAAGAACAGTTAGTTGAAGCTCATTTGGAAGGATGTTTGATGAATTCCAGCTCTAAAAGCCCCTTCTACTATAGCACCCAGAGTTACCCAGAGTGTCTAACATAGTGCTGTGCATATCAGACGGTCATGAAACTTACTGACTTCATCAGGAAATACATAAACAACAACACAAAAGTTTCTGTTGGTGTTTTCATTGTCTTCCTTTTGATCAATGTCTTAGCATCCTTGTCTTTTTGTCTGGTTTAAGGTAAGATGAAGTATATGTCTCTTCTCTTCTACATAATTTCCAAGAAACATTTTGATACATTCTCACTCTTAAGGAGATTTTACAGGCTCCTAGCTCTGGGATTGACCAAGGTTAGCTTGATAAAAACAAGTCCATCTCAAGTGGATCAAAGTCCTAACTTACTCTGGCAGTTCACTCTTGTATCTGTCAGACCTTTCAGCCAAAGTCACCAACCCTTCCTCCTAGTTCCTATGAGGAGGAGCCTCAGGAATCCAGATATTGCTGGTCTCTGGAGTAAAACACTGGCAATTTTTGCTTTGTTCATAGACTTCCCAAGAAGAAGGTACTAGGCTTTCAAATCAGTGAGAACAGTGGCATCGTTTCTTCCAGTGAAGTTTAGATAAAATCCAATTTAAAAAAATCAATAACATAATAAAAAATAGCATCCAGTTATAATGCTTTCTGTCTGAAGGCTGCATACTGTGTTACAGATACATATCAATTTCTTTTAAACTTTCCAACAGCATTTGGGGTAGGAACTGTTGTTTCCATTTTATTAATGAAAAACAGGCACAGAATGGAATTGTTTTATTAGAATCAGGGAGGGGGGACGCTGGGTATGTTATTCAGTCTCACCTTCACCTCAATGTCAACTCCTATGATACCCTAGTGGAACCCTCAGAAATCCAGAAAGCAGAGTTTGAAAATCCTCTTGCAGCTAGAAGTCACAAACTCAAACACCTTCCATGGCCAGCTGAGTAACACAGGAACAAAGAAGGTCAGGTTGGGGCTGGGGTGAACCATGAATGCGTGAACCCATTCAAGAGGGCAGCTCATTCAGTTTTTGACAACCATTGCCAAATTCCGTACAGATTAAACAAAACATGCCTGACAGAGGATTCAGTTTAGGGACCACAAGGCTGAAACATCTGGAGGCATGGTGGGGAGAAGGAAAACACACCCTAAGATCACACCATAAAGGTGCTGTGAAGAGACAAGATGCTCACTGATGAAATAAATAAAGGCAAAAAAACAAGTTCATGGGTC
This sequence comes from Sapajus apella, assembly GCF_009761245.1. Classification (NCBI taxonomy): domain Eukaryota; kingdom Metazoa; phylum Chordata; class Mammalia; order Primates; family Cebidae; genus Sapajus; species Sapajus apella. The sequence continues at coordinate 331,441 of NW_022437052.1, forward strand.
TTTTCTGACACACGCATGTTGTGATGGCCCTACATTATAATGACTAGTTAGGAATTGCTTCTTCCCACTGTTTATCCACTGGCCCGATTTATTTTTAAGCAAGCCCTTCCCCTGCTTGGTTCTGTCTACTCTTCACCATGTGTTTGCCAGTATTGGCCAAGCAGCCAGTCTCACACCTCCTCTCCCACGCGCCCCCCACCCCCCAGTCTTCTTATTTAAAGAAAAACAAGATTATAATGAACGATAAGAATTTCTAAGTTATACAGCAGGCAAAATAAGTCCTGAGGGAAGTTTGCTAGAAAGATTTTACTCCATTGCCGCTTAGGAATATCAATCCTCATTGACACTGAAATGCAAAACGTAGACAGTTGGTAAAGCTGCCTCCAGCACACACCTGCGAGACCTTGATATTATGCACTTATGCCTCCAGATCTATCCATGGAGGCCAAATTCTGAGCCATGACTCCCTGTAGGCTTTTGGAATTTGGTGATCTAAGAGAGTGCTTACTGGAAAAACAGTTCATAGACATTAAGCAACTGTAAAAGGAAACAGAGTCAGTGCTTATTCATCAGGCAAATTGGTGGGGATTTGTGGTATGAACCTCCAGAATATAGTCAGAAGAACATTGCACATAAAGACAGGAGGGCAATAAATGTGGGACTTGGTCTAGACTGGCAGCTTTCCAACCCTTCCCCATTCTCTCCTGTCCACACTTTCTCCTTTCTTAGCTTCAGTCACTATTTTTTTCAAAATAAATTGTATTCACAAGTCCAGTATATAAAACAGACAAAAATGGAGGTATGGAGCTATTCTGATTCGATGTGGGGGACTGAAACCCAACTGATTTGGTTACCTGAGTACTTTCAATGTGATAGCTGAGGCACCTCTGAGAAATTTCTTTTCTTTTCTTTTTGAGATGGAGTCTCACTTTGTCCCCCAGTCTGGAGTGCAGTGGCACGATGTTGGCTCACTGCAACCTTTGCCTCCTGGGTTCAAGTGGGATTGACTTGTATGCCTCAACCTCCTGAGTAGCTAGGATTACAAGTGCCTGCCACCATACCTGGCTAATTATTTTGTGTGTTTTTACTAGAAACGGGGTTTCACCATGTTGGCCAGGCTGGTCTCGAACTCCTGATCTCAAGTGATCCATCTGCCTCGGCCTCTCAAAGTGAAATTCCATTTTTTTAATCACAAGAAACAAATTTGCATCATCACTGGAACTAGATTATTTCCAGGGTCTTTCTCAGAACCAAAGAAAATGAAAACCTTTTTCTCTTTAAGATGAAGAAGCCAACATCTGCTAGGATGAGGTGACTTTCCGAGGGCCACATAAAGAGCCCATGTGCTACAGTCAGTGTTAGAACTCACTCATAATCTAGCGCTCTTTCCACCATGCAGAAGTAGTAAAGGACAGTGTTCTGAACCTCAACTCACTTGCCTACTAGCTGTGTAACATTGGCAAGATAGTCAACATTTCTGTGGTTCCTCATTTGTAAAAGAGACATAATGGGAGTACCACCTTATGTTCCTGTAAGGACTCAATGAGAAAGGCATGCACAGGACTCAGAACCTTGCTTGGCATTTGGTAGGTGCTCTGTAAGTGTTAGCTGTACCACACAATGCTCCCTTCCTTCCTCTGTACCTTTCGGCTACAACATATCAGTCATAATTATGCCTATTAATCTTGACAGAGCGCATCAAGCAGACAGCAGACAGAGATGGCCCAGCCAGAGGATGATCCAGATAATCCACAGCATGCAATGGACAGTTGACTGTAGAGAACAGTTGAAAAACTGAATACAATGGAGCCTGGAAATAATTCACCTCTTTAATTTCTAGTATTTTTTTTTAAACCATAGCATTAGGCAAAGGGGTTGAGAAGGGCTGACTGACCTGGGAGAAATGTCACATCCTTGCTGCATGAAGGCTCCCAGGGAGAACCACAAACTGTTGAATATCCCAAACTCGTTGGACTGGTCACTGGTTGTCTGGTCCCGTCCTTCCTCAAACTCTTCACTGTGCCATTCATAGGGACTGAAGCGGCTGACCAGGAAGAGGACGACACTCACTCCAATGTAGGCAAAAACAATGCACATCCAAATCTCATAAGCCAAAGGATCAAGGAAGGAGAAGACGCCTGGCTTGGATTTCTGTGGTTTTTTAATCATGATGGAGATCCCCAAACTCATAAATGGTTTGGAGAAATCTATAACTTCTTCCCGGACCAAAGTGATAGTTAAGGGAGCCACAGCCACATCTGCTCTCTGAAAAGAAAAGAAAAGAAGAAAAGAAAAGAAAAGAAAAGAAAAGAAAAGAAAAGAAAAGAAAAGAAAAAAGAAAAGAAAAGAAAAGAAAAAAATGCCGGTGAGCTCAGCAGCCCTTTTTGTTCTCTTGTTTGTCTTCCTATTGTGACTATTCTTTTGTGTCTGAAAGGATATGAAAGACCCTTCGAAGTTCAACCCCTTCTACTCTATAAAATATTTATGATGAATGGATGATCAGCTCAATATCTTACGAGATATTTTCTAATTATTTGACAGTTCTAAATGTTAGAGGCATCTTCCTCATACTACAAGAAGGAACCTGTTGTGATATCTGTTGTTTTTGCCGGTCCAGCAGCCCCACCCCCTTCCTCTGGTAGGAGAACCATTCCTGCCTCACTCTCAGTCGTGCAGGTTGGAATGGGGCTGATCACTCTGGCTACATGGGGAAGCGGGTGACCCCGGTCCTGGCCAATCCACGTACTTCACTCTCCTGGGATGGAGAATAATTCATTCAGGGATGACACAGGACTCAAATGGGTTTAGTAAGAATTAGTCCTGAGAGCCAGAGCTGAGAGATGTAGAGGATGACCCTTAATGTCATAATTTAGGCCACTGTAAATTCAGGGACTACCCTGGATTCCCTAGGAACTCGTATCAATACATCCTTCTGTATTGACACAGAGGAATCTAAGAACATGAGCCAATGCTTCAGTTTGCCTAAGCCAGTTTGAATTGGGTTTCTTTTCCCTGAAAGCAAGATAGTCCTGAATAAAGGCAAATTTAACTCAATAGACATTTATTGAACACTTATTATGTCCAATCTCCAGGCTGAAAGTTGTAGGTAGACTATGGTCCCCACACTTAGGAAATTACAAGTTAGTAGGAGATATTCCACACAATTTTGCATTCTACAAGGTGGAAGGGATATATGTTATCCAATATATATAGAGTGCTACTGGGAGGTATTCATTCTGGCTGCGGAGATAAGGGACAGCATTATGGAAGAGTGGCATATAAAGTGGGCATTGAAAGATGGGTAGGTTTTTGACAGGTTGCTCTGGCACAGAACAGCATTCCAGGAGGAGGGAACCATGGGAATAACAGCCTGTGATGAAAAGGTAAAGTAGCATTGCACCCATTTTATTCTTCAGGAAGAAACCTAAGAAATACATAGATAATAGAGTTTTTAAATTTCAAATCCAGAATGCAGATAAACATAAAAATGTTGCAAGAAATATTCATCCTGAGGCACCCAGCACATGGAATCACCAGCCATGCCTTGCTCTCCTGTCTTTCCTACCTCTCTCTAATGGCACAAGCACTGGAATCTATTCAATAGAAATCTACTGCTTCTGTTGGCCCAAGACCAAGAGATCCTGGAAACCTAAGAGGATTTCCATGGACAGATGTCATAGCATTCATTTCTGAGACGAGAGACATGCCTATGCAGGTCTGTTCAAGGCAAATGGCTTTCTCTTATGCTGTACAGAAGCCCAGATGTGAAGCTGGTGACAGACGCTGTGCAGATCAGCGCCCTGCCCACCCACCACCTGGCTGTTGCTTAGAGAGTTCCTCTGGTTATTTTCATTGTCTGGGATTATTTAGAAGGTGCTTTAAGTGGAATAGAAAGCCTGACTTCAGAATGAACTAAGTTCTCACTTATAGAAAGAAACTTTCCATTAATCAATGTGAAGTCAGGTGTAAATTTCATAGTAATTCTGGTTTTTTTTTCCTTAATTCCCACTGCATAAATCTTGATAATTTTTACAACACAAGATAGTACAGGGGAGAAGTATTTACTTTTTCCCTGTAACCTCACAGAAAAAGAATGGGAAAGAAAAGTGATGGAAATGACTTGGAGGGATTGACCACAAGTTATCCAAAAGGGAGGTAGATGAAGACGACTAGCTCTGAAAGGGGTAAATAATATTTCATGGATTTGTTTGATGCTTCCTAATGTGATATAATAAGAGATCATAGACTGGAAAATCACTGATACATAAATATGTATTTTGAGACAGGGTCTTGGTCTGTTGCTCAGGCTGGAGTACAGTGGTGTGATCTAGGCTCACTGCAACCTCTGTCTCCTGGGTTCAAGCAATGATCATGCCTCGGCCTCCTGAGTAGCTGGGATTACAGGCATGTGCCACAATGCCCAGCTAATTTTTGTATTTTTAGAAGAGGTTTTGCCATGTTGCCCAGGCTGGTCTCAAACTCCTGGCCTTAAGTGATCTGCCTGCCTTGGCCTCCCAAAGTGCTAGGATTATAGGTGTGAGCCACCACGCCCGGCCTGTTCCATACTGCCTTAATGCTTAGTTCATTTTGTAGTTCAAAAATTCGTTCAGTAGAACATTATTTCTGGAAGGATGGTTAATAACATGAAAATAAACACGTTTGGGGCAGGACTTCCCAGAACCATTAGAGGACCACAGTGTACTGAGAATTTCCGAGCGGATTAAGTAGAATGTGGCATTTCCAGGATTATTTGGCTATGGGTCATTCATCTTCCTAAGCATCAAGAGGTACCCATGCATGTAGGATACACACATACTGGGAGATGCTAAGTTCAGCTACTTCATTTTACAGATAAGAAACTCAGATCTAGAGAGGAAAGATGGTTTGTGCAAAGCAGGAGAATTTCAGCTTGGTTAATATTGACTGAGAGGCCTTAGAAGTTGATTTCCACCACCAATAACTGAGGTTATCACTGGAGCTTCACAGGGTAGTGGAGGGCAGAGTGGATCTCAGAGCGGGCTGCCCTTCTCTGCAGCTGGCTGATTGTGTAGCCTCAAATGAAACAGTTGTCTTTTTTGATATCAATTTCTTCTTTTTAAAAACAGGCAAAATAATTCTTGTTTTACCAATTTCACAGGCTTGTTTTGTGAGGGTCAAGATAATTCAAAATACAGGAGAGTACTATAAAGCGTGAGGACAAAAAATTATTTTCTTAAACTGACATCTTGGGACAATGGCTCTCCAACTTGAGCGTGCAGCAGAATCACCAGGAGGGCTTTTAAAGACACACACGCCAGAGTTTCTAGATTCAGTGGGCCTGGGGTGAGATGTGGGAATTTGCATTTCTAATAGGTTCCCAGGTGATACTAATGCTGCTGGTCCAGAGACCACAGCTGTAGAATCACTGACCTAGGAGATCCCAAAACAAAATGTGTGACATCTAGAAACTATCCTGGGAAAACAGCATGTAGTTTTTATATGGCAGAAAAAAGCAAGAAGTGAATAAAACTATCAGAAGTGGAGATCTGCTTTAAGTCGGGCACTGCATAGATGAATATTCCCCATCACGGTGTTTAGTAAAGAATTCACGTTGTTTCACAGGGTTGGCCCAGAGAAGTCATGCAGCCAGCAAGTTGGCAGAGTTGGAACTCAGATCCAGGTGTCTGTCTGCAAAGCTCACTCTTCACCAAGACAAAGGACAGACAGGAAAGACAGCTGTGAAGGAGGCACCAAGATACACCAAGTGAGGAGCAGAAAATTCCTTTGTAGCATATGGCATCTGCAAGTGCAGACATTTGCTGTTCTCTCGGTTAATATTGGCTTTACCGCTTAGCATTTGGATGGTGTGATTTCCACGGAGGCAGTATGTCCCAGTGTTGGGTACAAAAGCCCGAGCTGCATGTTCTGACTCTGCTTTCACTAGCTGCGTTTCATTTGCCAAATTATCTAACCTACAGGGCCCCAGTGTCCTCATCTATAAAATGTAAACAATAATCTTACCCACCTCATGGAGTTGATACGTAGAGTAAATGAAAGAATGTGAGTGAAGTGTTTAGCATAGCACCTGGGGCACGCTATGTGATGAAATGTGGCTACTCTCATTGTTGATGAGAACAAGAGGGAAAAGAAGATAAGAGAGACCCAGATTGACTGAGTTATTTAAAAAGGTACAGAAAGAATAAATTTGGAGGCCTCCAAATGAATTTTTCCTGATCTCTCCTGTGGTTGGTGTTTGAGGGATATTTCTCCAAATCACTCGGTTCTCCCCCAAGGGTACAGAAAAGGAAAGCCAACCTAAAAAGAAAGGCTCAGCATCTGACTGGGGCCATCACAGAGTCTTCAGAATACAGTTTTTACTGGGAAGAGGGCCAGGCCTGATAGGGAGGAGGCTATTGGGGCAGGGCTGGCTGCTGGGGCACCCATTGATAACTCCAGCTGGCCTGAGCCCTGCTGTGCCAGTGACTCACCACTGGCTGTGTTGGATACTGGGTGTCATCCTGGCATTGTTCTACCCACATTGCAGACTTTTTACCAAGCAAACCACTTACATGAGGTGAAGGTGAAGATAAATGCTGGAGAAGGTGAAAAGTGCACAGCAGTTGCCATGGGGATGACCTTAAGAGCTTGATGGGAGTTCCCATGGAAACCAGCCTACAGATACAGCATGTACCATCCAGGTCTCTACCTTTTGTCCCTGGAGTTTCCCAAACTGAGAGGCAGTAAAGGGAATAAGAAAGGAGAGAAGCGGATCCCATTCCCCAACTCAATAACCACCTTCACAGGTCCCTGAGGAAGATTTCCTTTATTCTTTTTCTTCTTTGAATTCCCTTTGTATGTCTCTCATGGCCATCATGACTCCTCTTGCCCTGATAGGAAACAAGATTTATCATCCCCCTTTATCATAAGGACAATGGCTACTTGTCCTTATCAGCACTTAACATCGACCCGGGGCTTGGCACATGCTTTATTTTCTCTGAGTGAAGCTGTGGTGGTCCCTTTCCTGCACAAGGCAGCTGGAGGCTTCTTCCATTGCCTTTTGGTGTCTCTCTACTCAAATACCTTCATGATCTCCCAATGCCCACTGAAATTCACACTCTTCCTCTTGTTATTTTTTACTAAAACGTATCCCCCACTACTCTTCAAACCAAGTCCACAGCAAAAACCATGTGTTTTCTCATTCTCCTCTCACACCTTATTTCCACCACCATCCTATTGTTTATGCTTTAAAAATTCCTGGGCTGCTTTTCTCTCGTCCGTTTTTAATTTTTTATTTTTTGAGACAAAGGTACACTTCTGTTGCCCAGGCTGCAGTGCAATGGCACGAGATCTTGCCTCACTGCAACCTCCACCTCCTGGGTTCAAGCGATTCTCCCTCAGCCTCCCAAGTAGCTGGGTTTATACCATGCCCAGCTAATTTTTGTATTTTTAGTAGAGACGGGGTTTCACTGTGCTGGCCAGGCTAGTCTCAAACTCCTGACCTCAGGTAATCCACACGCCTCGACCTCCCAATATGCTGGAATTACAGGCATGAGCCACCACTTCCAGCCTCTCTGTCTGTTTAAATATGGCCATTTTTCAAGTTTCATATCCCCACTGAGGGCTAGACAAAGTCTAGTTAGCCCTTAGCTGAGCCATACAATGCAGACTTTTTATTCTATACTACCTTGTACTATTCTCTCGCATTGTCTTTTCTACCCCATAAAATGTTAAAAGATGGGGTCTTTTCTACCTCATAAAGTATTAAGCAAAAGATAAAACCTTTTGCTTCTCAATTCCGTAAATGCTTAAAACCATGTGGGGCATTCAGCAGCTTTTCGAAAGTGCTGTAATTTATTGAAGATTTTAGAGCAATTGCGCATGGAGTTATTTCAAGTGTGGTGAGCATCATAAAGATAAAATAGACCTACCTCTGTTACATAGAAAACTATTATATAAAGCAGGGTAAGCCATTAAAAAAACCAGGATCTAAATTCTAAAGGGGAAGGTGAGAACAATTAAAAGGGACGTTCATACCTATTATGAGAAAAAGAAACAACACCCTGAAAAAAGTACCATTTGATACAGGTTTTGAAGGAGTAGGATTTTAGGGGTGGAGAATGGAAGGGAACACTCTAGGGAACAGAGTAAGTGAGGAGTGTTTGACTGAACTGGAAATTTCACGAGAGGGCATGAAACTAGAAAGTTAAGTGACTAGAAAGTTAGGTTGGATCCAGATGCATTTAATATCAGAGAATAAATTGATACTGAGAGAGCCACAGTGGCTTTTTGTAGGCAACTCAGCAGTCTGCCCCAAGAACATTGATCTTGGAGCTACACTGTCACCTATGTTGGACGATAATCAACTGAAGTTACAAGACATTGAGTGGGAGGGATTGAGGGAGCTGGGACCAGTAACCTGAACAAAGAGTGTCTTAAGAAATTGGATTTCGGATGACTCATCTGTTCAGCAGCAACAACACTCAATTACAGGGTTTCATAGGCATCTGTGGGCAGGGCCACCCAACCACCAAATGATTTCTTGTCAAACCCTCTGCCTCCGCTCTCTAGTATCCCTCTCTGCAGTGAACTTACTCCATAGACCAGCTCTCCCACCATGCCATTCCAGGCCTTCGTGTCAGGGTCCCGGGCTCCGTATTTCCCATCACTGACGATCTCCAGGCGGTAGGAGTAGCCCACGTGCTTGGCAATCTCTGCGGCCAGCTCTACACAGTAGCCCTCGTAGCGGTCATTGCCCTCAAACTGATTGGCATTTTTCTTGAGCATCACATAAGGATCTTCCTGGAAGAGAAATGGGGAGATAGGAGAATGTGGGTAATGGGTTCACCCATATATCGGGAGGACTTTGGCATGGCATAATATCACATTTGGTTAACACTGGGGAAGGCTCTCTAGCCCCTAAATCCACTTCCTAATTTCCTCACTTCCTATCCCATTACAAGCTTCTTGGGTTAAGGAAGCAAACTTTGGGTTAAAATAAGAATGTTTCATCACTGAGAAATGGTGTACAGCTTTTCAAATTATGTTCCAGGAGATCTGTATTTTTTGAAAATACTTCTGGTGTCATCTTGAAGGGGAAATAGAACCTAAACAGGCTCCAGGTTTTTCATGATCAGTCACTGAAAATTATAGCATCTTCACTTGTAGCTACTTTATGTGCTGGACTTCAGGTGACTTCCTTTGAAAATGGCTTCCACCGAGGGAGGATGGATGAAAACCAGCACAACTTAGTCTCACTTTCATGTTTTAACTATGGGAAAGCTAGCTCAAGAGAAGGTAAGTGGCTTACCCAAGGGTACAAAGGATGAGAGAGTGAAATTTAGAGATACATAATGAAAACTCAGAGCCCCTCATTTTCAGGGCATTCCCTTTCCGACTCACTGCTTTTATCTATTACACAGTTTTGGCTAGAAGAAAAACCAGCTTTCAGTCCTGGTGGAAAACCCTTGTTATGGTCTCGCTTGAATCCCAGGTAACATTGATGAAGGATTGAGTACTCACTAGGATGGTTGTGACGATGTATGTTCTATTCTGAACACTTGAATTATCGCCCCCAGCTTGAGCATCGGTGGCTGCAGGGACAAACCTATCATCTTCATTCCAGTAACCGATCTGTTAATGAGAAGAGAGTGGAGATGTCAGGTGGGCCAGGCTCCTCTGAACTGGCCTGCCCTGGGCCACCCAGTCAATAGCAGAGACAGGAAAGTGAGGAGCTCAGCCATCACACCATGCAGAATTGGACACTCCGAGCTCTAAAATATTGATAAATGGAAACAATAAGAAGCACAGTGCTTTTCAGGTGCTCCCAATTTTGCCCCCAGGGAAAATCCCCACGATAATTGGTTCAGCTTGGAAACTGCCCCCTCAGAGGGATAAGGGCTTAATGTTTACAGCTGGACTGCTTGGTTTAATGCAGGTCAGGACCATGGGATTTAATTCCTTGCAGCTGTTCACAGGGCCAAACCCCTCTTTCCCCCATGCCTACTAACCCTGCCCTTCAGTGAGCTCATTCTGAACTATAGTTGGGATCATATAATATAAACATTATATTCTTTTACTTTATTTTTAGGTTAACTGTATTTTTCCATCTAGATTTAACTTCCTAAGATGGTTGTTTATCATTTATTTTTTAAAATTTCTTTTGTTTCCAAGTATAAACTATTATAATACTGAGTATATAGGAGTGCCTAAAATTATGGTTGACAATATTAAATTTTCAAATTTGAGTAGCTTATTTATTCATTTTATTAATTCATTTTCCAAGGTCTTTCAACAAATATTAATTGAATTGCTCCTGTGTGCAAGGCTCTGAGCTAAAACGTTAATGTTGTTTGTTGTGAGGCAGGGTTCACAAGATGCAAAGAAGTCTGGGAGGCAGGCCTTGCTCTGAGAATACCTCTGGTCTACCACGTTAAGGCATGACCCTCACATAAACATGGCTGCAGAAGTGACAAGTGAGTGGGCCTAAGGAGTTCAGAGAAGCAAACCACCACGTGTGGGATCTTAGGCAGGGAAAAAAGCTACAGGAAGAATCAGGACTTATGATCATGAGAGATGAATGGCTGGACCAAAACCTTTGAGCTTAGGGAGAATATGAGCCAATATATGATGATGGGAATCTTCCCAGTTGTTTAAGTTCTGTGGGTTCTGGGTGGAAAATGGAGTTAGCCCAAAAGGGCAGTAGGTATCTGGGTATAGGTAGCAGATGGCTTTGAAGGCCAGGCTATACTATACCTCAAGGCAACAGGGGGTCATGGAAGGTTTGGAAACAGCAGAATGACATGAATAACACACACACACACACACACACACACACACACACACGCACACTCTCTCTCTCTCTCTCTCTCTCTCTAAAGCTATACCTCCTATACCTATCTCTCTTTACCTCCCTATCTCTATCATTAATCTTTATCTGCTTTAGACAATTGTGTTTTGTTTTGTGATCATTGTGCTGGCTTTAGATACAAAGGAAAAAAGGAAAGGAAACTAAAAGTGCATATGCAAAGGGATGAACAGGTCTGTCAACAGTCAGAACTCAGCGCAGGCTCACAGAAACTGAGGCCCTTGCCAAATGGTCAGCTGAAATGTCACCTTCACTTTGATGTCTTTCCCAGTTCCTTCAGTTGGAAATAAATAGTTTTTCCTGTAATCTTGCAGCCATTAACAACAATAATTGCCAGCACTGATGATGCTCTTGCTATGTCAGAGGCCAGTGTTTATCAGTTTTCATGCCATTTCATCTGGCTTAGCGGAGCGTGTTAACTTGTCTAAGGTGAAGCAGCTGGAAAGCGGTTGAGTTTGTCCTGGAACCCTGACAATCTCTCTCCAGAGGCCGCGTTTAGCCACTACGTTGTTCTTCCTAAGAAAGGACTGGGCTCTGGACTTGAAACCATATTAGTTACCATTTCTTGAATGCTTGCATTTCAGGGACTTTTTAAAGTACTTTTAATGTTTTAACTCCTTTCATCCTCACAAAACCTGCAAACTAGATAGTTAATTATCCTTTCGATTTTAAATGTGAAGCAAGTGAGATGTGCAGAGTGAAATAACTTTCCCAAGGCCACAGGGGGAGCCATGGAGCCAAGATCTGAGCCAGGAAGACCAACTCCAGGGCTGTGCCCCCTCCATGCCAGTGAGCTGCCAGGCAACCCTGAGTGCCTTGTGTATGTTCCCATCAGTGCCCTGGGTCTAGCTGTTTGTGCGTCTGTCCCCAGCTCTCCACGGTGCTGTGAGCTCCTCATGGACAAGACTGAAATAAATATACTTGTTCCAGGGCTCCTGTCTTAGTCCAGCACATCTTTTCCCAGAGAAGCAGGGAATGTTTGTAGAGAGAATGAACGCATCCAGGCAGCAGTCACCCAGCATGGACTTGGTGCACCCTATCGATGGTGAGAGAGCTTGGAGGTCTGATGGGGACCTTGTCTCTCAGGATACTGCATGGAGGTTTACTTTCAGTGCAGGCATGTGTATGATGTTCCCTTTGAGGGATGCTGTCAGTCAGTGTGGAAGGAGATGTTGCTTTCTAATGAATGAAGAACCAGAAACTTGTGTTTTTAGAATGTCAGAACTGGAAGGGGACTGAAGAATCTTTGTTCAATTTTTTCCTTTCTCACAAGGAGAAGCAGAGGCTCAGAGACCACAGGATTTGCTCAAGACAGTGTGGTCTCAGTTCTCTCACTTTTTCATGGGCCATGTGTGCTAGGGAACCCTAAGAGACTTGTGGGGCCCTTCACCACTCATGAAAGGTGGTGAGGGGCAGTGAAGAGGAGGGAGCTCTGGCTTCCTCATCCTTGCTCCAATGGTCAGCTCTGCTTTTTAGCTATTTTACATATTGGGATTCCACCTCAAGCGTTACCTTTTATAAGGAGCCTTCTGGCTGAAAAATAGATGTTTGAAAGCACTTTGGTAGTATATTGTGATGTGAGGTTTTCTGTTTTTTTGGGCATTGTTTTGTTCTTCAAATCTCCACAGTACTTTTATAACATCTTTACACTATGCAAATAGTGCAGACAGGCTTAGGATTCTTGTCTCTGTTTTACAGATGGGAAAACCTAGGCTTAGGGAGATTAAATGACTAACTTAAAATAATAGGTTATATAGTAGATTAGTGGCAGGGCATAGAACCCAGGTCTTGTGGACCTCAAAGGTAAGATTATTTAATATAATCAATACAAACCTGGGTAAACATGACAAATATGATTTATACCCCCCCCATAGATGGTGCTAAGGTGTTTTTTTGTCTTTTCCCTTTCTCCTCCTTCTTATTCATTTTCTTTCTTCTTATCCATCTTCTTTCCCTTCCTCCCTCCTATCTTTCCTCCTTTTGTTTGTCTCTTTATTCTTCCTTCTTCACAATTAGTCCACAGGTTTAACTGTCGCTACTCAAACGGGACAACCATCATTAGAAAGGAAGTTGCTTCATTTGACACGCAACTAATTCCTCTGAAAGCCACTGAGTATTAAGATGTATTATTTTTAAAAAGAGGGAGCCCTGTGGTCAAGATATTGGTCTGTGGCCTCAGGCCAGACCTGGTTTATAAGCTAGGCTTTCCTAATTACCAACTACCAGCCTGGGCAAGGTACCCGACCTCTGTGGTCCTCAGTTCCTGATCTGTGGAGTGAAAATAACAATAGTACCTGCCTCATGGGCTGCTGTGAGAACTACATTAGTTAATGCATGTAAAACAATTAGCATAGTGCATGGTTCATATTGTCCGCAAGCTAAAAAATGATATTCGTGAGAGTAATGCCTAGTTGAAGGTTAACAGGTTTCTATACTATAAGACGTTTCTGTTTTCAATTTGCTATTTAATATTATCTGAAAAAGAAGCATGTATTATAGAGCATTTTGAAATTCACTTGACAATATAACCCTTCTTTACATATAGAATGTTCCAGGGTAAGTGGTTCAAAAATTATAACACACTGCTTTAAAATCCCAAGGTTATCATACAAGACAGAAAAAAAAAAAAGCAAGATGAATCTGTGTAAGCCAGATTTATGTGGCTTAGAAGATACTTTAATTTTTAAGGATAGTGGTCCTTCAAAGCTAGCATTATAGCACTACTGTTAAATTGGGATCTCTGAAAAACATTGTATAGCCTGGCTTATATGCCAAGTACTTTCATATTAAAAGCTAGTAGAATAGTTAGAAGTTGTAAACAAACCTATTTTATTTCTAATCCTTTTGTAGGGAGATAAAACATAATATTGCTAGGGTCAGTGGGCTGAGTCATGCTCAGCCTCATGCATATGCCTCACGTAAGCTAGTAGACTAAGAAATCTGGTTCTACAGTATGATGAAAAGAAAGCTGGCAAAGATTTTTGAAGAGACATTGTACTTTGGAGATAAGAGCAAATTTCCCTTTCTTTGGGAAATGGTTGGATTATTATACAGCACTTTGATTTTCTACTGAGGATATGCAGGAACTTTGATTCTATCTGAAAGTAAATCAGAGTTAGTAGTTGGTAAAGATTGGGGCCTACCAGTCAGGAGAGGATTTAAACAATTCTGACAGTGAGAGGTCTTCTCCTGGGGCCAGTTATAATTTTTGATCTCCTGTTTTCCATCTGCCTCTAAAGATTCTTTGAATGTAGAAAATGAATCTAGATGATAGATCAGATTTTGTAAGTGGATAAAGTCTTAAAAGGAGACGATCATAGAACCGAAAATTCAATTGATCTACGTTGCACAGTCATCAAATCAAATTCAGACATTGGTATGTCCAGGCTGCCTCTGAAACCACAGTCCCTTACCTCAAAAAATAAGATCCTTTAGAATCAATTTTTAAAGACTAAGTTGTCTATGGTGTCCAAGATAACTAGCCGACTCCCAAGCACTCTTATTTTCCTTCCGTGGTGTAGAGTTGTTGGTGGAAAGTGGCCATCCAGCCAGCAATGACATTTCCCAGCTTGTTTTGCCTCTGGTTGAGCCAAGTAACTGGGTTCTGGCCAATGGAATTCAACGGAAGTGATGTGCATCTTTTCTAGGCTGCTGCCCCCAAAATCTCCAGCAGAGTTCCCATTTTCTTTCATTCCTATCTGTTAGCTGGATGTTGAAATCCAGAGGGACCCCAATAGACAGTGGAGGGCTCATGAGCCTAAGTCTTAGCCATAATCCTCAGCCAAAAAAGTGGTCACTGAATGAACAAGAAATAAGATTCTTTTGCATTAAACATCTGAGATTTCAGAGTTTAGCTGTTACAGCACCTAGGGTTATCTAAATTAACACCTTAAAATATTTGAAGTTAATAAGTTTATGTGTAACTTTATCTGAGTTCTGCTTGAGGTGTTATTTTATTAAATTTGTAGATATGTCTTCCCTTACTTATTGGCAGATCTGTGGAAATATGGGCTAGTACAGTGTGCTCTCTGATTGCCCAGGAACATTTGATAAGCTGCCCACTCATGTAATAAGCAATTGTGCTTACTCTGTGTCAGTATATTCTAGGCACTGTGAATATAATAAAAACACAAATATGATCCTTGTTTTTAGAGAGCTGACATTTTGGAACATTCGGGAGGTACAGGAGTATGAAGAAAATACATACCAGACCAGGGGTTGATAAACTTTGTCTTAAAGGGCCAGAGAGTAGATATCTTTGTCTTTGTGGATCATACAGTCTGTGTTGCCACTACTTGTCTCTGTTGTTATAATGCAGAGGCAGATATAGATAACATATAAACAAATAAGCACAGCTATGTTCCAGAAAAGCTTCATGGACACAGACATTTTAATCTCATATAATTTGCACATGTCACAAAATAGTCTTCTTTTGATTTAAGGCAACCATTTAAAAATGTAAATGTAACTATTAGCTCATGAATTTGGCCTGTAGGAGGAGTTTGCCAACCTCAATGTAGATCAATCAACCAACAAAAATATATCAGAAGGAATAAGCACCATGAAAAGTAAAAATAAAAAGAAAATTGTGACTGTGTGCACGGTGGGTGGCAGTGACTTTAAAAATGCCGGGTCAAGGATGTCCTTTCCAAGGTGGCTTCACTTGGACTGAGACCTGAATGACAAGGAGACACATACCACATGAAACTATGGTGATAGAAAATGCCAGATAAAGGGACGGCATATGCAAGACTTGAGCAAAGTGTAAAGTTGTGCTCAAGGAAAGCGAAGATGATAATGTTAACTGCAGAGAAATGAGTTACAGAAAGAGGAGTGAGGGCTGATGTCACAAGTAAGCAGCTTCAAGGGCTCTGAGAACCAAGTTGTATATTTACTGGCAACAGGAGGGCAGTCAAAGTGTTAAGGAAAGGAACCATATAATGTGATATATATTTGAAAACTACTGTTCTAGCTCTTGTGGTGGAAAAGTAGCCTTGTAAAGGGACAAGAACATAGCAGGACTCATGACTGATAAGGAGGCTACGGCATGGTATGTGGAAGGTGACCTGGGCTCTGGGTTCAACAGTAGAAATGGAGAGAGGTGGCGGGGTTGACGCTACATCTGAGATGCTATATCTATATCTGTTGCTATAACATGATTCAGTATGTTCAAAACTGGGTATAAGGATTTAAAGCAAAACTTCCAAAAAGCATATGGGATGGGAAGCTATAAATTCTTTGGGACTTTAGAAGACTACTTTTGATATCAGCAGGAGTTTGTGTCCCTTCAGCCTTGGTTCCTACCCAGTCTTTTCATTCTAGTTATACACAGGGTCAGAAGTGGGGGTTACAAACTTGGGGCAGGGCAGGGCCTCTCAAATCAAATTGAAATGAGAAGTAGTTGCCTTCACCCAGTCTAAAAATTGCTATAGGAACAATGGTGATGGGCAAAGATGGTTAAATCAACAATACCAGTTCTTTGATGAAAAATGTAAGAGAATTTTCCCTAATCTTCTCCATTGGGCAGACACGTATTACAATTTGTGATTCTACCAGATTTTGACAAGATATTTTTTTATTCAGCTAGAGACCATAAATCAGTACCCCATAATGAAGTGGTATCTCTAAATGGGATTTCCTAAGGATCCTGTTTTAGTAGAGCAAGTACCCATCCTGGTATCTGAAGCCCCTAAACTTTATGATGAATGGATGCTTAGAACACACACATTTCAGTGGGATGTCAAATTGTATCCAGGTACCTAGAGGATGTTTTGGCACATGAGTGAACAGGAAATAAGCCTGAAGATCAGGAGAGTTTCTGTGAGTCCCTAAATCTGGAAGAAACAGCTCCTTTTTTTATACACAATACGGTAAGGCCATGTAATGTTCACTGAAGCCAGTACAACTAGGTCACTCTTGAAAATCAGAGAAATTACTTTGCTAGGAGGCTGACTGAGCAAAAAGCCCCAAGCCACAGATGTGAGGAATTGATTTTCTCAAAGGCAGATTCCCCATAAACAAAGGATGTTTAAGCCCACATTCTAAGAAAGGATTTAGTGATTGGGAAGGTAAGTTTAAAAACAGCCCTGGAATCTGAAAACTAAAGCACAACCATTTGCTCGTGGATTTTAAGGTACTCTGTTATTTCTTTTCTTTTCTTTCTTTCTTTTTTTTTTTTTTTTTGAGACAGAGTTTCGCTCTTGTTACCCAGGCTGGAGTGCAATGGCGCGATCTCGGCTCACCCAACCTCCGCCTCCTGAGTAGAGGCAATTCTCCTGCCTCAGCCTCCTGAGTAGCTGGGATTACAGGCATGCGCCACCATGCCCAGCTAATTTTTTGTATTTTTAGTAGAGACGGGGTTTCACCATGTTGACCAGGATGGTCTCGATCTCTTGACCTCGTGATCCACCCGCCTCAGCCTCCCAAAGTGCTGGGATTACAGGCGTGAGCTACAGCGCCCAGCTGGTACTCTGTTATTTCTCTGTGCTGATTTATCCATTCCACAGGCTTACGCAGCCTGACTCGCCCACATGCAATGCTGATGTAAAATCCCTGTAGCCTATAGAAAAGAGTTTAAAAGCACAAACAAGCAAACAAACACGGGCTGAATGTCCACTACTTGCCAGTTGCTACTTTTCTGGATCCCTTACTAAGGGCAATGGGTAACAGTCATTGTCTTATTCAATCCTGACAGCGATCGTTGGAGGCAAAGGAGTATCACCCTTTTAGAGATGATGTAATGACATTCAGGGAGGCTAAATAATTTGTTCAAGGTCATGTGCTTAGTAAAGACTAAAGCACAGACTTAAAATCTTGGCATGTCTGCCTCTAAAGCCCAAGCTCCTAACCAATCTGTCAGTGTTTCTTTTTTTGTAAATTATATTATATTTTATTTTATTTCTTTTACTTCCAACTTCTTTCCGTGGTAGTTGCCAATGATTATTAATCAAACGCTTTAGAGCACCAACCAGAAAATCTGCAGGTTGGAGAGGAGGATTCAAGAAAGTACAGATTCCTAGGCTTCATCTCTGTTCTCCAGAAGTAGAGTACCCAGGCGCTGGGACCCAGGAATCTGCATTTTAAATAAGGCCTCCCAGTACTTCTTCTATTTGCTGAAGCTTGAGAACCATTAATCTTGCTACAGTGCCTCCACTTCAAGAGCAAGTCTTGAAGAGATAAAAAGTCTCCCAACAGTCTCTGTGCAATAATTAGGGTCAATTCAAAGGGCTGGGATCTTTGGTCCTGGGAATAAAAACGGAGGAATTTCATACCAAAGGACAGTTTGTCAACTGACGAAGGTCCCAGTGGAAACTCTACTTTCACAGAGGAAGTCAAAGTCCAGCCAGGAGAGGAATATGAGTAGGGAGAGGATGGTAAAAATGCCGCAGATGGCACTGACTTAAGGTGTCAGAGTTGAAAGGAATTAGGGTTTGCTGAGCCCAGCGTCTCTCACTTATTTTAGAGACCCAGAGAGGCAATGAGACATGCTGAAAGCCACACAGCTGGATAATGACAGGAATGGGGTAGAAGTCTCTGGCTTCTATTCTTACTTGTTGCACCCCCACTATATCCCCAATATATCCTGTCTACCACTAATGTGTAGAAAATAATCTGGCTATATTTTAAGCTAATCCACTACCCTAGAGTTGGGGAAAACAGTTCAACATCCATATTTTAATTATGGCAAACACATAACTGCTCACATATAATGTAGAAATGCCAATTTGTTCCATCCAGGAAATAGCTATATATATATATATATATATATATATATATATATATATTATTTTTTTTCCCTGAGGGCAAGAAGCCATTCTGAGGATTCCAAAAATCAGCCCAGGTCTATGGTCAACAATTTTCTATCTAGGAGCAAAAGGCTTGCCTACTCCAGGCCTTACACAAAAACGCTACAAAATCTACATTTTCATCTTCAAGGCTGGGGGTGATACCATCAATTCTCAGAATCTGAAAGGAAGGGGCTGGGCACAGTGGCTCATGCCTATAATCCCAGCACTTTGGGAGGCCAACACTTGAGCCCAGGAGTTTGAGGTTATAGTGAGCTATGATCATACCACTGCACTACAACCTGGGCAACAGAGTGAGACCTTGCCTCAAAAAAAAAAAAAAATCTGAAAGGAAGTTGACTTGGGGAGGTAGTCACATATTTGATGTCCCATCCAGGGGCAATGTACTAGCAGCAGCTGCTAAATGCTTTGAAACAAATAAACAAGCCACCTCAGTGTTTTCCAGATTTCAGCCATGTGCTACCTCTTCAACATTTACCATAGCTGTTAATGACCACTAACATAGGTAACATTCACTGAACAGTGATCAGGTACTAA
>NW_022437052.1:355625-409383 GCF_009761245.1 Sapajus apella
ATAAGGTCAAGGATCCTACCTGCACAGTTCTAGTGATCTGAGAGCATCTTGCACTGTCACAGTGATCTCACAAGAAGCTGCTTATTTCATGTTCATGGAAACCCAGTGAATAGACAGAGCAGAGGTTATTTTGTCTGTTTCAAAGATGAGATTGTTGAGACTCAGAGCTGATGGTGCTTGACTCCGGGATTCACAGTAAGGTCACTGAGAGATCAAGGGTAACTGAAGGGCTCTTACTGTCTATTTGGGGAAGCCAAGTCTTACGTGCACTGAGATAAATAAAAATATCAGAGAATGGGAAAGAGACATCCCAGAAACACCATTCCATGACGGCAGAACAAGGAGAGTTCAAGAGGATGGCTCAGCCTCAAACCATTTGTCGAGGAGCATAAAGACTCAGAGTCAGAGGAAGACGCTTCTCAGAAATGTGTATCTTGAAACTGCTGTCCCCTTCCATCGGGTCTGAGCTCTGAGATCTGGGCACTTATCTCCCTCTCCCCCTGCCCCAGGGTGACTGAGGTCAGACTGATGGAGCCCAGGCACTTCTCCCCGGTTCCTGCTCCCAGAACTCCTGTCGCCATCCTGGCGCCCTCAACTCCCTCCATGAAAGATGGAGAATTAACCTTGGGCTTCCTGTAAAGGGTACTGGGTGCCAGCTCAGAATCTGCTGCTAGTGAGAGGCCAAAGCCTACATTTCCTTTCCTGCTTGGTGCTGGGAGAATGCTGGTTAATGTCCTATTACTTGAGCTACGTTAAAGAAAAAATTAATCAGTGACACTTGTTAAAGCACAGTAAAGAAGACTTTTTCAGGATCGTAGTGGTAGGTATAGAGACCCCTGCAATGGGGTCTTGCAGTAGGGGAGAGAGATTCGGCTCAACTCCAAATACAGCAGGGGCCGATGGGAAAGTATAGCCAAGGAGCAGGGTGGGGGTCAGTGGATAGGAAGTTACTAACAGCAAGCATCGGGGTTAAGAGGAAATCTGGCTAAAGTGGCCTAAGAGGATTCTTGCTGAAGCTGGACCAGGATGATCCGACATCACCTGGGGGATGGTGGAGGTTGCAGAAGATGATCATGGCGAAGGAGGTGGACATGGTGGACAGGGTCCTTGCTAAACTGACTTAGCAAGTTCTTCGCTAAAACTGGATTTTACAAGAATTGCACAGATGGGCCTAGGAGGAGGTTCAGAAGCCTGACTAAAGTTTGGTCAAGCAAAGAATCTTTGTCAGATGTCAACACTGACTTCTTTTCCCTGTCCTCACTGGATCCTGAAAGGCATACCTGAAGGAAACAGCCAAGTAGTCACATTGGACGCAGGGATTCTGTAACCCCTTTGTGGTTGCCTTCAGGTGGATCCTGCCTCCTGGATGCTCCCTGTTTGTGAGGCCTGTCGGTGAGGTCCTTGCTGGTCACATCCTAGCTACTCTGGCTAGAGCAAATCTCAGAACCCTTCTAAGCTTCACTTTCCTACCTGAGTCTTGGGAAGAATAATCTTGGCTCTGACTGTCTCATACAGCTTCCCTGAAGTTCAAAAGAACACAAGCATGATGCTTTCTTAAAATCGTGAGCCCTGCAACAAGCCAGTGAGGGAGGCAGCATTAGGAGGATTATGTCTGTTTAGCAGATGGGAAAATCCTGGTCTGGAAAATGTGAGCAATTAGTCCAAGATCCCCCAGATAGTGCTGGGTGGAGCCACAGTTGAACCCAGCCCTTCTATTCCTAACACCCTAACAGGCCAGTGTGACACCTGCAAGTCCTTGCTTATACCTTCACTCTATCTCATCTCTTGCTGGGTATCACTGACATCCCCATCCAGAACCTTCCAAACCCGATTTACTCCAGGTTCAAATTTACCCTTCCTTTAAGGGTTACATTACCTCCACCTCAGTTTGCTTGGAACATGATATAGTTTGGATATTTTTCCCCTCCAAGTTTCATGTTAAAAAATGACCCTGAAGGTTGGAGGTGGTGCCTGGTAGGAGGTGTTTGCATCATGGGGGTGGAACTCTCATGAACGGCTTGGTGCCCTCCCCATGGTAATAAATAAGTTCTCACTCATTTATGAGAGCTGGTTGTTTAAAAGAGCCTGGTACCTCCTCCCCTATCTCTCTCACTCCCTCTCTTACCATGGGACATACTGTCTTTTCCTTTACCCTCTGTCATGATTGGAAGCTTCCTGAGGCCCTCATCAAAAATAGATGCTGACACTATGCTTCATGTATAGCCTAAAAAACTGTTAGCTAAAATGAGACTTTTTTCTTTATCCATTGGTATTACTTTATAACAATGCACATGGACTAACACAGGGCAGTTCTGGTCCTCTTGTTCTGGAATGATTGATATTAGCTCTTCCTTTCACTCCTAAGTGTTCCCATTTGGATGACAGGTTTTGGGTAATAAAGGGTCACCCTATTGAAAGGCCAGTCACACTCCTACAGAAAACCTTGCTGATGTCTGTATTCATCAGTGATAGCATTCTGCTCTGACTGTCCACAGCACCAAGAGCCCATCTGTGTTAGCCTTTAAAGGCAGGGCTGTGTCTTAAAACCCCATTGTCCAACCAACCCCAGGCCCCATCTAGCAAAGTTCTGAGCATACCTTCATTTCCATATGCTTGATTGTTGGCTGGCAGTTCGCGAAAACAAAAACTGAGAGGGATGATTACTATTACTATTTAGGGCAGGTATTCTAAACTTGAAGTCCTGGGATGAGTTCTAGGAGTATCTGTGTTCTCCCTACTCCTGGTCATGCAGAAATTATGTTTGTACATGTATGCATTTTTCTAAGGAAAAGAGTCTACAGATATCTTTTTAAAAATCATATCCTCAAATGCCTATGACATCTCCAATGTTAAGAACCCGACTTGGGGTTCTCTGCCATCCAGAAGGCGACATATGGGCATCCTAATGCTGCCTCTTTCCTGGAGCGCTGAGGGACTCCAGGATGTGGGTTCATTAATATTCGGAATGGCTCCCTAGATGGCAGGCAGGGGGTAGGAAGGCAGCTGATTATTTTCAATCTGCTGCTAGGGAAATTACAGCAGGGTGAGGGGGGGTGGGTGTGCACAGATATTACCCAAGACCATGTGTTGCTGGGGGCTGGGCCATAGCTTTTGTGTCTTTCCTGTTTGGCCGTGTCCTTGAGGCTTCAGAGCAGTTAAGCATACAGAGGGAGGCATCATCTAAATGTGGGTTGGAGTCCCAATTTTACCACTAGCTAGCTGTATAACGTAGGAATTTAAAGAAGTTTATAACTTCTCTGAAGCTCAGTTTCTCCAATTAAAAAACACAGTGAATAAAACTACCTGTCTTGGGTGTTATGTGTTATATCAAAGATTCAATGATATAATACTGTATGTGTAAATGTTTACAGCCTTGTACATACTAAGCCTTTAACACATGATACATATTATTTTTAGAATTTAACTCCCTAGCATGCTTGCCCTCCAGGTAGGCTGTGCTGGGCCTCTTGGCCTAACTTATACACATCCCTGCTCTAATACAAGCTAAACCACAGGTCCTCTCCCACTATGTGACCCAAAGGCCAGAGGTGAAGGCAGTAGAGACTTGAGCCTCCAAGCCTCAGGTTCCAAAGACTGGATACCATCAGGATTTACCCAGCTCCCAATGGCATGGCTATTTCAAGAGATGAATCTAGAAAAAACCATTGCTGAACAGTAGCCATGACTATGTATGGAAGGCTTCAGAGGTCAGGGCTTATAAGTAAGGGCCGCTGGGCTCATAGCACAGACCTGGCCTGGGGAAGAGGAGCCCTGGACTGGGATCTGGTCCAGCCTCTGCCACTAAGCGGCAGTGTGACCCTGGATGAGTCATTGTCCATTCTGGGTCTGCTGTTTCATTCAAAGTGCTGTTTCCTTCACTTATAAAGTGAAGGAAAAGGAGAGTCAGTAATCTCTAAGGTGTCTTTCAGCAAAAAACTTTTCTCATTCTAGGTGCTTAACAAAGATTGGAAAAAGAATCAATCTGAACTTCTGATCTTAGGATGGGAATGTTCTGACTTGTTTATTTGTTTTGTTTTTGTGGGATAGTTGTTCCTCTCTTTTTCTCCACAGATGCTGCAAGGAGTTTCTTGAGGGCAAGCCTTGCTTTCTTTTATTGTCCTTAGTGTTTGACCCCAAGCCAGGGCACACAGTAGGTTTTCAAAGAACAGCTGATGAAGGGCAGGCACACACATATCTTGGCTCCAAGACAAAACAAAAGAGGTCATTCTTCTTTTGACTATGGCAACTGCTTTCTTTCAAGCCCCACTGAGGGCAAAAGCAGAGTGCTAAGTATACACCACAACCAGAAGGACGTGGGTTAGACCACAGGAAAAAAAGTTAGACTCTGAATTTTCAGAGCCAGCTGAGATTTGAGGTCGTCGCTCCACCCCTTTCATTTTCATGGGGAAGGAAAGGGAAGACGGCAGGAGAGCTAAGTGAATGTTTCAAGGTCATCCAGAGAGCCAGGGTCCCAGCTGAACGTGGAGTCCAGCTCTCCTGCCTCCCAGTTCAGAGCCCTTCCTGCCACACTGAATTGCCTCCCATGCTTCATCACTGTCATGGTGGCGTCAGACTATCCTTTCAGGACGTCATTAAGATGGGAGAGGCAAGGGAGTTGGAAGGGTTGTGAAGCTCAGGGCAAGTCTCTGGGACCTTTTGAAACCAGCCTCACATTGCAAACAGAATCTGTCTCGACTGTGGAGTCTGGAAGAGCATTTTAAATAAGCTGGGGTGGGGGGTGGAAAGGGAGGCGCAGGTGCTGTCCGTTTGGCAATTTTTCCCTGTAAGCTGCTTGGTGTCTGCTGTTGCTGCCTAGTGACTTGGGAGCCACCCTGTACAGGGACCAGGGGAGGGCAAAAATGGCAGCTGGAGGTCCTCCTTAGTATGTTCCTCCTGTCACTAGCAGAAATCCTGCTTAGCTTCATTCCAAAGGACAGACCTACATATTCTCCTCTACAGAAAGGCGCTCATCAGGGCTGAGGAACAGCTGGTGAGGTTCCTTTTGCGTCTCTTTCTCCAGGTTGTGAAAATTGCTAGAGCTGTGCACGTGTGGTTGGTGAACAAGTGGGAATAGTTGTACATTTTGCTCTACATTTCTCTCTCATTCAGAAATGCTCCTCTTCTCCCCGAGGAGCACAAATTCATCTTCTGCTGAATGTCATCTTAAAAGTACAGCCTGTCTTAGATAGGCAACTCCCTTTGTTGGGGAGGGTGGGTCCTGAGGGACATTTGTGCCAAATAATCTTGCTGTGGCTGGCTTGCCATTGCAGCCAATGCTTTGTTGCAGCAAGCACAGCCATTCTCTCCCAGTCCCTTTGGAAATACAGCTTCTCTATCAGGAGGCGTCAGAACCAAAATAAAGTGCTGTTCCTTGGTAGTTTGAGAATCACAGCCTGGGCTTGATGTGCTTCTAGATATCTCCAGGAGCCCAAAGAGCAATGAAGCTGAGGGCAAACCCCCAGAATCTTTCAAACCAGGCATGTTAAATATACACCCACATGTACCACTGTCTCATCCTGCTTCCACAGCAGACATACCACTAACTGAATATTTATACTTCTCTCTGTTGTATCTGGATTCAGCCTCAGAATGTTTTGCATAGCTAATTGATTAGAGTGGGCATGGCCATTTTCTATCCCTGCCCTTTAACTATTCTTAAATGCAAACAGAGGCTGAGAAGCAGGAAGGTGGTATCAGAAGTACTGAGAAATGTTTTTAGGGTCCACATGCAGCAGGCTCTCATAAAATGTGTGCAGAGAGCAAAGATAACAAAGAAATCCAGAAAATCAGGGCAGGAGGGGAATGTTTCCAGGAGACTGTTAACATGGTTCAGTTTCATACTTGTGTATTTCAAGCCCCCTTTCCATATGCAGAAAATCATCAGCTCTCTTTTTTCAGCATAATTGCTATGCAGAAAATATAGCTTTTACACTACAAGAAATGACTGTTCCATATGATTAATTTTTTTTTTTTTTTTACATGAGCTTCAATGTATGCTAAGAGCCACCAACACAATGCAGTGGTTGTTCTGAACTTCAGGCGTTTTCTTCCTTTTCTTTAGAATAGCTGTGTTTTATTGGAATTTGATGCTGAAATCCCCCAATAGGCTCCCATGAGATATGGGAGTAACCATTGGTGGCCTTACCTGCTGCAGAGCTCTCTGGATGTCAATCCCCTGGCCCCAGGGAACAGCTGGGTTAGCCAGACAGTCCCCAGCATTCCCCCGGCGAGATATATCAATTCTCTGCCTCCGCAGGCTCTGGAAAGCCTCAGCCATCACCTTCACCCCATCGTAGGTGAGTGCAGAGGTGTACTAGTGGGAGGAATGGAGACAGTTAGGTATCAAAGAAAGCTGACAGGAAGGCAAGGTTGGGTGCTGTATTTGGGAACGCGTTTTCTGGTGATGAGAAAGGTATGCAGAGGGCCAGATGTATGGTGTATGTGGGGAGACAGTGGTG
This sequence comes from Sapajus apella, assembly GCF_009761245.1. Classification (NCBI taxonomy): domain Eukaryota; kingdom Metazoa; phylum Chordata; class Mammalia; order Primates; family Cebidae; genus Sapajus; species Sapajus apella. The sequence goes on from NW_022437052.1 coordinate 362,084, forward strand.
AATCAGGGACGGTGTCCCTGTCCCTTCAGATGGGGGCTGCTGTTTGACCATGCTAGTCAATGCTGACCCTCTGAACTAGGAGTTCAGTAATGCCAGTTACGACTTTCAAAGAGAAGCAAGGATTCTAGATTTCTGTGTGCAATCTTGCAATTTTAAAACTGTTGGTTCAGTTGGAAAAAATGCATAGATTAAATATAACACATCTGCAGGCTGGATAAAGTTCATGAAAAACCAGTTGGTTTATCCTGGCATTACAGTCATCAGCTAGGAGCCAAGGAAAACAATTAACTCTTTCATCTCTTATAAAAGTAAAAGAAAAAAAAATGCAAGAAGGGTAAGCTCTTAATCTTTTCCACGTGTGGCTCACCTAAGTGAGAAGCTTATACCCTGTAGACTTTCCCCACCTGTTTATTTGTGACAGCTATCAGTTCTATCCTCTCCTGACAAAAAGGGCACTAAGATGTGGATGAAACAAAATCTGTAGAGCAGTCCAGGAAAATAGATTCTGGCTTTGGAATCCATGTCTATTTTCTTCACTAATTTGTTCCCAGTACTTATTATGTTGTCTAGCACACTCCAAGTTCACAACAGAGAGCTGAAGAACGAATGTATGAGTATTTTTCTAATTTTTAAACTTTCATTCTCTAATTTCTTTTTCCAAAATTAAATTACATTTGGTTATTTTTTTCATCTGCTCAAGTCTTTTGGAAATTGGAATGTGGTCATCATACATTAATTATTTAACTCTTAAGTAGTTTTTTCATTGCTTTAAAGCATATTTGTTATTTTGTTTTGCTTAAGCTCATATTGAAATAATTCTTCATTCTTGAAGGGTTAAACCAGTTTGAACAATAGTGGGATAAGAATCATCTCCATTATATGGTTTGCCATTTATAAAAAGAATTGACAGAGTGGTAAGAGAAAGTCTGCCAAAGATTCACTGTTTGTCCAGATAAACAAACTTGGCCTCAGCACTTTCTCAATACAACGTTCCACGTGGCCACTGTCAAGCTATCTGGTTTGACTTGGGGAAAAAATTATTTGCTATCCTTATTCCCAACCATTCTCAAATAACAAACAAAATTGATTTTAGTGGCAGTATTTAGAGCTGCGTTGCTGGGAAGTGACAAGCACAGTGTCTGCATGATTATTGAGTGGACTCTCCCAGGTAGACATCTGCTGGATATTCCTTAGTTATGTTGCCCTGATTTTTAGCTGGGCATGTGGTTGAGCAGAATAAGGGCCACCTCACTACCCAAAAAAGCTCCATCTACAAAAAAATGAGCATCCCCCTGAGCTGTGCTACATGGTGGTGCTGACCAGAATAGAACCACCATTTTCCAGCTTCCCTTGCAGCGAAGTGGGGGTAGTTTTCCAGGATACAATCAATGGCATATGAGTAGAAGATCTGCGTGTGACTTCTGTAAAAAGTTCTTCATGAAGAAGTTCTGCATTCTGTTTTTTTTTTTCTTCCTACTGGGTAGAATGCTGAGGCAATGGCTATAGTTTAAGCAGCTCTCTTGTACTATTAGGCAGCAGCCATATGCGCAGGACAGCAGAGCAAGAAGGTAAAAGAAGCCTGGGTATTTGATGACTGTGGAGCCATTTTACAAGCCTGGGACTGCTGACTCCTGTTTTGTTTACATGAGAGATAGATAAAATGTCTCCTTTATTAAAACCATTGCCATTTTGGGTTGCCTGACCCCTGCAATTTGTACCTAATATTTTTTACAAATATATTGTTTCCTTTAGAAAACAAATTCCTTTCTAAAGATGAATGCTGCTCAGAAATCTGAGGCAGGCAAAGGGTCAAGGCTGGCCCTTTGCCACTGGCTGCCCATCCACTCACCTTGGGTCTCTTCCAGTCCACCCGGGTGTGGTCCCGAGCATCACTGTTCTTCCACTGCTGCATGATCTTGGCTGGGATGGTGTCTGTGTAGTTCACTAGCTGGAAACCCGTCACATTTGCACCACTCTCCTTGAATTTGTTTAAGTCGATGTCCATGAAACCCTGTGAGAGGGGGAGAAGGGAGAAGTCAGAACATGCTGCCTGGATAAATCAACTTTACCTGTTCCAGAGCCACAGAATTTTCCATTCTGTTCCACCAGATGAAACCCACTCAATGGAGAGACAGTTAGGCTTCCTTTCCTTTGAACTTGGTTGTTACTTAGTTTGTGCACAAAATTAGCATAGCTTAGGAGACAGTAGCCTGGTTTGGAGGGCTGGCTAGTAGTTATACTATTAACTATTTATTTGACAGTTTTCTTGTCTGAATAATGGAGGTCTGGAAGTTAGGGAAAACATGCAATGAAATGACACAAGTCAAGTGTGTGGTGCAGAGTGACTGATCAATAAATAGTGGCTGAGATTATTATGGTGATAAGATACACAGCATAAGGTAGAAAACTCTAAGGAGGGAATCATCTCATCAACCATCCCAATACCCACCCATTTTGAGAGAAGAGAAATCTGAATTTCACTGGGGCAAGCTCCTATGAGTTACTCAAGGACACCAGCAAGTCTGTGGAAGAGGCCGAATTCTGATCCCAGTCATCACCATCACCCTGTGCTCTTTTCCATACAACAGAGTACATCTTCACCATTTCATGAGGCCTGACCAATTCAGCATTCATGAAGGATTCTTTATTATAGTAAAACTTTCCACCACATTTGGTGAAGCTTACTCAAACTCAAAAAGGATTCTACCTAAAAAGAAAATCTTACAGTTGTATAATATATTCAGTAATGTTCAGTACTTTCATATCTATGGCCTCATTTCACTTTATCCCTCTTTAAGGTAAACATTATATGTCTATTTGCCAGATAAAGAAACTGAGGCAGAGTGAAAGAATCAACTTACACAGAGTCATTTATGGAGTTAGTAGCAGAGAGAGCACCAAAACTAAGGGCCTCTGTTAGATATTGGTTCACTCTAGTCACTCACTCACTTATTCATTGATTAATCATTTCAGCAAACATTTTTGAAAAGTCATAGGGAAATCCAAGATGGCTGAATAGGAACAGCTCTAGAGTGCAGTTCCCAGTGAGAAGAACGCAGAGGGTGAGTGATCGCCGAATTTCCAAATGAGTTTTCACTGCCCACAGACCAGGAGATTTTTGGGCTGAAAAGTGCCACGAGCTTCAAGCATGGCTGTTTCAGCAGGTGCTGCAGGTCTCCGCACAAAAACTAGCACAAATCCAGGCAGCCACTTCAACAGGTGGCTGGAATGCCTGGGATACAGAGCCACCCATTCAACTGAAAAAAAAAAAAAATAACGGGACTGAAATAGGGAGTCAGGTGATCTGGCTCGGCAGGTCCCACCCCCTACAAAGACCAGCAATTTGAAATGCTCTAGACTGAGAGTTTTGCAGCAAGTGCAGCTGGACCCGGGACAGTCCAGCTCAGTGGGGGGAAGGGCCTCAGCCATTATTGAGGCAATCCACCACTACCAAGGCAGTCCACCATTACTGAGGCAGTCCACCATTACCCAGGCAGTCCACGATTACCGAGGCAATCTGCCATTACAGAGGCAGTCCACCATTACCGAGACAATCTGCCTTTACTGAGACAATCTGCCATTACCAAGGCAGTCGCCATTACTGAGGCAGATCACCATTACTAAGGCAGTTCTAACAGGAAGTTCACACAGCAGCTGGGCAGAGCCCACAGCAGTTCAGCAATGTCTCTGCTGGCAGACCCTGGCTAGACTACCACCTTGCTGGGCAGGGCATCTCTGAAAAAAGGCAGCAGCAAGTCAGGAACTTATAAATAAAGCCCCACCTTCCCAGGACAGAGCATCTGGGGAAAAAGGTGTTTATGAGTTCTGCTGCAGCAGACTTAAACATACCTGCCCAGAAGCTCTGAACGGAAAAATGGAGCTCACAGCTCAGCACTTGAACTCCTATAAGGGACTGACTGTCTCCTCAAGCAGCTCCCTGACCCCTGTATATCCAAAAAGATACTTTGTAAAGGAGAGCTCAGACTGACATCTGGCAGGTACACTTCTGGGACAAAGATAACAGAAGAAACTGGCAGCAGCCCTTACTGTTCTCCAGCCCCTGTGGGTGACCCCCAGGCAAACAGGATCTGAAGTGGACCTCCAGCAGGCCTACAGCAGAGGGGCTGGATGGTTAGAAGGAAAATTAAAAAACAGAAATAAATAACTTCACCATCAACAAAAATAATGTCCACTCAGAGACCCCATCAGAAAGTCACCAAATACAAGCACCACAGGTATATAAATCCACAAAGATAGGAAGAAACCAGCGCAAAATGGATGAAAACACCAAAAACCAGAACACCTCTCCTCCTCCAAGGGATCACACTAGGAAGGAAACAAGGCTCGATGGAGAATGAGTCTGATGAATTGACAGAAACAGGCTTCAGAAGGTAGGTAATAAACTTTTCTGAGTTAAAAGAACATGTTCTAATCAATGCAAAGAAACTAGGAACCTTGAAAAAAGGTTAGAGGAAATGCTAACGACAATAAACAGCTCAGAGATGAATATAAATGACCTGATGGAGCTGAAAAACACAAGAGAACTTTGCGAGCATACACAAGTTTCAACAGCTGAGACATCAGAGATGAAGATCAACTCAACAAAATAAAATGACAAGGCAAGATTAGAGAAAAAAGAGTGAAAGAAATGAACAAAGCCTCCAAGAAATATGGGATTATGTTAAAGGACCTAATCTATGTTTAACAGGTGTACCTGAATGTGACAGAGAGAATGAATCCAAGCTGGAGAACACACTTCAGGATATTATCCAGGAGAACTTCCCCAACCTAGGAAGGCAGACCAACATTCAAGTCCAGGAAATACAGAGAACGCCACAAAGATATTCCTCAAGAAGAGCAACCCCGAGGCACATAATTGTCAGATTCACCAGGGTTAAAATGAAGAAAAAAATGCTAAGGGCAGCAAGAGAGAAAGGTTGGGTTACCCACAAAGGGAATCTCATCAGACTCACAGCAGGTCTCTCCGAAGAAACCGTACCAGCCAGAAGAGAGTGGGGGACGATATTCAACATCCTTAAAGAAAACTTTCAACCTAGAATTTCATATCCAGCTATACTAAGCTTCATAAGCAAAGCAGAAATAAAATCCTTTAAGGAAAAGCAATTGCTGAGAGATTTCATCACCACCAGGCTTGCCTTATAAAAGCTTCTGCAAGAAGCACTAAACAGAAAGGAACAACCATACCAGCCACTCCAAAAATGTACCAAATGGTAAAGGGCATCGACACAATGAAGAAACGGCATCAACTAATGGGCAAAACCACCAGCTAGCATTATGGCAGGATAAAATTCACATATAACAGTATTAACCTTAAATGTAAATGGGCTAATGCCCCAATCAAAAGACACAGAGTGGCAAATTGGATAAAAAGCCTAAACCCATCAGTGTGCTGTATCCAGGAAACTCATCTCACATGCAAGGACATACATAGGCTCAAAATAAAGAGAAGGGGGAGGATTTACTAACCAAATGGAGAGCTAAAAAAAAGCAGGAGGTTTAATTCTAGTCTCTGATAAAATAGACTTTAAACCAATAAAGATCAAAAGAGACAAAGAAGGGCATTATATAATGGTAAAATGATCAATGCAACAAGAAGAGCTAACGATCCTAAATATGTAAGCGCCCAATACAGGAGCGCCCAGATACATAAAGCAAGTTCTTAATGACTTACTAGGAGACTTAGACTCCACACAATAATAGTGGGAGAGTTTAACACTCCACTGTCAATATTACAAAGATCAACGAGACAGAAAATTGACAAAGATATCCAGGGCTTGAACTCAGATCTGGACCAAGCAAACCTAATAGACATCTACAACACTCTCCACCCCAAATCCACAGAATATACATTCTTCTCAGCACTACATCACACCTACTCTAAAACTGACCACGTAATTGGAAGTAAATCACTCCGCAGCAAATGCAAAATAATGGAAATCATAAGAAACAGTCTCTCAGACCACAGTGCAATCAAATTAGAACTCAGGATTAAGAAACTAACTCAGAACTGCACAACTTCATGGAAACTGAACAACTGGCTCTTGAATGTTGACTGGATAAACAATGAAATGAAAGCAGAACTAAAGATGTTCTTCAAAACCAACGAGAATGAAGACACAACGTACCAGAATCTCCAGGACACATTTAAAGCAGTGTCTAGAGGGAAATTTACAGCAATAAATGCCCACATGAGAAACAAAGAAAGATCTAAAATTGACACCCTATCCTCAAAACTGAAAGAAGTAGGGGAGCAAGATCAAAAGAACTCAAAAGCTAGCAGAAGACAAGAAATAACTAAGATCAGGGCAGAACTGAAGGAGAGAGAGACATAAAAATTCCTTCAAAAAATCAGTAAAGCCAGGAGCTAGTTTTTTGAAAAGGTCAACAAAATAGACAGATCACTAGCCAGATTAATAAAAAAGAAAAGATAGAAGAATCAAATAGATGCAATAAAAAATGATAAAGGAGATATGACGACTGATTCCATAGAAATGCAAACTACCATCAGAGATTACGACAAATAACTCTATGTACACAAACCAGTAAACCTGGAAGAAAGAGTTAAATTCCTGGACACTTGCACCCTCTCAAGCCTAACCCAGGAAGAAGTTGAAACCCTGAAAAGACCAATAATAAGGGCTGAAGTTGAGGCAGCAATTAATAGCCTACCAACCAAAAAAAGCCCAGGTCCAGATGGGTTCACAGCCAAATTCTACCAGACATACAAAGAGGAGCTGGTACCATTCCTTATGAAACTGTTCCAAACAATCCAAAAAGAGGGAATCCTTCCCAAATCATTTTATGAGAACAACATCATTCTGATACCAAAACCCGGCAGACACTCAACAAGAAAAGAAAACTTCAGGCCAATATGCATGATGAACATAGACGCAAAAATCTTCAATAAAATACTGGCAAACCAATTGCAACAGCACATTTAAAAGCTTATCCATCACGATCAAGTGGGCTTCATCCCAGGCATGCAAGGCTGGTTCAACATACGCAACTCTATAAACGTAATCCACCACATAAACAGAACCAAAAACAAAAACCACACAATCATCTCAACAGATGCGGAAAAGGCCTTTGACAAAATTCAACAGTCTTTTATGCTAAAAACTCTCAAAAAACTAGGTATTGATGGGCCATATCTCAAAATAATAAAAGCTATTTACAACAAACCTACAGCCAATATCATACTGAATGGGCAAAATCTGGAAGCATTCCATTTGAAATCTGACCCTAGACAATGATGCCCTCTCTCACCACTCCTATTTAATGTAGTATTGGAAGTTCTAGCCAGAGCAATCAGGCAAGAAAAAGAAATAAAGGGTATTCAATCAGGAAAGGAGGAAGTCAAATTGTCTCTATTTGCAGATGACATGATTGTATATCTAGAAGACCCCCATCGTCTCAGCCCCAAATCTCCTTAAACTGATAAACAATTTCAGCAAAGCCTCAGGATACAAAATCAATGTGCAGAAATCACAAGCATTCCTTTACACCAGTAACAGACTAAAAGAGAGCCAAATCAAGAATAAACTGCCATTCACAATTGCTACAAAGAGAATAAAATACCTAAGACTACAACTAACAAAGTATATAAAGGACCTCTTCAAGGAGAACTACAAACCACTGCTCAAGGAAAGAAGAGAGGACACAAACAGATGGAAAAATATTTCATGCTCATGTGTAGGAAGAATCAGTGTTGTGGAAATGGCCATATGCCCAAAGTTATTTACAGATTCAATGCTATCTCCATCAAGCTACCTATGACCCTCTTCACAGAACTGGAAAAACCACTTTAAACTTCATATGGAAACAAAAGAGAGCCCACATAGCCAAGACAATCCTAAGCAAAAAGAACAAAGCTAGAGGTAACACACTACCTGATTTCAAACTATACTTCAAGGCTACAGGAATGAAAACAGCTTTGGTACTGGTACCAAAACAGAGATATAAACCAATGGAACAGAACAGAGGCCTTGGAGGCAAAGCCACACATCTACAATCATCTGATCTTTGACAAATCTGACAAAAACAAGCAATGGGGAAAGGATTCCCTGTTTAATAAAAGGTGTTGGGATAACTGGCTAGCCATGTGTAGAAAACAGAAACTGGATCCCTTCCCGACACCTTACACTGAAATTAACTCCAGATGGATTACAGACTTAAACATAAGACTGAACACAGTAAAAATCCTAGAAGAAAACCTAGGCAAAACCATTCAGGACATAGGCCTAGGCAAGGACTTCATGACTAAAACACCAAAAGCATTGGTAACAAAAGCCAAATAGACAAATGGGATCTAATTAAACTCCAGAGCTTATGTACAGCAAAAGAAACAATCATTAGAGTGAATTGGCAACCAACAGAATGGGAAAAAAATGTTTGCAATCTACTCATCTGACAAAGGGCTAATATCCAGAATCTACAAAGAACTAAACAGATTTACAAGAAACAAACAAACAAATTCAAAAGTGGACAAAGAATATGAACAGACACTTTTCAAAAGAAGACATATATTAGGCCAACAAACATATGAAAAAATGCTCATCATCACTGATTATTAGAGAAATGCAAATCAAAACCACACTAAGATACCCTGTCACGTCAGTTAGAATGGCGATCATTAAAAAATCTGGAGACAACACATGCAGGAGAGGATGTGGAGAAGTAGAAACACTTTTACAGTGTTTGTGGGAGTGTAAATTAGTTCAGTCATTTTGGAAGAAGATTCCTCAAGATATAGAAATAGAAATTCCATTTGACCCAGCAATCCCATTACTCGGTATATATCCAAAGGATTATAAATCATTCTATTATAAAGACACATGCACATGTATGTTCACTGAGGCATTGTTTACAACAGCAAATACCTGGAACCAACCCAAATGCCCATCAATGACAGACTGGACAAGGAAAATGTGGCATATATACACCATGGAATACTATACAGCCATAAAAAATGACGAGTTTGTGTCCTTTGTAGGGATATGGATGGATCTGGAAACCATCATTCTCAGCAAACTGACAGAAGAGCAGAAAATCAAACACTGCATGTTCTCACTCATAGGTGGGTGTTGAACAATGAGAACACATGGACACAGGGAGGGGAGCATCACAAACTAGGGTCTGTTGTGGGGACTTGAGGAGGGACAGTGGAGGTTAGGGAGGTTGGGGAGGAATAACATGGGGAGAAATGCCAGATATAGGTGATAGGGGGATGAAGGCAGCAAACCACATTGCCATGTATGTACCTTGGCAACAATTCTGCATGATCTGTGCATGTACCCCAGAATCTAAAGTGCAATAAAAAATACATATATATAAATAGTAATGATAAAAGTAAAAATAAGTATATTGAAGGAAGCACCATAGAAAAAAAAAAAAGAAAAGTCATAGTGCACTATTTTAATAGTGAATAAAGCAAGTTCCTTCCCTCATGGAGCTTATATTCTAGTGGGGTAGATAGACAATAAACAAATACACAAGTAAATATGTAGCATAGTATAGTATAATCTGGGATAGTACAGTCTGTGGTAGCAATGAGTCCTATGAAGAAGGATGAAGTGAGGTAATAGGATGGTGAGGGTTAGTGTCATGCTTTGGAAGAAATGATGATGATGAGTCTCCCTGAGAAGGTGGTCTTGGCATAGCGATCTGAGTGAAGTGATGCCTGTGTCTGAGCTATGGGGATATCTGGAGAAGAACATTCTGAGCAAAGACCCAGGGGTGGGAGTATGATTGGCATATCCAAGAAACAGGAAGCTGGTGTGACTGTGGCACATTGAGTTGGAGGAGAAAAGGTGGGAAAGGAGGTCAAAGTGGCAGCCCAAAGCTGGTCACATAAAGCCTTGGGTTAACTTGGGTTTCTTTTTAGGTATAATTGGGGGTCTTCCCAGCAGGAAGAAAAAAATAATAGAATGCAAAACTTCTTCATGAAGAACTTTTTTCAGAAGTCACATACAGATCTTCCACTCATAAGCTGTTGATCATACCTTGGAAAACTACCTAAGGAATTTTAGCAGGATCATAAAGGCAATTCCCTCTCAGTTCCATGGCTCAGTGAAACTGCCAAATTCCAATGAGTGAAATGGGAAAATAAGCTGGGGATTCATGGTCGATGGGGAAGCTCTGAACTGGGAGCCAAGGGATTAGAGCAGTGGTCCCGGCTCCCTCTTGGGATCCTAGGACACTGTCCATGTTTCTGAATTCCTCATTGACTTCCTCTAATTTTTCTATCTAAAAGAATAGATGATTTCATGATTCAAAAACAACCCTCCCCCACCCCATACCTCTAAAGTTCTGCGATTCTTTATTATTTCTATTTTTGTAAACAAAGCAAACTTAGTTGCACTCGGAGCCTTCCTCCTTGCTATTCTCTCTGCCTGGAAATGTGATTTCCCTGTCTGGTTCCTTTCCATCTTTTGGATCTCAGCTAGACTGCCATCTCTCAGAGAAGTCTTTCCTGGTTTCAGTAGCCTGAAGTGTTGGCATTCTGTTGATGAATCTTTGTAGACTGGCTTCCCTTCTCTACCTCACTTCCCTGCTTTCCCACTGGTGTTTTTAGGATTAGCACCCAAGAATCCCCTTGTACTTGAATCCTTGTTTTAGACACTGCTTCCAGAAAAACATAGAGTTACCCCCAGCACCCTATTTAGTCTGTTCTATCTCAGTGCCCTGTTAGAGTTTCTCCAGAGTTATCACCATTTGAGATTATCTCGTTTACTTATGTGTTCCCATAGCCTCTTTCCTCCCATTGAAATGTCAGTTTCATTCGAGCAGTAATCTTTTTTGTCTTGATCACTGATGTGTCCTAGAACCTGTTCCTAGAACAATGGTTGGCACAGAGTAGGTCCACAATATATATTTGTTGAGTGAATGAATAAAAGCCAGAGACTTTCCTCAAGCAAGAATGCCAATTATCCAGGAGAAATATGACCCTCAGGCAGCATAGCCACAGTTTACAGAGTTCCACAGATGTAACTGAGTTACACAATGGTTCTAGTAAGTTGTTGGTGGAGGTGAAATCAGAACTAGATTCCTGTACCCAGCATGCATTCCAAGACATTATAGCATCTAAGAGCACAGTCATCCTAACACTGGTTAAAAGCTAGTGCACAATTGAGAGATTTCCCATAGCTCTTAGAGACTTTAACAAGAACATGTTCATAAAGTAGCTACTGGGAGATTGAAATGGAAATTATCTTTTGCAGTCAAATTCTGTCTCTTGAAAATCTGTAACAAGCTTCTGGGCATTTCATACTGACTGCTTCCATCTCAAACATACCGGAGGCTAAAGGAAATGGCAGAGTTTCCTCTACTGCTCAACATAAATGCCACTCAATCTTATCACCAGAATGTCTGATTACAAGGTTAGTGCAGCCCGAACCTTAGTTACTTATGATCAAACTAATAAGAGTCTCCAAGTGAACTCAATGGACAAAGAATGATAAAACAAGCTCATAGCTGTGATGTTAAGTAAAAGAAACAAAATAAGGAAATAACTTGGGGTCATGAACTATACTCTCATCTAATAGCTGACATCTTCCCTCCTATGTAAGATTTCATGCTGGGAATAATAATCGTGCATCTCTACAATGTTTTTAATCACTAAGAAATGATTCTCTTGTAGTTGCTAGACTAAATTTCTCCATAATTCAAGAAAATGAACTCTGACAATGTACAAATATGTTCTTGTCTAGAAAGGGAAATACAGGTGTTAACTGTTTGCTCACTGGTTTGTGGAAAAGTTCAATTCACTCATTTTGTTCCCCTGGGAACTCTCATTAAATAAAGTTTAATTAAATATTTTTCTAATTTTCTTAGCCATTTTATAAAAAAAAAACCTTAGGGGGTAATGTTTGGTAACTAGTGCATTTTTCTTTATCTGCTTTATTTGTGCTATTAATTATATAGTATTATATAAGAATACTACATTGCTAATTATATTCTATTAAAAATTTTAACTATGAAGTTTGAGTACTATTCTTTTTGAGCCATTTTGCCTATTTTACAAAATGTTCCCAAATGCTGGAACCATTGCTTTATATACTGGGACTATTGACAAAAAAATAAAATTAAGCTACAGGGTACTCATTTTTCAAGTTAGTCAGTGTTTTTCCAGTTATTCAGCACAAGAATGCAGGTGAAAACTTACAGTCCTTCCATTGACCTCCCAGCACTGGTACTAATGCTTCTCTTTCAGTCACTGTTTCTCACCTAAAGTGAAGCCTGGTGATGAGTGAGCTCCTAGGGCTACTAGGTCATTGTATTCTTGCCTGCTTCTTTTGCACCTCTATAGCATTTCACACTGTCCCATGTGTGACTAAAAAATGGGTGAGAAAGGATGCTTTGTTTACTGTCTTTATTAAATGCATATAAATTGGCTGACAAACTGTAAACTCTCAGGAAGTGGTTCTGAGGGATGTATAATACCTTGAGGTACTTTTGAAAAAGAGCAATACCCAAGGACTATCATTCAGTAGCCCTAAAGAGGAAATTGATATCTGTATTTTGACAAAGCCCTAATGCTAGTGAATAAAAAATCAAGGTTCACTATATTAAAAATATAAAGGTAATCATAGAAGAATTCCATATAATATCATAACTAACAATCATTGAGGAGGGGATGTTGGGGGCATAATATGAGCTGATTTGTCATCTTTCTAATGGGAAGTCAGATATGGAGTTAAAGTTGACAAATCAGGAAAAAGAAACATAAATATAACATGTAGAAGTGAAAAGGAAACCATGGAATAACCACATACAGAGAAAGATTTTAAAATAGTTACTTCTATGAAGTATAGAATTGGAAAGAATGTGTATTTGCTTTTTATTTTATATTCTTTCATAATATCTGTATTATCATGTGAATATATTATATTTTTAATACCATTAACAAATAAAAGTAGATCCTCAGATAGCTATAATGTGTCTTAGATATCATCTACTCGTCACTGGAAAGTTGGGGAAGGAGTAGCAGTGGCAGGAGAGTGGAGAGGTTGTTGCGTTTATTGAAGCTTTGTTATGGTCTTTTAAGAGAGCGCTGCTTAATTTTTTTTTATCTCCTGGCCTGAAATAAAAGCACACTGGTGCTGTTAAATTCTCTACTGAAAACAGCTTCAGAAGCATTGCTTACAAGAATAACAAAAATGAAAATAATGGCTAAAAATGCCCCTTTATATGCATATGCATTATATAACTTTATTAAAACAACTTTTTAAGAGTTTTGAAGTTACTGCAATTTAAAAATAAAAAAATAATAATCATCTGAGATGTATTTTAAACATTTTTCAAGCTGTATTCCTAAGTTGGGCATTCTGTTAAGTGCTTTATATACATAATCCTTTAATTCCTTAAACAATTCCAAGAGGTAAATGTGCACAATAGACACCCAATACTTATTTGCCTAAATGAGTGAGTGAGTATCCATCCTAATTTTCTGTTAAGGAGCTATGGTTCAGAGACCTCTGGAAACTTCCTGGAGATCACACAGCAAGCAAGAATTCAAACTGTGGTCCAACTATAAAATCTGTCCTCTTCACAAATGTGTTCTACTGCCCCAAGAGTGGAGACCCATATGAGTTTAGCCTTAGGGTGGTGTGTCCAGATTCCTCCACACAAAGAGGGACAATGAACCTCAGATTATGGTTGGCACAGTTAATAGCCAGAATATGTCTTACCCTGCCAGAGCAGGGTCCTTCTAATACAGCTTTCTGTCTTAAAGTAACATTTGTGGGACAGCGCTAGGTTTCTCTTCTTGGCACTATCCTCCTAAGGGTCTTTAGATTTTTCCAAAGCTTCTGATTTATCTGAAGCCTATTTGTGACCCCCTATTCCACATCTATGCAAGGGATCAGCAAACTTTTTATGTAAAGGGCCAGATTATAAATATTTTAGGCTTTGCAAACCATATGGTTCTTGTCACAACTAGTCAGCTCTGCCATTGCAGCATGAAAGCATACATAGAAAATAGTAAATTAATGAGCATGGCTGTCCCAATATTTTTGGGCACTGAAAATTAATTTCATGTAGTTTCACATATTATAAAATATCATTCTTTTCATTTTTTTCCCAATGATTTAAAAATGTAAAAATTGTTCTTAGCTCATGAGCCATAGAAAATCAGATGATGGCTGGATTTGACACAAAGATCATAGTTTGCTGATTTTTGACCTATACAGGGAGCAAAGATTTTGGAGAGCAGACCAAATCCCCCATGTTGTACAGATAGGGAAACTGAGGCCCAGAGAAGGGAATAGTGGCTTAAGGTTACATGGTCAGTAAGAGGATTAGTTGAGAACAGACTCTGTCTCCTCTCTATATCTACTGTAGGAGGTAACACAAATCCCTCATGTTGTTCAGATAGGGAAACTGAGGCCCAAAGAGGACAATAGTGGCTTAAGGTTATATGGCTGGTGAGAGAATTAGTTGAGAACAGAATCTGTCTCCTCTCTATATTCACTGTGGGAGGTAACACAATGCTGAAAAGCCATTTTAGTACAATATTTGGGAGTGAATGTGCTCAATTAAGTAAACTAGTTAATATAGTCACTCCATCTATCATATGCCAATTATAATTTTCAAAGGATTAGAATGAAAAGGCATTTCAAGTAATTATGATATCCTAAAGAGATGTTTAACACTACAACTACATTGGACATGCTTTCATCTTACTGTGAATATTTGGAGAATGCTTTAAGAATCTTGAAGAAGCTTTGGGCCATCATTATGGCTCTTAATTATCATGTGCATTTGGAAACAAAAGAACTGATTATGTGTGCCTGCTGGTTACTTAACCTCTCTGAGGCTCAGTTCTCTGGTCTTCAAAATGCAGATATAGCACCTACATCATAGGATTGGTGAAAGGTTTAAAAGAATTAATATAACTAAGCACTTAGAACTGTGTCTGGCACATAGTAAGTGCTTAATGAATGTTAGCTATTACTATGATCATCACATTCACCATTATCATTATCATCGGGTCAAAAGAGGTTAGGCGTTAGAACTCCTTCAAATACAGCGACTGGGTCAGACAAGAAGCCTGAGAGAACGTGAAGCAGGTGTATAGGAACATAGCTTTCGAAGGATGAAAAGCTTTATCTTCAAAGCTGGATTTCCTTTGCTCTGGGATTCTTTCAAGGGGTCACATACAAGCTGTTCAGCCCTCATCATCCTGCCTGTGCTGACACCACACCCGTCAGAAGGAAGAAGGAGCATCTAACATCACTCAAGGAAATGGGCAAGTTAGTTTTATTAAACAAATCCCAGGACACTGGAAGAGCATTTCCTCTACCCCATCCCTTGAGATCCACAGGAGGTAAGATGAGAGAAAATCAAAGAATTTGTACTTTATACTCTGAATGGCACAGATTGAACATGCCAAGTTTCCCCAAACTGTCAGATAAAATCTTAGATGATAGCCCCACAGAGAGAGTAGTTATAGGAAACTGTGGTTTGAAAAGTCTTCTTAAAGTATTTTTTAAAAAGAGAATTATCAGCCTAAAAAATTATAGAAGGCCAAGAAAGTAAGGGAAGGATGTATTTGAGTCCCAGAAAGGTTGTCATGGGGAAAAGATGGATGATTTGTTCTCTGAGGCTCTGGAAGGTAGGCCAGAGCCAATGAAGGGGCAGATGTTATAGGAGGCAGATTTTGGCTAAAACAATAATTACAAGTACCTAACAGGTATCAAACCTGTTCCGTGTAGTAGAAACTGTGCATGTATCAAACCTGTTCTGTGTAATAGAAACTGTGCTAAGTTGCTTTATCTGTGTTATCTTATTTAATCCTCATAGCAATGCTGTAAAGTGGGTACTATTATCATTCCCATTTGCAAATTAGAAATTTAAAAAATTAAGGCTTAAATTAATGGAGCAGTTCCTGCTCAGTACAGCATAGCTAGTGAGGGACAGAGATCATAGTCCAACGAGTAACAAGACTCTAGGACTTGTTTTCCAACCACAGTACACCAAACCTCCTAACCACGAGTGCAGGCTAACTATTCATTTACGTCCTGTCCTGCGATGAAGCACTCAAAACAGCACATATCTTTATACTAAGAAGGAAGTATCAGGCTTCTATGAGATCAGGGCATTTCCCTTAGCTCCTTTAATGTGTGCTGGTACTTGAAATGTGAACCACACAGCACTTTATTCCTATCTCTTCTAGGCCTCTCCTCGCTTTCTCTTTGAGCCTGTAGGGACACTTCTCACCCTACTTGTGCGACTGTGAGCTCCTGGAGGGCAGGGCCGTTGCCCCCCGCAGCATCCACACACAGTACCTGGATCAGGGTGCATGCTCAACACATGTGGAGGAATGAAGGAACAGAAAATTTCTGCTCACCCTTTTCATGATTTTTTTTATAAGCTTCAATCCTGTCACCTCTCAGCCTCAGCTTTTGTCTTGTGGATAAAGGAGGTCTTCTTATTGACTTTTTTGTGTAGTCTATTGTGAACCAGGTCATAAATAAGAAGTGTCGGGAAAAGAGTTTTAGGGACAACCACATAAGTTCTGTCCTGTCTTTCAATCCCATGAGTTGTTTGTCCTTGGGCAATTATCTCAACTTGTGTAGGCATTAGTTTATTGATCTGCAAAATAAGGACTTTGGCTATGTCAATGACCTTATAAGCTGTATTCCCGGTTGCAGGCATTTTAGAAGTTACCATATTGGGTTAACGGAAGGAAAGAAAGATGGGGTCCTAGACCCCCACCCTCTCTCTTCTACCATAGTAGCTCTGCTTTTTATCTGTTTTATATACTAGAGTTCTCCCCCAAGATTCCATTTGAAAATAGAGCTTCAAACTAAAAAGTTTAGAAACTTGTGAACCACTTGATTTCACTCTTAAGGGCTCTTCCAGCTTTGATCTACAATGCTGTGATCAAGACAGGTATGTGCACATGAATATGGATATGTGTGAATTTGTGGAATACTCCTGGGCTGAAGACTTAATTGTTTCCTCAAATACCCATGTCTCTGCATAAAAGTCTTCACATTTTCCTATTTTCGTCGCTTTAACCAACCAGACTTTTAAGGTGTCCTCTCCCTATATGATCTCTGGAAACACAGAGGCTAGTCTGGTTCCCTCTAATTAAATAAGGTATTGTAGCTGTGCTTAAATCAGTGAAAACACCATAAATATTGGAAAGAAAAAGCATTCATGTTGACTTATCCAATTACATTTGAAACCAGGGGGGCACACTTGGATATCTGCAAACACACCAACAGACATACCTCATACAAGTATCCACTATTGACAAAGCATTGTAAATGTCAGTCAGGGTCTCACAGACTAATTTCTCTCAGTCCTGGGATTTAGGATAAAATGCTGGCACTTTGTGGCAGAAGGTCAGGGACTCAAGATTGGGCTATTGATGTAGGGCTGCATGGGTGTACTACCTGGCCTGGAAATGGATGGTATTCCAGAGTCCCCTCATCTTTACTCTACCCTAACTGCTGTGGTCAGGAATGATACCTGGCTAGGACCATTTCAGAGTAAGAGCAAATTTCCTGGTGTGAGGTGGGTTTTTATGGCTAAAGCTCCCAGTGGACTTAAAACTGATAGCATCTTCCCTTTACATGATCAAAACCTTCCTATCCAGAAAAGGCCAGGCAAATACTCACAGAAAGCCCATCTTCTGATGAAAAGCCAGTTTACACATTCACAAGCTTCCCATAGAGTAAGTACCCAATCCATGTTTGATTAAAAAATGAATAAAAGTCCAAACATGATAAATATGAAATCTTACCGGGGACCAGGTAAGGAATAGTCTAGTTAATCGCTTGTCTATTTACTCATTCATTCGTAAGTGCTTAATACTACCAGGCCCACCATAGACACAGGAATGTAGCAGAGTATAAGACAGGTCTGGTCCTCGCCTTCAAGTTACCTAAGGTCTAGTGAGAAAGGCCAATACTACACAAGTTATTATAGAGCAAAATGAGTGGACCCAAACTTGATCTTGCAGCTCAGAGAAGGCCTCCCAGTGAAAGCAATGAAGCCTGAAAACAAAAGTGCCTTTGGTTGAAGAGGGCTGGGGACACTCTAAGCAGAAAATATGCATGCGTTGGGGTTCAGAGTCAGAGCCACAAAGGGTTACTGCTCTCTGTCACAGAGACTGCCTGTGCATGTCAGCCTGGATTCAAATCTCAGCTCCACCACCTCCTAGCTGTGTGACCTCAGGAGGGCTGCTCAATCTTTTGGTGCCTCAGTATTCTTTCCTGCAAAATAAGGTTTATTATGTTATCTGTCTCATAGCTGTTGTGCGGATTAACTGTTATATGCCAGATTCTGGCACATACTAAGTATTTACCTAAAGCCCTGCGTCTCCTGGAGCTCCATTTCCCTCCCACTTTATTCTCTATTTTTCTGTCTTATAAAGAGGGACAGGTAAGGAAACAAGGACTCAACTCTTCTATTTACATAGCTCACCAATCATCTGCCAAAATTGGTGCTAAGGGGTCCCTCCTGCTTCAAAGCTGGTGGTGACAATGAGTTTCCATGCTCTGTCACAGCAGTCAGAGTCACTGTCTTACATATCTGAAATGTTCCAAAGGATGGTAGCCCAGCATGAAAAAGGCCATTCCAAATCAGCCAAGGTGTGCATGGTTTGCAAGATTGAAAGATACAAACACCAGGTGCTTGAGATTAATAGAACGACCTCTTCCTTAAGCCTAAGGGAGCCAATGTGGCTTTGAGAAATATTTTTTGATACCTCCGAACTGAAGAGAGTCAGCAAAAGTAGAACCTTACATCACACATTCAGAAGGATTACTTTGATAAATTTATTCCTTTTGAAAAGATTATGCCAAATCTAGAACAAATTGAGATCTTCCAGAAAAATATGATTTGTATAAATGGTAATGAGTAAGTGACAGAGTTAAGATGAGACCCAGAGTTAGGATGCACTCTGTGTTCTAAAACTTGACATAAATTAACTCATTTTATCTTTATCTTATGAGATCCACATTAATATTCCCACTCATAGGTAAGAAAGCTGAGGTACAGAGAGGAGAAGTGACTTCCAACAGACAGCTAGTAAGTAGCCGAGCCAGATTTCAAATCCTGGCAGTTTAAGGAAGAAAGGAGCTTATTTCTTGACTTTGCTCATTTATAATACCAGTCCTAAAAGTTGCAAAGTCTTCTCCAATTTAGGCAGTGTGGCCCAATGGAGAACGAGCCTAATCTTTAGAGCGGGAAAGGTTTTAAGTTTGAATTCCAGTTTTAGTCAAACGACCTTACAAAAGGTTTTTCAACAACATGAACTTCGTTTTCCTCATCATACAATGAAGCCAGAATCTTACTTTTCTTGGAGGGATGTAGAAACTCTCTAAGGTCTCTGGGGTGGATTCTCCCAGAGGATGGGGTTGAGTACAAAGAGTAATCTAGTCTGGAACGTTTGAATCACCTTGGAAGAGGGCATTCTTTGGCATTTGGGGGTTTGTCTTTCTATCTACCCACTCTCCTCTTCCTTCCAGAGGTTCTGGGCAGTGTCAGCTCTGGTGATACAAAGTGTCTGTTACAGAAGAGTGAGGTGGGGGCAGAAAGGTAGAGGGAAGACTGTGTGGGAGGGAGAAGAGGAAACTGAAATAAACCTCAGCAGCAAGGAGAGTCCCTGAGAGGGGCACAGCAGGGAGGAGGGAGAACTTCTGAGCCTCTCCGTCTCTGTCTCTGCATGTCCGCCCCGGCCCACCTGGCCCTGCACACATACACAGAGACATATGGACACATTGTGAAAATGCAGTTGGGGAAAAGAAGCAACAAAAATGAGCAAGCGATTGCTCCAAATCCTACCCCAGCTCTGCTGTTTAACTTGTGGGTGACCTCAGACAGATCACTTCCTTTCTCTCAGCCTGCGTGTCCATTTTATAAAACCAGGGGCCAGGTGAGATGAGTTCCATAGGTACCCTTCAGCTCTCACTCCCCTGGGTTCTTCCAACAAGGGCGAGGGCACACCCTTTTCACAACTGCCAGCCTTGTGGGTGCAGCCTCATGAGCCTTCCCAGACACCCCATGGCTGAGTTGGCCTCCCTGGCCTCTGATCACCACACTGTGACAGGTCAGGTGGCCATCTATGGGGCTTGCATTACTTTCATAGGCTGTGATTTTTCTCTGGCATTCTTCTGAGAATGTTATTTTACATGTTCCTATCTAACATTTTACATGTTCTGAGAATGTTATTTTACATGACAAGGCCAGGTTGCTTCTGGGACAAAGTTCAGCCTCTTGCTTCTTAGTGCTTCTTCCATGAGCCCAGGGCAGTACCAGGCACGCAGACATGCCTGGTTCATGTTTGGTGGTTGTTTAGATGGCTGTAAGAACCACATCCTGAGGGAAGGCACTGGGGGAAAATATGGGTGTCCAGACTGAAGGTGCAAACACCAAAGAGCAAGCAAGGTAGCCGTTTTCAAATACTCAAAGGCTGCTTTGTGGGAAGGCAGCAGGCAAGTTTTGCAAGAGCCAGAGGGCATGTAGACTCAGAAGTGATGAGAGGGTGACACAAGGTGAACAGCACACAGGCCATGCCCTGCCCCAGGGAGAGTGCAGAAGCTGTCTGAGCCCTTTGAGAAGACAAAGGGCTGCCTCAGAGGTAGGACTTTTCCGTCACTGGGTATTATTCAAGCAGGCACCAGATGGCTGAGTTTCTGTTGGATACGTTGTAGAGGAGATTCTGGCCCTCTACAAGAAGTGGGTTAGAAGCCCTCTTAGTCCCGTCTTTAGCTGCTCATTTGCATATTCATAACTAAATTCATATTCCCACTACCTCTACTTCTTTTAGCACAGATGCAAGGATTTGCCTTTAAGTACATTTGATACGTAGGTGCAGACATTATTTTCTAGGAATTCATTTCATTCATTCATTCTTTCATTCATTTATTCAGTGACTTTTTAAAGCACACCTGTTGTATGCAACTCACTTTGCCAGGCACTAGGAATTCAACAGAGAATAAGTCACACACAATCCTTCCTCTAGGAGCTTGCAGAGGTAGACATTAAATAGCAGAGAATCAGTTATCTAATCTCAATTATAGTAAGTGAAAAAATAGGGCTATGGCAGCATAAAACCGGTAGACGTGATTTCGCCTGGGAGAGTGTTGAGGGATCTCACTTAATTCTCATAACAACCTATGAGGATGTAGATAATATCATTCTCTTTTTTAGAGACAAGACAACAAAAACTCAGAAAACGTAGATAAATTGACTAATGTTACATAGCTAAGAAGTATAAAGTCAGAATTCAAACCCAGACCTGGCTCCAGAGCCACGCTTCCCAACTGCTATACCACCTGCCTAACCAGAAGATGCAGAATCTAAACATGTCTGTGAGGTACCGAGCCAACAGGAAGACAGGCACTGAAGAAAGTGGATGAGCTCAGCTTTGCAGAAGGAGCTGACAGATTTATCACCATAGGGGAGCAAGGAGACTAAAGAACAGTTTCTGCTCAGGGCTGATCCAGCAGAGCAGCAGCAGCATGGGGCTGGGGGCTTGGACTAGCTGCCACATAGACCAAAACTTCCAATCTAACATTCTACAGGAGTAAATCTGCAAGCACATGGCAGAAATGGCCGACTGTCCTGGTTCCCAAGTATCCTGATAAGACCTGGAAAGGGCTATCTTAACTATCTCTTCCTTAACTTCTGTCATACTAACAACAATAATTTTAATAAAATTCCATCAATGTATAGTGGGATAGATGTCCAACAGGAATTTGAGAGCTTGAGCTTGAATGTCAGGTCTATTGCTGCTACTGGAGTCAAGATTTAAACTCAAGCTCTCTTGTCCAGGACAACACCCTCTCTTTCCTGACTCTTTCCCCAACTCTTCCTGCTCAGCAGGCACATGGCATAGTAGTAAGAACACAAATTTTAGGATTCCATGGCCCTCGAGGAGAAGTGCAGCTCCATCATTTTATAAATTTGTGATTGTGGAAAGCTCAACCTTTCTGAAGTTCTGTTTCTCCATCTGAGGATAATATTAACCTCAAGGGCTATTGGGAGGGTTTAACTGACATGCATTTAAGCGTTTACCGTAGTGTCTGTAAGGTAGCAATCAGTCAATTGTGGAAGTTATTGCCATTGTTATTATTGTTGTTATTTGTTTGGAGTTTAAGGGATTCTAATTCAGAGATTCAAGTGGCTCATCATCAGGTTAGCCTGATCATCTTATTCCTATGCCCACATCATTTGGTTTTTGTCATATTCCTAACAGCCAAACTCCATTAATTAGATTCCTGTCTTCCTCTCTGCAGCTCAGTCATGTAATGTCTCTGAGCCTCAGTTTCCATATCTGTAAAATGGGGATGATGAATTCCACCTTGTATACTTCATAGAGTATTGTGACGTCTAGAACCCAGTGGTATGAGTCATACAGAAATGTCACATAACCTATAATGTGGTGTCAAAATGAGAGAGATTGATGATATTATTATTGTTATTACTCCTCTAGAAGGCACCATATGGTCCACACTGGTCAATGTTATCTGATAAATTCAATATTTTTCAGACAGGGGTCTGCTGAAATCTGTATAAATTCTTACAATCTTCTAGCTCTCTATGATACTTTAAAAGTATGTGCTTTTATTCCAATGAAATTCTAAATACCAACATAATAATCTGATCATTTACTCCATGGTTTAGGTACTCATATTGGCAATCACAGTGGTACTGAAGCATTCACTTATTAGTGCTGCATTTTCCAAACTGGCTCTACTGACCCACTACAGAAGTCCACAGGTCCTCTGTTTTGAGAAACACTCATTTGGTCTAAGATTTGCTTCTGGTGAGTCACAAGGATAAGAGCTACAGCTCTGGAGGGCTCTGGCTGCCAGATGTCTGCTTTAGCCACAGTCTCAGAGCAGAGAGTGAATGCATCGTCAGTGCTAGGGTTTAGAGGAGCACTGGCAGCCAGGCTCAGCACTTGTGGGTTTCAGGAACCAGGCACGTCTATAGGAAATAGTGGCATAGCTATCTAATTTCTGCATAGTTCATCTTATGACCACATCAATGCTATGGAAATATACGTATCTCTCCTATAGAATATGGATATATGTGCAAGCATATATATGCATATATACATACCCATCATATGTGAATATGTACAGATGGACGGATTTAATATGTGAAGTAAGAATTTTCCACTTGTGCAGAACACTTTTAACTTTTTAAAACATGGTGGCATTTGGCAATATATTTGGTCTCCCCAGTGACACTATCAGAAGGTAGAGTAAGAATTATTGTTCTCAATTGACAGATGAGGAAACTGAGGGTTGGAGAGTTGTCCAAGAATATAGAGCCAGCTAAGAGTGGCACCTGGACAAAAACCAGCGTTGTTTTTTTTTTTTTTTTTAACTCCTTGGCTGTAAGTTCTTCTCTCTGGCCTGCAATCTCCTCCCATCCTCTCTTCAGGCAGCCCTCAAAGGTGGCTGTTTGAGGCCCAAAAGCATTCCTCCAAAGTGATTTACTAAAAGAATGCTGCTGGCTACTTGGAAGCTCATGCATTCTGACAGGGACAGAAAGAACAGCAAAATAAAAGTGTAGCTCCCCTCATTTTGTTAAACCTTTCAAAGTCTTCCTTGGTCCCTAACTCTATAATTACATCCTAATCACAAACATTCCAAAGGAGTGGGTCAGTTCCTTGCAGCAGTAGGCTAATTATGTGGCAGAATTTCTAAGAATTATCATCTTATAAATTGCATTATTCCTCTGAAGGGGGAAGAAAATACACCACATACTCGACTATGTTTCAATCTGAATTAATTAGTAATTTGAAGCCTAATTATCAACTAATCTATTGGAACATGCAAGTCTTTTTTATTTGGATGGTATATGCAATTTGCATCCTATTAGCTGGCAGTCGTAAGGACTTGAGAGCTCATTAGGTCAGAAGAAGAAAAGTACAGATCAGAAGGATACAATAACCCAAGAGGCTGACTTGGTGATGCTGTGACTGAGGGGTCACTGGGCAACAGATGGAGTCTGGCAATGTAATTACGAGGGGTCTTTCAGTGGCTCTAAGGCCCCTGGTATGCAATTTCTATCTCACCCCAGAGTGGTAATTATGCATATCCTCACCCTTGTTCTGTGTATTCTTAAGTAGCAGGGTGCCTACCAGGTCTCACTGAGAGATGCCCTGGAGTTGTAGAAAAGGCCTGAATACTGCCTGCTACCCTTAGTGACAGGCCTAGCTCTGGTGCTGCCTCACTTTTTGACCTTAGCCAAGTCACACCCCTTTGCTGGTTGTTTCCTTATAAACAAGTGAGGGTTTTTTTTGCTTGCTTTTTGTTTTTTTTTAGATGGAGTCTCGTATTGTTGCTCAGGCTGGAGTGCAATGGTGCTATCTTGGCTCACTGAAACCTCCGCCTCCTGGGTTCAAGCGATTCTCCTACCTCAGCCTCCCGAGTAGCTGGGATTATAAGCACCTGCCACCACGCCCCGCTAATTTTTTTTTTTTTTTTTGTATTTTTAGTAGAGACAGGGTTTCACTATGTTGGCCAGGCTGGTCTTGAACTCCTAACCTCGTGATTCACCCACTTCGGCCTCCCAAAGTGCTGGGATTACAGGCATTAGCCATTGCACCTGGCCTACAAGTGAGGTTTAAGTGAAGTTGACTTCCAAAGTCCACTCTAGCACTGAGGATCTGGGATTTAAGGGATGTCAAGGGCTTTCCTCACTCCAAAGTCAAAAATTGCATCTTTGCAAATGGTCTTAGGAGGGTGAGACTCTGGGTCCCCCAAAAGTGTCTGGAGAGCCATCCTCATTTAAAATGCAAATACCTCTGAGAAAAACAATACATTTAGCCATTAACAGCTGGGTCTAAATTAACATACCTCTCTAAGCCCTCCTTATTTCCATTCCTGACTCTGATATATCACCAAGACTAGTCAGTTGAAGGGGAAAGAAGAGTAAGTTGGGGATATATCTAAGGCTGGATACCAGGTCAGAAAGAGGAACAGAATTTATGAATTAGTCAGGATGCTTTGGTCACATTTTTAGATTCATGCACCTGTGCCTTATTTCTACTAATGCCTTTACTCTGGAAATAAGTAGCAAATATTAATCTTTCATTCAATTAATATTGCTCATAGAGATAATCCACACAAAATAACATGGTTAAAACAGAAGACAGTTATATGTCCAGTTAAGTAAGTTAAAACCTGAAAATTTGTCACAGATAAAAAGCTACAAACCACTTCTTAATGAAAATGTGGAAAATTGTAAAGACAGACCAGGATAATAAACTGTAGAAATAGTTATCATTAAGAGAAACTTGCTATCATTCAAACTGTCACATGGCAAAATTTGTTATTGTTTAAAATTTGATGGGTGATACAACCACTTTGGAAAATAATTTTGGAGTTCCTCAAAATGTTAAACATAGAGTTATCATATCACCTAGCAGCTCCATGCCTAGGTTATATTGAAGAGAAAAAACTGTACACTAATGTTTTATAGCAGCATTATTCATAATAGCCAAAAAGTAAAAACAACCCCCATGTCTATGAACTTATGGATGGATAAACAAAATGTGGTATATGCACATGATGAAATATTTTTGGCAATAAAAAGGAATAAAGTACCGATAAATGCTGCAACATGGGCAAACCTTGAAAATCTTATGCAAAATAAAAGAAGCCAATTACAAATGACCACATATTGTATGATTTCACATATGTGACATGCTCCAAATAGGCAAATACATAGGGATAGAAAGTAAATTAATGGTTGCCTAGGGCTGGAGGAGCTTGGGGGATGATAAGGAACCATTACCAATAGGTAAGGGATTTCGCCTAGGGGTGATAAAGAATTTTAAAATAAGATTGTGATGATGGTTTCATAACTTTGTGAATATATTGAAAATCATTTAATTTTATACTTTAAATGGATGAATTGTGTACTTTATAAAATATGTCTCACTAAAGCCTTTAAAAATGGAACTAAACAGCAAACAAAATTCTATTTGGCTTTGGATAAAAAAGGTGGAAGATATTTTAACTATCAGTATATCAATATTTAGTTGATAGTGAAAATATTTTCACAGAGATATGTGTACATGCATATGCATAGACTTTTTATATATTTATTTTATATATTTCTGCACACATATTTTCAAACTATTTAATCTTTCCCTTAGAATGTAAAAATTTTGAAACTGTGAATTGAAAAACTACCTGAATATTTATCCTACATTATATGCGAACGAACAGAAAGCAAAATATCTATAGACTGTGACAATTAAAAAAAAAAGCTGGAAGAATTAAAGTTCATGATAAAAAAAAAAGGTGGAGGTGCAAAACATGACCCAGAAGAAATAGACTTGACAGGAATAATGATTACCAAAAAAAAAAAGGTCATAATGGCATGTGCTAGTAGGTAAAATTTAATTTGTACAAAAAATGATTTGATGAGTTGTTTTCTTTGTACTATAGAAAACAATAGAACCCCACACAATGATCTGTAGTACATTAAAACAAAATGTAATTTTTTTTAAAAAACGGGCTTATTTATGCCATGTAGAAAAGTGAATAAAAACTAAATGGACATAATATTGTTCTTGCTGGGAAGCTGTTTCTGGTTAAAATTTTGTCAGTACTAGCGTAATTATGATGTAAGTGTATTTATAAGCAGTAAAACCATCAGTGGGGTCAAAATAGAGAGCCCAAACCAGCAGGATCAAGACCTTTTATACTAATTCAAAGATGCAGTGATTCTGTCGCTAAAGGGGCAGAGCCAATTAAAGCTGGAATTGTGAAGATAATAAAGCCGTGCCCACCAGCACACTCTCTTCTAAGGAAATTTAGAGGTTCTTAAACAGTGTGTTGTGGTTTGATGAGTGGGATGTGGAGAAGATAAAAATTTAGTATTGCCAAGATTCATTATTACAGCCCTGAATTGCCCCTTCCACCTACTCAGTTCACATCAGCCAGGGACCACAGAAGCAAGCTAGGGCCCCTAACCTGGAAACGCCTTGAGCTGAAAGCCTGCAGTGCTCTACTCACCAGATTTGCAAGGATGTAGTGGTAGCCGATACCATTCTTCTCCAGCTTTATAATCTACAAAACATAATGGGTGGACACTTGTTAATCATACTAACAGATAAAGTCACAACAACAACATTAATAATGGCAACTGATATTGAGTGCTTACAATGTGCCCTGCCCTACCCTAAGCACTCCAACTACAATATCCCAAACATCCAGTGATGGTAGCATTGTTAACATCCTTATTTTATGAATAAGGAATAGGCATGGAGTGCCTATTATATAACCTCTGTAAGTTGTGATCTTACAGCTATTAAGTGGCAGATGCAGAATTTGAATTCAGATTCCAAGGGCAGAGTGGTGTTACTGTAACCCCAAGGACCCATCAGAAATGCTCACTGCATTCTTTCTTCCATAAACCTTCCTTGTATGTGGAGATTCTTCTTTAGGTAAGAATCTTATGTTGCATGAAATCTGTCGTGACAATATTCACTGATTGGAAAGACAGATGAAGGGAGAGGTGAATGGTGGCTGGATGGTGAGATGGGTAGGTGGGGGACTTCACCTTCAATTCCTTGCATGAACCATATGTGGATGCTCTTCTTTCTTTTCCTGAATTTGTGCCTTCCTCCCCAAATCAGTTAGGTACCCAGACATTAATGGATTACCCAACTTAGAAGTTGGAAGGAAAGGTTAGAATCATCTGGCCCAACCCCTCACTGTACAGATAGGAAGTTGAGGCCCAAATAGGGAAAATAGTTTGTCCAGATCCAATAGTAGTCTGGTGGGAGTATCAGGACAGAGATCTGACTCCTGTGAACCTTTCCATTTGATGTTTGATTATGGTTAATCATTAAGAACCAGTGTCCACGAACATCCTCTTATCCCAAATGCAGACTATCCCTAATCATCACAGGCAGAAAAACTTATTTGTGGAAAGAAGTTTGCTTGGGCAGGAGACACACCACCTGATAATGAATGGTTAAGACTATAGACCTTGGTTTTAGATCTAGCTCAGCCTGCAAATTAACTTGATCTAATTCCTTATTTTTTTTTTAAATCATCAAATTGGGGTTAGTATACTCTGCTCAGTGTCTCTCCCCCTGCACTGTTGCAAGGAGACATATAACAAATGAGAAGCACTTGGGCTTCTTCTCTAACTGAATAAATTTTCAAGGTTATTAAAATCCACATTCAGATATCTACTTAATTGGATGTATGTGCATAGTGACTCACATTTTTTTTATGTGGGGAATAATTAAATGCAAGCACACACAATGAATTCTTTGAAACAGTGGTTAGATTGTGAAATTCCAGGCCACAGAGCTCAAATACTATTGGGATGAATAGTTTTATTAATAATTCTTCATTACTTTTTCATCTCCCTGTCAAATGGTTTGCTGCCTTTCAACAATGAGATACCTTTATCAAAAACCTATTCAGCTTTTAATAAACACAAAACAGCAAATAAATGATATTTTAAAACCAGCCATATTCAGTGAATGGAAAAATATCATCCCTACAAGATGAAAGTGCAAATTAAAACATAGGAAACAGCTGATAATTGATGACTTTTTACTTATAAAAACTGGCAATTTCATATAATCCGACCTAATACGAACCTTCCCATCTGTCTGTTCCCCAACGTATACATTGGCCTTCCCTCCTTTAATACCTGCCTTTCACAAATATATATTAAATGTTTGCTATGGCTGAAGCACTGTTGGCAACACAGTGGAAAGGTGAAAGAAGCATAGTGCTTGCTCTCTTGGAGGTTATGCTTTACTGGGAGGAGATCCATAATAAATGGGTGAACAGATAAATATATACAGGGTAACAAACTGAGAAAGGTATTATAAGATGCAGTTTCACAGTGGGTCCATCATCTCATTGAGCCCCGTTACTTCAAAGCTCATTCCCAGTACACGGCCTTTATTCATGATATTTGTGTCTGAATGGCTTCTCCCATTCTCTCTGATTGTTCGTATCCTTAATGGCTGAGCTCCAATACCAACTCCTCTGTAAAACCTTCTATGATTAATTAATACATTCAACAAATATTTATTGAACATGAACTATATGCCAAGTACTTTGCTATGTGCTGGGGAAATAGCATTGAGCAAGTGAGGCAAGGTCTTCATGCCCTCATTGAGTTGAGTTGACATTTTAGTAGGGTGCCAGATGGTCAATATATAAATGAACAAGACTTCAGCAGGGACAAGCACCATGAAGACAGTAACACAGGGGGATGTGATGGATGGCCTCAACAGGTTCTGGCCTACTCTCACTTCTAACTCACTTTGTACTTAATGACTGTATTAAATGCTTTGGCATCACAAACCTTCACTGACTCCCCATTGTTTACTGAATAAATCCTAAACTCTTTAGAATGGTTTCCAAGGATCTCCTTGATTGTGTGTTTATCTTCCTGCCATCCTCTCCAGTAGACACTCAGCATTCATCACTTACCCTGTAAAACCACAGTATGAAACCCAGCCCTCATATTCCCACTGGGCCTCCTGACATGCCTTTTCCTCCATCTTAAAGGCTCTTGTCCAGCCAATGGCTACCTATAGAAATCCAGATTTATTTTACTAAGTGCAAGGTAAGAACTTTCTTAGAGCCTTCACCGGTTCCTTATTCTTTTAATTCACTAAAAAGAATGTATTGAATACTTGATTTGGGGCCAAGCACTGTCCAAGGCGTTGTGGACACAGCAGGGAAGAAAATGAAACAAAAAATCCCTGGCATCGTGGAGCTGAGATTTTACTTGGGGACTGGAGGCAGACACAGGCAATTAATTCCCTATTTGTAATTTTGAGTGACTGTTTTTTTTTCTCAGATCAAGTGGAAAATTTTGTGTTAGACTGAATACAGTTACTGAATGAAACTGTATCTCAAGTACATTCCCAGATACTGAGTATTAGATAGTCCAGGATGATGCCAAGTGTGAGAATGTAAGTCAGAGATGTAAGTTGTAGGCTCATCACTGTCAGTAATTTAGTTGTCTGAGCCTAAGGCAAATCACTTAGTCAATTTGACCATCAGTCATTCTGTCTATAAAATGTGAGCATAAGCAATGAATCAAGTGATCTGTAAAATCCTTTCAACTCTTTGGTCTTACTTTTCAAAATAGATGAATGAAACTATTTTTTAAAATGTTAATATGCTGCAATCTAAAATACCCATACAAATGGGTCACTTTACAAAATGCAAGTTTACCCTTTGACAGAGAAGTTAGTTATAGATGATAGCAGAAGTAAAAAAGTTGTGTTTCTAAGAGGTTGGGCTTTGTGGCCAGGCCAATATAGGTTTGACTTCCTGCTTTTATCATATGCCAGCTGTGTGTTCTTGGGCAAGTATAATCTCTCTTTTCTTCATCTATAAAATAGGGGAATTGACAAAAGCTGTTTTATAGAGTTGATGTGAGAATAAAATAGCATTATGCATGGAAAGGGCTTGGCATTCGATGGCATACCATATACACTCAAAAAATAGTACCAATGGCTATTGCCTGTACCACAGAACAATATACAACAGGTCATCCGTCTATTAATAGGTCGTTATCATTTGGCGCTTTTTCTATCAACTATGTTATCGTGTCTTTTTATCAGTTTTATAGAACAGAGGCCTTCATTCATGTTTTACAGATGGATTCACTTATGCCCAAGGAAGGAAGTGACTCAAGAAGCCGGCCCTAGTAGGCACTAGAAATAGCAAAAATAGGCAAATGCTTGCATGTATCACATACTGTGGAGCAGGCTCTGTTCTCAGTGCTTCACATGTATTGATTCGTTTAATTCTCACAAGAGCCCTCTAAAGGTAGCTATTATTACTATGATCATGCCCATTTTACAGATCAAGAACTTGAGATGTAGAAAGATTAAAAACGTGGTCAAAATCACAAAGCCAGTAAATACTAGAACAAGATTTGAACCCTAGCCAGTCTGGTTTCAACTCTGCTTGTAACTATTATCTTAACCTGCCTGAATTGAAAACCAGAATTCAAATCCCTGACTCCAGCCTAGAGAACTACCATCTCAATGGAAATAATTTTTGCTGAGTTTCACTTTCCAAGAGGGAAAGCCAAATCCATACTTTACAGAGTAGAACAGTTAGTGCCTTGAAGAATCCGTAACATTCAAACTCTCTCCCTGTTCCATTGCCGAGGCCTCTGAGTGATAGCTGTCCTAGTGCAGAAATTCTCTGTGAGCGCCCTAGGGGTCTTGAAGGCCATTAACAAACTTTGTGATGCTGTCCACTACTTAAAACTATCACTTTTATTGTATGGCTTGTTCAAAAGTGATTGCAAAATCTGCTACCTTGCTAGCTCATCTGAATACATAAATGTAGTTTAAAAAGACAAGGAATCTCCAAAAAATCCTGCTAATTCTGTGGTGGGCACTTGCTTTCGTTCTGAGACCAGGGGAGCCACAGTTTAGAGACCTCTGGCTAAAGACCATTGAGGTTTATAGAAGAATGTACCAATCAATTGATTTCTCAAAGTGAAGGGCATGTTCAAGGAAACAATAGAAAGAAATGTGGCTGCCGCTTCCTTAGCTTCTTAAAACAGGTGAGTGGGCGAAAGGAATGAGATGCCAAACCCTGGATCATGACTGACAGAGTCCAGAGCTGAACCCAGGAATCTGGTTCTACAAACTGTGTTCCTAATATGGTAACCCTTCATAAACTCGAAAATGCAATGTAATTGATTATTATTATTAATTATTATTTTTTTGAGAGTGAGTCTTGCACTGTTGCCTGGGCTGGAATGCAGTGACACAATCTTGGCTCACTGCAATCTCCCCCTCTCAAGTTCGAGGGATTCTCCTGCCCCACTGCTTCAGCCTCCTGAGTAGCTGGGATTACAGGTGCATGCCATCATGCCTGGCGAAGTTTTGTATTATTATTATTTTTTTTTGTAGCAGAGACAGGGTTTCATCATGTTGGCTGGCTGGTCTTGAACTCCTGACCTCAGGTAATCTGCTTGCCTCAGCCTCCCAAAGTGCTGAGATTACAGGCCTGAGCCACTGTGCCTGGCCTTTTTTTTAATTTTAATTTTAATTTTTTACAATAAAGACATACATTGAAGTTAACAGGGCTGAGAACCATTTGAAGTCCTATGTCAAGGATCCCATCATTTGTACTATTTCAGAATTAAATTTTGTGAATTATAGAAAATGAGATAGAAGTCATCTAGTCTCACCTAGTCACGAACCTCTTTGTAACTCTAAAACACCCAAGGGAAAAATGTCTGACTATTCCTGAATCATCTCCCCCACCCACCCTGAGCCCTTGCTGCCTTCACTACCTGGCCCAAGATAGCATTGAGGCGTTCTGATTCACAGTCCACCACCACCAGCCGCTCCTTTTTCTTCTCCAGGTCCTGAAAGAGCATCCGGTATCCCTCCTCTGTGGTTGTCAAAATGTTGACTGCTGTCACCTGCCAGTTCTTCTCGGCAGCTGTGTCCAGGACTTTCTGCAGGACGGATAAGCCTGAAGTTTGGATGAGTAGGACAGAGAAATGACAATCAGGATCTGCAGGCACCACCCACTCCCATCAGGCACCCACCTCCCCTGGCTACTCCCAAAACCACTCTTCTGCCAAATTCAGCTCTAGTTTTCTCTGGCTGTAAAAGTATGAATGCTGTGAGGTCAAGCACTGTGTTTCTGAACAGAGTAGATGGTAGAACTAGTGATTAAAAAACATAATCTGGGGCTCAAATCCAACATATGGCTAAATGAACCTGCACAGGCTTATTAGCCTTTTCAAACTTTAGTTTCTTCAAAGGTAAAGTGATGGTATAAATAATGTCCACCTCACAGTGTCATTATGAAAATTAAGTGAGAATGTTTGATACATGGCAGAGTCTGATACCTGCAAGGGTTTTTATAAATATTAGCTGTTAGTTTTATTGGGCAATCAGTAACTGCTTATTTAATGGGCCAACCTAGCATCTAAATGATCACCTAATAACTGCTGATCAAATTTGTGAATGTTCAATATAATTAATATCTAAGCCTTTGTCTCTCATACCATAGGTGTTTAAAATGTGTCCTGGGGGGCTGGACACGGTGGCTCATGCTTGTAATCCCAGAACTTTTGTAGGACGAGGTGGGTGGATCACCTGAGGTCAGGAGTTCTAGACCAGCCTGGCCAACATGGTGAAACCCTGTTTCTACTAAAAAAAAAAATTATTTGGGCATGGTGATGGGGGCCTGTAATCCCAGCTACTTGGGCAGCTGAGGCAGGAGAATCAGTTGAACCTGGGAGGCAGAGTTTTCAGTGAGCCCAGATCGTGCCATTGCACTCCAGCCTGGGTGACAAGAGTGAAACTTCATCTCAAAAATAAATAAATAAATAAATAAATAAATAATCATATGTGTCCTGAATTAAACTATTCTCTCTGCTTTATAGTGAAATAACTCAATGCTGCTTTGTTTCTTCTTGGAGAATTAGATGGTGTATTAGTTTCCTATTGCTACTGTAAAAAGTTACCACACACTTAGTGGTTTAAAGCAACACAAATGTACTATCTTATACATTTTGAGGTAAGATGCTTGAGATAGGTATCCCAGTCTAAAATCAAGGTGTCAGCAGGGCTGTGTTGGTGTCTGAAGGTTCTAGGGTAGAATCTACTTTCTTGCCTTTCTGACTTCTAGAGGCTACCTGCATTTCTTGGCATATGGCTCCTTCCATCTTCAAAGCCAGCAGTGGTGGTCGAGTCTTTCTCACATTGCATCACTCTGATACTGACTCTTCTGACTCTGACTTTCAATTTTAGGAGCCTTATAATTACATTGTGTTCCCCCAACATAATCCAGTATAATCTCCCTATTAAATATCAGTAGTTTAGCAACCTTAATTCCATCTGTAGCCTTAATTTCCCTTTGCCATATAACATAGACATATTTGCAGGTTTCAGTGATCGCAGCATGAACATCTTGGTGTGTCATTGTCAATTATTATTAATTATTTGTGTGTCAATAATTATTAATTATCCACAGATGTTATTTTGATATTGCATGCATTAGTCTTTTGTATGTATGTCATTTGTGACTTTCAGTAACACTGCTAACCTCTTCTACAGTGACCAGTATGGTACCTGGCCTGAAGAATCATCTGTAGATTGATTCTGCTATGCCTTCCTATTTTGTTTTCTTTTCAATACAAGTTGTTTGGTATGTTTGAGCCAAACATTTACTGAAAATTTACTGTGTGTCTGCCACTATTCTACCTGTTTTAATTCACTTAATCTATCAGGGTCGATTCTATTACTATCCCTATTTTACAGTGTGGAAATTGAGGCTCAGAGAGATTTAGTCATGAGTCCAAGGTCACACAGCTGTCAAATGGCAGAGCTCTGAGCTCTGAATTCTGAATTAGGTGGAGCTCTTTTGAAAGTTTGGGTGCCTCTGCTGACCCCAGAGATAATCTCCCACAAGCAAAGCTATGCTTTTCTGGCTTTATCACTTCCAGGCCTTCAGCTTCGTTATGCTGTAAAGCTGTCCTGAAATAGACCTCCAGGTGACCTCTGTAACAGCTGCAGTGTGAGAGGGGAAGTCATCAAAGTGGGGACAGCGAGGGGAAAATCAAAGAAAATAAGGTGTTCCTAGTTTTTTCTTCTGTTAGCTCCTTCCCATCTGAAAAACGCCTGCCTAACTGCCTGAAAAATCACTTTCACAAGTTGCTCTCCAACTCAAAAGTCTTCTAAGACTCCCTGCAGGCAACCACATTAGTACTGTACTCCTCTGTCTCACCTTTCAGGCCTTGTATGACACATTTATTTGTTTACACCAATAGCGACTAAATTATTAGAGGACTATTTAGTGTATAATGGGAAGGTAGGATGGTACAAGACAAACATCACAGGGGCTGGAAAAAAGAAGAGAGTTCTCCCATCCAGAGAAACTGGGGAATAGGGAAAATGGTACTTGAGTAGCCTGCAAGAGAGGAGAAGGATTTACAGATGTAGACTGGAGAAGGAAAGTGCACTCCAGAAAACTGGAATAGCATGAGTAAAGACATAGAGAAGAAAAAGTATAGAAAAAAATTGGAAAATGTGGTGTTAAATTCAAAGGAGGAAGAACTAAAAAGGCCAGAGATGGATGAAAATGATGATAATGATGATGATAACATCAAATGCAGAGAAAAAATTTTGAGTTTTTACTATGTTTCAGGCACTGAACACTTTGTAGTCATCTCATTCAGTTTCACAACACCTTTATGAGGTAGAGATTATTTTTATCTTCATTATAGACATGAGAAAATGGAGGCATAGAGAATTTTATCCCCATTACATAAATGCTGAAATTGAGACAGAGAGAGTTTGTCCAAAGTCAAACAGCTGGAGAGGAGAGAACGTAGGATTCAGATTCAGATTTGTCTGACTCCAAAGTCTGAGGTCCCTTGGCATTGAGTTTGGACTCAGGAGCCATGAAAGCTTGGCGAACTGTAGAGCAACATGGTACATTAAGAGGATTATTCTCAGAATGTGTTTCCAAACTGAATTAGAGGTTAGCTTCTGAGAAATCAGTCAGATTTCTCAGAAATAAAGCATGTTGGATCATTTTCCCACATTTTTCAGGGAGGCAGTGAGGCATCATTCTCCTTTCTACTGGTAATTTTCTCTCCATCCCTCAACAGTCTCCTTCCTCTAACCCTTGGCTTACCCCGGTCGGCATCATAAATGTAGACAAACTTCTGCCACTTGTAATGGTCGATGATGCTGATGAGGGCATCCTGCAGTTCAGGGCGCAACTGAAGGACAAACTGATTGGATGTATCAACGGGAAAGCTTGGCGTAATGAAGCAGACGTGGAGGGCCCCACAGAAGGAGGTCAGCATGTTGACAGTCCTACGTTCATAAAACCCAAAGATGGCATAGACTCCTTTGGAGAACTGGGAACAGACTAGAAGAAGATAAGAGAAGGATTAATAAATAGAAGACGAGGCAAAAAAGTGGTCAGATGACTCCAAAATGAATCCATCCACTAGTTCATCCATCCAACCCATCAACTATCTACCCATGTGTCATCTATCCATATAACCATCCAACAAACCAATCCATCCATTCATCCTTTCAACACATGAATCTATTCAACTGTCCATCTATCCTGCCCATCTTTTTTTTTTTTTTTTTTTTTGAGACGGAGTTTTGCTCTCGTTGCCCAGGCTGGAGTGCAATGGCGCGATCTCGGCTCACCGCAACCTCCGTCTCCTGGGTTCAGGCAATTCTCCTGCCTCAGCCTCCTGAGCAGCTGGGACTACAGGCACGCGCCACCATGCCCAGCTAATTTTTTGTATTTTTAGTAGAGACAGGGTTTCACCATGTTGACCAGGATGGTCTTGATCTCTTGACCTCGTGATCCACCTGCCTCGGCCTCCCAAAGTGCTGGGATTACAGGCTTGAGCCACCGCGCCCGGACTATCCTGCCCATCTAACCATCCCTCTCACACAGTCACCTGTTTGACCATTCATCTGTGTAAGTCCAATTTTCTTAGGCATCTATTGCAAGCCAGAAGTTGTCCTGGTTTTTAATTACAGTAGCCATATATATAAAGAACTTTTATCTGCTACCTTACTTGATTTCTACAATGACCCTGTTGAGGTTAGAAAGAGATGGCTGGGTCATTGTTTAAAGGGGAGAAATCAAGGCTCAGAAATTTAATGAACATGTTCAAGGTAGCACAGCTACAACATATAACTTGGGTAGATATCTTGACTCTTAATCTAGTAATCTTTCCTTCACATTGTCAATCACTTAAAGGCAAAGCATAAAAAGTTGCTACAGGAAGAGGGATATCTTCCAGCCACTGCTACTGATACATGTTTAAGAAAACAAGTGTTGATTTTCCCAGTCTAGCCCTTAATTCTCAGTGTTTATTTCTCTGCTGATGTTCATTTTGAGCTTGTACATCTTGCTAGCTGATTTTCAGACCCCCTAGTGTATCAACCATAGTAATAGCTTAGCTGTGAGAACATCCCCACAGGATCCATTCTGTAGGATCCCAATGCAGTTGCCAATCCTGGTTCATGGTTGAAAATACTGTTAGTTAAAATACAATGCTAATAAGACCAAGGTCATGGGATCAAACCCCAGGTCAGTCAGCTCCTAAACTTCATTTTACTCTATGATACAGGATGAGTTCATAAGCTTTGCCCCATTGAGGCCAACCCCAAGGCCATCTTCAATGCCTAAAAATTGCCCTTCCAAGGTGGATGGCGAGGAAGGTCAGTCATCCTTGTCATGAGAACAGTATTTTAGAGTGCTTTGTGGTCCTTTTACATATATTAGGCTGTTTACTCCTCATCACAACCTTGTGATTTAGGCATTATTACTTTTTTTCTTTTAAGATAACTAAGTTAATGTTCTTAGATTCTTTACCCTTTTTACCATATCACCTGCTTCCAGAAGCACATATTGCCACTGTGTATGGGATCTCAAATTACACTATGTGAAAATTGCCGAAGCGGCTTTATGAAACAATAGCCCACAAAATGATCCTTAAAAAATAAAAATCTTCTTTGGTCAAATACATTTGGGAAATGGTACATACTTCATCCCTGTTTGAGAGTTTCATACTTCACATTAGCTGCATAAAAGATTGTGAGGAATTCTACCCATTTTTATCCCAGATTTTGTCAAATCTGTTTGCCTACAAACCCTTTTTGGTGAACACTTTTGACATGCTATTGAAAATCTTTTGGGTCATGCTGCAATAAAGAATGCAATTAATCAATGGTGCCTAATTGTCTACTGTGACTCTCAGTTCTCCATTATTCCCTAGAGATAATGGACTTTAAAGGTCATAATCTCTTAAAGATTGCAGCTGAACCGCATAACTCATCTGTCCTACTCCCACTGAAAACCAGCATATCATCTGCAGGAAATCTGGCAGGTGATCATTAACATTTGCTTGCATACCTCTAGTTACTGAGGTTCTGGTTTTACAGAATTCTTGCTCTTGACCCACTCTCTAGCCCTTCTTATATCTGAAAGTGGTGCTCATGGCCTTGGGCTTTATGGTATTTGGTTTCAGTGACAAAATCGATTCTGTACCCAGAAGCCAGAGAGATCTTATTTAAACAACAAAGACAAAACAAACAAAACACATTGTTCTTCCTCCGTGTGCAAATCTGCTCAAAGTTTTCCCATTGCACACAGGAAAAGTCTCAACATCTGACCATGACACAGAGCGTAAATAGCCTGCTCCTCTCACCTCACCTACCTTACCCCCCTCTTCTACCTGCTGCTTGCTGTAGCCACACTGGCTTTTGCTCTGCTCCTCTGGTCTCTAAGCTCATTCTGCTTGGGAGACCCTGCACCAGCTGTTCCCCTCCTGCCTGCAATGCTCTTTCCTTACCTCTTTGCAAACATCCCTCCTTTGCAGCAGTTATGCCTAAGCCCAAATCTGTTCCCCAAACAGATATTGCTTCATCACCTCTTCTAAATAGTGACTCCTCATCAGTCTGTATCTTATTACTCTGTCTTATTTCCCATACTTTAATTATTTCATCTAAAATAATTTTCTTGGTTTATTTGTATATATATATGTGGCTGTTTGGATCAATGTGAATTCCCTGAAAATTAGGGCATGCTTGTTTGTGCCAAAGTCAGCAGGGTATCTGGGATATGGTAGATGCTTAATACATATTTGATGAATAAATAAATGATGAGTGTTTGATGAAGGCTTATGACTTGCAGTAGGGGCTGAGGAAGAGCTGAACCCAAACAGAGATGACTGTTGGGTCACCCTGGACCACTTGTTTCCCTGCCTGGGTTCCTGTCTTCTATGGTAAGACATTTATCCTCCACCACTCACACTATTCTCTCCTCCACCCTAATGAGGACACTCTATCTATCCACAGTCCACAATAGGCACTGTCTTTAAATTTCTATTGTAATAAGTGAATCAAGATTTCCATAAATATGATTTCTCTACCAGGAAGCATACACGATATATTATTCTCTCAATGTTAAATATAGATTTGTCAAAATGCACAATCCATCTTCCAAGGTGAAGTGTATATGGGGAGCACATAAACCCCATTAAAATATTACAATACACTCTCTACAGAATTTCTAGGATCTCTTCTTTTCCCTTGCTGCAATAAAATATCCTGCGGGATATAAATCTTATGTCATCTTCTTGGTTTCACACATTTAGCTGTGCCACTGGGGCCCTCATGGATGGTGTTTTTTGCTAGGACTTTAGAGGTGAAGTAGGAAAGGGTGGGATGGGGGTGGAAGATACAGGACCGGCAGACATGGCAAATCCTTAGACACACAGGTGGCCAGGACATTTTCTGCTTCAAATTATCTCCCTATTTTCCCCTTCTGCAAGCATCTCTTGCCTTAAACAGAGTGCTTTATCCTCTAAGGCTCAGAGGGTGCATTTACCCACTACTCCCTAAAAGAGCATGTCTTGGAGGTAGCTGGCCTGGATTTACTTGAGTGAACTCTGGCTTCCAGAGTTGCTCAGTGCCTGACTGTCAGGCCATCTCCACACTTCAGCCAAACCTAAGGAACAGCAGAGAGAGAGAGGAAGAAAAAGAAAGAGAGA
Source organism: Sapajus apella (assembly GCF_009761245.1). Lineage (NCBI taxonomy): Eukaryota > Metazoa > Chordata > Mammalia > Primates > Cebidae > Sapajus > Sapajus apella. Next base: position 401,654 of record NW_022437052.1, read on the forward strand.
GAGAAACAGACAGACAGACCCTATAGGCCCAAGGCCTGTGGGAGAAGGCAGTCATTGGTTAAATGTTGGTAAATATAATTTGTAGTTGTGAGGCACTGTATCTACTTTGAATCTGTCACAACCAATATTCAATCAGAAGAGATAACATGATTCTGTAGATAAAGCACTAGGCTAGATGTCAGAAGATCTGGATGATTCTCTTTTTGGTTTCATCACTGCAGAGTACTTGTGTGACTTTAAGAAATCCCACTTCCCTGGGTCTCAGCTTTCCCGTCTGTGAGATGATTGTTTGATCTCTATAACGTTTAACGCCCCTTCAGACTCCGACATTCTTGAGTCTAGTCTAATTGATTGGAAAATATTTACTGATTCGGCAACACTTTAGTCAAATTTTAGCAATTCCCAGAACACTTTTTCAAACCCAGAAAGGAGTTAAGCCTCTGAGTTCTTAGATTCCTTTGTAACAAAATCCTGGGAGATTACACTAGCTGTCCCCCTCCTGCCTGCAACCTGCTTTTCTTGCCTCTTTGCAAAGATCACTCCTTTGTAGGAGTTGTGCCTCAGCCCAAATCTCTTTCCTGAACAGATTTACCTTTGTCACTTCTAAATAGATGGATTTGGAGTCTTGAGTGTTAAGACACAACTTTTAACCTGCTTTGTGAATCAGTTACCCAGTACAGTGTAGATGAGAGGAGGGAGATTAGAAAGGGAGCCAGAGATGGAGGCTATATTGTCAGATATGACAAGTAGGAAGGAAGAGATGGGGCATTTTTCACAATCAGAACTCCGCGTGTACTAGGTCAATGCACAGACTTCCATCATGGTGCTGGGATGAAATGCAGTATTCTCCATTTAGAAAGCACTGGAATATTAGTGTTCTCTTTCTTTCTTCCTCTACTACTTCTTTTTTTTAGAAACAGGCTCTGGATCTGTCACCCTGGCTGGAGTACAGTGGTATCATCATGGCTCACTGTAGCTTCAAGCTGTAGAGATGGGATCTCATTATGTTGTGCAGGTTGGTCTTGAACTCCTAGCCTCAAGCAATCCTTTCACCTCAGCCTCTCAAAGTGCAGGGATTACAGGCATGAGCCACTGTGACTGGCCTGTAACTCTCTCTAATAGTAATAATTAAGAGCTGATACTTCAATTCCTGCCAAGTGCCAGGCACTGTGCCAAGGACATTTCCTTGCATTAACGCCTTTCATTTCCTAAGGTGGGTTACAAATTGGAGAACTGAGGTCCAGAACCAGCACAAGGCAAGCTGAGATATGACCTCTACCAGTCTGACTACAGAGCTTGAGGCCTTAATGTCTGTGATATGTCATAGATGTTTGACATAGTCTTGGCTCATGGGTCAGCTTCAGTTTCTGGAAAATCCTCTCACGCAGCAGACTGTCCACCCCTGATGCCAGATAAAGAGGCATTACTCCATTAGAGTCTATTGAAATATAAGCAAGTACAATTGAGTCGTATGTTTGATGTATTCCTCTCTCATCCCTGGGAAGAGCCTGTACACATACACGCCAATTCTTCTGTCTATGTGTCCATACACCCACCATTCAATACCCAGCATCTGGCACTCATGAAGACACTATGTTAGGCAATGGAGATACAATGGCAAACCAGGCCATCCCCAACCACTTAGGGACCGTCACTCTCACAATGGGAGAGACTGACAACTATGTACGCAACAACAGTTCAGTGTACACGCTATGTTAGGGATGAGTTCAGCAGGCAGGTACACATAACCCCAGCTTTTGGGACCTCAAAGAAAGCTTCCAAGAGGAAGCGCCAGCTTTGACATTGAAAGACAAGCAGGAATCAGTCAGGTGAGGGGTTTTGGTACAGTTACACGTTCATAAGGAGTGTTCCAGGTAGGTGGAACAGCAACAGCAAAGGCCTGGCAGAGATAGAGAGACAGAGCATTCAGAGAACGCTGCCAGAGTGTCAGATTCTGAGGGCCCTGCCTCCAAGAAACTCTGTAGCAGAGCGTGTCCAACAATCAGAGTGAGTAAAAAACGAGGCCAGGAATTCCCTCTTGGGGAGGCAGGAGGGCAGGAACCAATAAGGGCAGGAAAACCCGCACACTGCACAGTGAGGGCTGTCTAATTCCATCCTCAGCTCACTCAAACCTCTTTGATAATCACTCCTGGTTAGGGCAATATCCACTTAGCATCAATAAATCTCCTAGCCCTGGGCACTGGCCCTGACAGCTCTCTCCCAGGGAGGGAACGCCTGGCATTAGCAACTCCTTTTTTATTGTCATTTCATTTAAGGCCTCTCACACCGACACTTCTCCTTGGCTCCTGGCTCCAGTCCCTGAGAATGTGGCAGCCTAATTGTAAATAGAGGATAGTGAGATGACAGGACAGCTTCATTTTAGGGGAGGGAGATCAAAAGTTATATGTGAATGGGGGGACTTTCAGGTGCTCATTCCCCTCCCAGAAAAATTCTATCCTTCTTGGTGGAATCACATTCTTGATCATCTAACTCTAACCTTGTGACATCAAATGATGTTCTTTATTTCCATCACTCAGAGGACAACAAGAGTGCCCGCCCATCCCTTTTTATACTCTCTTGTATCCTAGATATAATGCTGACATGCAAAGAATTACCATAATAGATATAAAGCATCCCGAAGCCCTCTAAACAATATCACCTTTACTTAGGATCTGATACGTCCAGGGCATCTCTGTCATTTACTAGATAAAACATTATCATTTATTATGCCAGAGAATTGGGGTACCACAATAACACAAGACAGACATGTTTTCTACCTTCACAGAGCTTAAGCAAGAGTTCAGTGCATTCTACATTAAGGAAAATAAAGGGTGATTTGAGAGAGTAATAAAGGGATCAGCCATAGGATAAATGGTCATAACTGCTATTATAACCAGTGTTAACTGAACCTTTAGCAGGGGCCAGACACAGTGTTAAGCACCTTGTTCCTGTATTCAAGCAGAGGGACCATTTTATCCAAAGAACTGAGATGAGAGAGGAGGGGACAACAGAGAAACTCCAGAAACATCAGTTTGACTGGGTTGGGGTATGGCACAGAGTTGGAGTGGGTAGAGACTAGGTTGCCAAGGGCCTTGCCAGGGCTAGAGAAGTTGCGTCATTGTATCTGTGTCAATGCAGCCTTTCACCTTGGTTTGGATTCATCTCAGCTTTCCAAGAACTCTCTTCATCCAGCCCTGGAGCCAAGTTGGAAGATGGCTGCAAAAGGAGATGCGGAAGAGCCATCCTCCCAAGTCAGATTTGTGTATTTATGATTAAGCGTGGGTATTCATTACCAGGCACTGAAAGCCAATGAGATACGGTACTGCATATGAGGCTAAGAATTAGAGCAAGGCTGGGATCACTGGTCCTGAATTTAGACTTACCCCGTGGGCTGACGTATGTAACCAAGGGGAGGGGCAAGGGCAAACAGGCTGATCAACTGGAGCTTCCCCTGTAAAATTCTTCAGGTGCCTGACGTGATTGTGGAGAAGTAAGCACAAAGAAGCATGTCTGTGAACAAGCCCCTTCTCCTCTCTGGGCTGCATTTTTCCTATCTGGACGATGGAGTTTAAACTATCAGTGTTTCTCAAACGTTTTATGTTTTGGTGAAGCACCTATAACAGAACTTTGGTACTCCTTGGGGATGTGTAGTCCTACAGATGGAAATTTTCTGTTTCTTCTCTCCATCTTTCTTCTATCTAATCATTCACCCATCCAACAGGGGTTTACTGAGTGTGTAGTGTATGCTAGGCAGCAAGCTGGTGCTGGGGGTATACATCACTGGATAAAAAGACAAGTCTCTGCTCTCTTGGAGCTTAGGCTCCAGAAAGGGAGAGAGATGATATATGAATAAACAAGGCCGTTTCAGATGTTGCAAACGTTACAAAGAAAATAAAATGGGATGTTGTGAGAGTGACTGCCAGGACTATTTTACATAGGCTGGTCATGGAGACCTCTCTGTGTCACCAGCACTGGAGCTGAGAAAGGAACGCTAAGAAGGAGCTGGTCAGGTTAAGTGCTAAAGAAATAGTCCTAGGTAGAAGGAACAGAACAGAGGGTCTGAATGAGGCTGAGGGACAAGACAGAAGAGCTCAAGCAACAGAAAGAGGGCCCATGTGGACACAGTATAGGGAAGCGGGGGAAGGCAGTAGAGATGAAGGTGAGGAGAAAGGATCATGTAGTTCTTTGGGTAAAATTGAACTCCTCTGAGGTATCCAGTACTTCATGTGTGGCATGGGTGGCCTGCAGAGCTCTAGCTTAAGTCCTAGCTGGTCTCACAAGGCCTTTCCTCTCTAGCATCCCACAGTTCAAGTCCATTGATGGGGGACAGTGGAGGGGAAGGTTGTTGTGACTCAGTGGGATAACCTAGAAAATGGGAAAGGGAACATCTGACAAGTGTAATGGCATGACAAACATGGAATGCTCGGTGAGTTCACTGAGTTTCAGTGTAGACGTGGCTGTTTCTCAGTCTTTTCTCGGCCAAAGGCTCTGGGCCTACACTCATGTTTCTGCTCTAGCCTGCACGGCCCTCCTGCCTCCTGCCTTCTTCCTCTTCAGATCCTTTCCATTCCTTAAAAGTTCAGCTCAAATGCTGTCTCCTTCATGAAGACTCTTATGTCTCCCTACCTTACCTATAGGCTGAAAGTCTCCATCCACCTTTTAAATGTGTGTGTGCATCTTATCAATTTTTATCTAACACCCATGCTTTATTAGTTTAGGTTCTGTAATTTGTAGGAACAGATTACCGAAGGATATGAGGAAGCCCCAGCTAAAAAAGTGCCTCAGGTAAGACAGAAACTGCAGCAGCTCTAGAAATCTAGATGTCAGCATTTCATGGACAGTCTCTTTAGAGTCTCACCGTTGCTCCAGCCATTTGCAATAACTGCTTATACAATTCAAGATTAGCCTTGCTCAGGCATGGGTTGCTCCTGGTTCAAGGGAGGCAGGAAAACTATTTATGTTACTAAGCTAGCAGCCAAAGGAAAATTAAGGTGCTGTGAACAGAGAGGAGATGCATGCTGGGCATATCAAACCAACAGATGTCTCCTAAATGTCTGATGCAGCATTTCATAAATTAGAGCCCAAGATCTTGTTAGGAGCTCCGTAAATGTCCACAAATGTGTTAGGAACTACATACATCTAAACACTGAGTATTAAATAAGGATCTATGTCTAATTCAGTCCTTGTTGTCTTTCTCCTAGGGGCTAGACACTGTGGAATAGAGTGGTGAATAAGACAGATGATGTCTTTGCCCTCATAAAGCTTATATTATTCTTCACAGCCCCTTGAAGGATTCCCATAATGACTATATGGTATTTTTGGTACATGAGTGAATACAACAATAAATGAATGAATTTAAGTCATTTACCTATATTAATATATGGATACTAAGTTGACCCATCTTTTTTTCATGGCATATCTTGCCCTGAATGAATTGATTATTTTCTTTTATATCATCAAGTAACTTTTTGTGTATTTATGGCTTTTCACCTGCAGTTGAGATGCCAGCTCCCTTGAATGAAGAGGCTCTCCAATCTTCATATTTTCTGCTACATATCATAAGTAATATACCATACAGAGCTAGGTAGGGAATAAGCAAAAATGCATGGTACTATTACTTGTTTCATGTTTTTAAAAATTAGGCTGCCCATCTAGCATCCATAGGTCTGGAAGGTACATAATACTCCCCTGCACTTCAGTCCACTGAACTTGATCACTCCCCTGTTAGCTTAGGGCAACAGAAAAGGAGAGCTGTGCTCTTGGGCTAGCACTCAAGCGTTGCCAACCCTAATGTATTCCACCCACAACACCCAGTCTCCTCAGCCATTTCTCCCCAGGCAAGAAGATTTACATTCCATTACAGAACTCAACCCTGAAGATGTTGAATGGGTTCAAATTGAGGACATTTTCACCCCGTATGGCAAACTACTTAGCATCACTGTGTACTCAGGTATTACTATGAGAATAGTATCTTTCAGGGATGGTCCATAGGGTAACATAACATATGTATGCTGTTCTCCTTGACCTGTCACTTCACCTAAGAACAGTCATAGAGTCATGGATTGTTAGTACAGAAAGGTACCTGGTCTTGAGGGATTATTGGCCTAGAGAAAAGCCTAGACAGCTGCCTAACAACTCCATTTTAAAGTGTAATTTACATGCGCCTGGAATATGCGAAACCTGGTGTCCAGACTGTTACTAGTGATAAGTAAAACTTCCTACTTCACACGATGTTGGCACAGCAGTCACCTCCAACTACCTATTTGTTCTTGGAAGCTAGCAGTACTTAAAAAAATGCCATTCTTCTTATTTATTATTGTAGTTATATCACCTATTGAGTGTTTACTATGCTTCAAATTCCATTCTCAGCACTTCACATGTATTTTATCACTTACTCTTCACAATAACTCTCTAATTCCTTTTTCCTATTTCATGCATGAGGAAGCTGAAGTTCAGGGAGATTAATTAATCTTCTCCGAGTCATTCATGTGGTGAGTGGCAGAGCTGCGATGTAAATACTGTTCTGTCCCACTCCACGGCCTGTGCCCTAAACCATGCTACTCCATTCCCTGAAAGTCCATTAACAGAAACCAGAGCTTTCATTCTTTGGACAATAGTAAGGGTCAACACTGAGCACTTACTATGTGCCAAATATAAGCTAAGTGCCTTACCTGAATTACTCATTTAATGCTAATTTGATAGCACAGGGTAGGGATACAATGTTTATTTTTATTTCATAGAGAGAAATCCATGGTTAATTAACTTGCAAAAGATCATATAGCCATTGAGTAGAAGATTCAGAATCCAAACACAGGCATTACAACTTCAGAGTCATCACTCTGCTCTTCTATGCCAGGTGTAGGCAAACTTTTTCTGTAAAAAGCCAAATAGTAAATATCTTAGGTTTTGTGGGCCATATGGTCTCTGCTGCAACTACTCAATGCTACTTTTATAGCATGAAGGCAGCCAAAGGCAATATGTAAACAAATGAGTGTGGCTGTGTTTCAATAAAACTTTATTTAGAAAATCTGGCATTGGGTTGGGTTTGGCCTGTGGGCTGTAGTTTGTAAACTCCTACCCTACACTATTCTGCTGCTAGATAGCAAGGATGAAATGTTAACAATTTGGGAGAGGTAATAATAACTTATAATGTATTATACAATTTCTAATCTCTTACATTCATTTTCTCTTGTGAATACTCAATAAGGTAGACAGGGCAGAAAGGATGACCTTTAAACCCGTGAACAGATGAGGAACCAAGGGTCATGCAAGGATGGACACAGGTCTGAGCCCACATATTCCTTTTCCACATTTGTGATTTTATCATAGTGACTGGGTGCTCACAATATAAGGAGGGTAAGGGAAAGAAACTCTGACAGGACCAAAGTTGATCATTGAGGTCCCAGTTTCACTGAAGATCACTGCTTGCTGATTTCTGTACAAGAATCAATGGGACCATGAAGCTCGCAGATAGACTGCAGCTAATATGTTGACACAAGGACAGAGGTTCTGAGTTCCAGGCTTCCTCTTCTGAGCACTGGCCAGCTTTGGACTAGAGGAGGCTACGATACTGCTCCATGGCTAAAAGCCACACTGATGAGATCAAAGAAGAGGCACCAGTCTTCAGAGGGCAGGTGTTCTCAGAGGTTCATTCAAAAAGTGGATATGGCCGGGCGCGGTGGCTCAAGCCTGTAATCCCAGCACTTTGAGAGGCCGAGGCCGGTGGATCA